>NC_056679.1:192440335-192771168 GCF_018350215.1 Panthera leo | reverse complement strand
TAGTAAAGCCCTTGGTAAACACTGTTAATTGTATAATAGGTCATTCTTCAATTTTTTTTTACATTTATTTATTTTTGAGAGACAGAGTATGAGTGGAGGAGGGACAGAGAGAGGGAGACACAGAATCCGAAGCAGGCTCCAGGTTCTGAGCTGTCAGCACAGAGCCCTATATAGGGCTCAAACCCGCAACCTGCGAGATCATGACCTGAGTCAAAGTCGGACGCCCAACCAACTGAGCCACCCAGGTGCCCCAATAGATAATATGTCATTCTATACAGAGGACAAATCATTAGGGTCTTAACCAGACCCATCAATGCCTTAACTTAAGGGAAATTTAATCACCTCTTAGACTTCGTATGCATACCTCTAGTCTTTACCACTATTTCCAGGATTGCCCCCTCCCCTTTGTTTAGTGAATGAAATTATCATTCATCCACTAAATATTGAAAGTGCTTACAATGTACCAAGTGTTATAACAGATTGTGTTTGGAATACAAAGTTGTGTAAGATATTAAGAACCTCACAGTAAAACCAGGAGGCAGTATCTGCTGTGAACTTTTGTATAACCAACTCAATGTGCCTGGTGTTTTACTTATTTTTAAAAAAAAAATTTTAATGTTCGTTTATTTTTGAGAGAGAGAGAGAGAGAGAGAGAGCATGAGGGGAGGAGGGGCAAAGAGAAAGGGAGACACAGAATCTGAAGCAGGCTCCAGGCTCTGAGCTGTCAGCACAGAGCCTGATGCAGGGCTCGAACATTTAAGTCATGAGATCATGACTTGAGCCAAAGTCAGACACTCAACGGACTAAACCACCCAGGCACTCCTACTGATATTTTTTAAGTCCCAATCCCTTATTAGTTCCTTGTTGCTGTGGTAACAAACTACCACAAATTTAGTGGTTTAAAACACAAGATACAGTTCTGGATGGCAGAAATCTGACACGGGCTTCACTGAGCTAAAATCAAGGGGTCAGAAGCGCTGTATTCATTCTAGCAGCTTTAGAAGAGACTCTGTTTCCTTATCTTTTCCAGCTTCTAGAGACTGTCTGTATTTCTTGGCTCATGGCCTCTTCCTCTATCTTCAAAACCAACCCCTTAGCCTCTTTAAATCTCTCTCCAGTGCTCTCTCTGACTCTGAGACTCTTGCCTCCCTCCCATAAGAACTCTTACAATTATACTGAGCCCACCCAGATAATCCAGGATAATCTCCCCAGGTCAAAACCCTTAACTTAATCACATCTGCAAAATCCCTTTTGCCATGTCAGGTACCATACTCCCAGGTTCTAGAAATTGGGGGACCGTTATTCTGCTCACCACAAATATGAAGAAGTGGGTATGATGATGATGATTACAGCCTCCATTTTACACAAAGAAAAACTAAAGCTTAGAGAGAGAGAAAAGCAACCCTCCTGGTAACAAAGAAGAGTGAGAGCATCAATTCAAATTCAGGTGTTCGGATCCACTCTCATTGTTATTCACTGTTATTGTCTTTGCAAACCCAACCGATTACGGATTTTCAAGTCACCTAGACCTTTGCAAGTCGCTTAACTATCCTGTGCCTCACTTTTGTCATCTGCAAAACGGAACTAATAATTTTGGGTTTGTGAACATTTGCGGTTATACATGTGGCACCCCTAGCATGGTGTCTGGCACATAGTAGGTGCTCAATTATGTGGCCACCATTCCTAAAAGTGACATTCAAAGTATGGAGGTGGCACGGGGCCTGGAGACAGAGTCAGTGCCCTTGAAGAGGGGAAGGAAGTCTCATCCAAGGAGGAAGTGCTCAGCTTTGACTCAGAGGAGTTGGGTTTCCAAGCATAGCGGTGGAGCTCAGGGTGAGGTGGGGGCCTTCTGCTGGCTTCTATTTTTTTTAGTTTTTTTAAGTTTTATTTTTATTTATTTTAAGAGAGAGAGAGAGAGAGAGAGCAAGCACGGGAGGGGCAGAGAGAGAGGGAGACCCAATCCCAAGCAGGCTCTGCATGGTCAGCGCGGAGCCCTATGCGGGGCTCGAACTCAGGAACCGTGAGATCATGACCTGAGCTGAAGTCAAGGGTCAGACACTTAACCGCATGAGCCACCCAGACCCTCCTCTGCTGGATTTGGAACACAGGTGAGGGGACACCTAGCCAGGTTCTGCCATCTGGGAGAGCAGGCCTAGGGCCAGACAAGGCTGGGATGTGGGGCTTTCATTGGGGATTGGTGGTAAAATGAGCAGATAAAAAAATCTACTGTCCTCCCTGACTACTTTCTCAGATCCTTAGCAACTGGCATGTCAACCCGTCCACTCCAAACAAAGTATCAGCCAGGCCCCGCTTTGAGAAAATGCACTTGGGGAGCAACCATGCACCCCAGTCCCCCAGAACTTTTCTGCCAGGCGTGCCCTCCCCTCTGCCCCCTGCTGGGCTGATTTGCTTCAAGGGGCCGCTGACAACAGAAGGACAGCAGGATTTACCACTGCCATAACTTGTCCATTTGTCTTCTGCTTGGAGGGTCCTGACAGGGGAGTTTCCGGGGACCGCACGGAAGTGTACTGGAGTTCTTGACAGAGACACATGGCGGTGATTACACGCGGCGTTAGGCACAGTTGCCACAAGGCACAGCAGCTCCAAGTTCTCTCTTGGGCACAGTCTCAAACTGACTCAACAGCATCCTTTCCCTCCAACTCCTTTTATAAATTATGTGTGACGATGGAGAAGGAAAGTGGGGGGAAGGGGGGATAGGTACAGAAGGCCTAGGGCAGAGCTCCTCTGCCCCAGAGGCCCAGATGGGGGTTCCCTGTGGTGGCGCAATTGAATGGGGCAGCCTAGAATGATCTTCTTCATCACCAGCCTTCTGTCCCAAGACAGGAAAGCATTCATTCCTTTCTTAAACATGAGACTCAAACCAAGATGTCCCTAGGAAAGGGAGCATGGTGATGGAGTTGGAGGAATGACAGCATTTCCTGAGATGTAGGGCAGAGGGCAAAGAAGAAGGAACCACAGAGATTGTCATGGCCGTGAACTGCAACTCCTGAGCTAGGGCTGGAGTTCTCTCTCTCTCTGCCAGGTATTTATCTGGTACGTGCTTGCATACCTGCATCGACAGGGGGCTCACGACTTCTTAAGGCAGCTTATTCCATTCTTGGGCAGCTTTGACTCTTAGAAAAGTGCTTCAGATAGAACAGGAATCTGCCTCCAGCAGCTGCTGTGGGTTCAGACTTTCAGTCCACTTTCTCAACCACAGGGTTCCCCCAAGAGCTGCCTCTTATATGAGAATCCTCTGGGGAGCTCATTAAAATGCAGACACCTGGGCCCAAACCCAACCTGGGGACTCAGAAGGCCTGAGGCAGGGGTCTAAGAACCTGCATCGGTAAAGGTACATGATATACACCATGAGAGTCGTGGGTCCCTGAAGTGAGTTAGAAGGGCACCCATGAGCAAAGACTGTCCAAGGGGAAAGCCCAAAACCTGGAAGACAGCCTTCTCCAATTTGTCAAACTCTGCCAAAAGGTAGGGCTGCCTGGGGAGAAGCCCCACCAGATAGGGATGAACTAACCAGGAAATCACAAATAGCAGCTAATACTTAGGAAATACCCACCAGTGCAGGTCCAGCCCAAAGGCTTTGGCATAACCCCTCCGTGTGCAGGCATTACACCGATGTCCCCTTAACAAACAAGGACACTGAGGTTGCGAGAGGTGGCTTGCCTAAGGAAATACGTCTGGGAAGTGTCAGTGTGAGCTTTGACCCCACACTCCCGACCACCATCCAGCAGCTTGATGGGAACCCCAGATTCTAAGCCTCCAGATTAGAACTCCCAGATTCTAAGAGGTCCAGGCCTCTTCCTTTATCTCAGTAAGCAGATGAAATTGTGTGATTTAAATGTGGAACCAGGGTGTACCCTTACCTCCTAGGGAGAAAGAGAGTGCTGCTTGCCCTTTTGAGGATTACCAGCCAGTCCTCAGGGAGGCACTGGGGCTTCCAGTTTGTGATTCTGGCCCTGGGGAACAGCACAGCCTCTCAGGGGGCTGCCCTGCTCACCTCGTCACTCTGGCAGGCAGCCCTATGCCAAACATTTGCAGGGCCTGGCCAAGAGTATAGCACATGTCTGAATAGTTAGAAGTTACAAATTGAGGCAACAAACTAAAAAAACAAAAACAAAAAAAAAAGCAAAAAAAAAAAAAAAAAAACCCCAAAAAAAACATGTCCTGTCTTCCTTTCTTGACAAATATTCTTCTATTTTGGCCCAGAAGGTCAAGTTCAAATTTAGAATTTGAGGGAGCTCCTTGCCTCCTTGGCACATGGCGACATGCAGAAAGTTGCCTCGAGTCCCAGCTCCTGGCGTGGCCCCCTTCCCACCCCCTGACTCTGCCTCACACCCTGAAAGCCTCACATGCATGTGTGAATGGCACAGCTTTCACATCCCAGCTCTGTCTGTGTGCAGCAAACAGCTGCGCGTTGGCCCCTCTTGGGCCGGGCAGGGGCATTTGGGGGAGCTCCGTCCTGCCCTGTCTGGTTCAGACATGACCCCTGTCCTGCTTTCTCTGCCCTCTCAGTCATTTGCAGCAGCAGCTAATCGCGGGGACCAAAAAGGGAGAGGGCTCAGGGCACTGCCGCTCCTTGGGCCACCTGCATTAGTATTCCACTCAGCTGCCCAGGGGCCCGCAGTCCCTGCTCTCAGCCTGGCACCAGGCCTGGCAGAGGGGCCTGAGAGGCAGCCTCTCCCACAGCAAATGAAGCATGGGGCAAGGCAATGAAGTCTTGAGCTATTGCTCCGGGCTGCAAATGAGAGAGACAGGGAGGCAGGGAGAGAGGGAATCTTATACTTTAGGCGGGGAAGAAGGTCACCTAGATCATGAGATCATATCTGCTTCACACCTCACCTGAAATCTGCCTATTAAGTCTTATCATCTTTGGATTTTTTAAATAGTATGGTGCATCTCACCTGGGGCTGATATCTGCTGCAATCCTGCATGTCAGTGACTATCAAAGTGCCATCTGGATCAGTTTCACCTGTTGTTAGACGTGCAGATTCTTAGGCCCCAATCCAACCTACTGAACCAGAAACTCTGGAGGGGGACCGAGCACCGAGTGTTCAACAAGCCCTCCTGATGGTTCGGATGCTCACCAAAGTCCAAGAACCACGGATGCAGGCAATACAGTCACTGCTTGTTTCAGAGCAGAGGAGCGATTCCATGAGAGCCTTGTTCATCAGTATGTATTCATTTAACAAATATTTATTGAGAGCTAAACACTGTGTTAGGCATTGTATTCAAGACAGGGTGCCTGCCCTCCAATTGCTTACAGCCAAGCTCAGGAGCAGGCAAGGAAACAGATCACAACACTAGGAGGCCACAAATGCTAACACAGGACAGGTGAGGGGCCCCGGGCAGCGGAGGAGTATCAGGGAAGACTTCCCAGAGGAGGCTCTGCCTGCAAAGGAACTGGAGAAGCTGGCATTGTCAGACGCAGAGCAGAACACAGTCAATTGTTCCTGGTGACAGAGATGCTGTCCCGGACCAAACTTCAGCCAGGTTCCCCTGAGCCCTTTTCTCACCTAGGCCTCGATCTTAGTGCCCATCCTGTCTTTGGTCTGCCCAGCCCAGACTTAGCAAAGAGTCCTGCCAGGTCATCCCCTCACCCAGGAGATCTGATCACCCTTGATATCTGAGCAAATTCCTCATCTCTTATCCTGGATGTCTAGCCCTTTGCCTTTAGCAAGAACCCTGTTAGGTCAGCTTAGCAAAATCCCCCTACCCTGGACACTCCCTCTTAGTAATTTTCCATCCACTGATGCCCTCACTGTGCTCGTTGTGTATATCATTGTTGTAGTGGGAGTTGAGCTCTCTCTCCCTTATTGCCAAACTCCTATTAATGGTCCTCAATAACCTTCCTTATCAGTTTAACAAGTGTCAGAATAGATTTTTCTTTAACATTGGGTGAGGGGAGCCATTGTGCACAGACCCAGATGAAGGAGAGAACGTGGACCGGCTCCTTCAGGCCCTTAGGATAGCTCACATGTTAGGGCAGAGTGTGAGTGAGGTGGCTGAGGCTCAACCAAGGAGGTGAGCCTAGAGAAGTGAACAGCGCCTGTGAGGCTCTCCAGGAGTTTGGGGTTTGTCCTGCAGGCAGTGGGATGCAGGGAGATGTTTTATGCAGAAGAGTGAAATTCTAGAGGCTTTCATTGTAGAAAGATCTCTCTGGCAGGCTGCCTCACAGGGAATGGACTGGGGACCCCAAGCTTGGAGCCCTGAGAAACCAGAGAGGAAACTGCTCTCCCCAGGGGGGGAAAGAGGGAGTGGACAGGTCTGGACAAGGGCAGGTGGCTTCAGGAAAGGAGACAGCTTTGAGATCCATTTAGAGAGTGGGTCACACATCAGAATCCACCTGGAGAGAATTTTTAAATGAACACTTCCCTGAGCCCACCTTGGAGCCCCTGAATCAGAAATTCAAGCATCTGTCTGTTTAAAAGGCTGCCCTGGTCAGTCAGCTGAAGCCAGGACTGAGAACTACTGAGTAGGAGGCAAAGAGACCCAGCCTGCTGACAGATTGATGGGGGAGGACAGGAGCGAAGGGAAGAAAAGAATGTGTGTGGGGGGCGTCCCCCAGGAGTCTGTGTGAGTCATCAGAGATGCCAGTCACTGCATTTTCAGAAGGTGAATCATGAGTCTGGACTGGGGCAGTCAGGGTCTGAAAGCTACATCCTCTTCTCTTTAGGTGCCACGATGCTGGGTTTTTCAGGGGGCAAAACCTCACATAAATGAACCACTTGATTAAAGGGATTGAATTCAGACTCATTCATTCACCTCTTCATTCATTCAAGAAATGTTTACAGAGCACCTGTCATGCGCTGGATGCTGTGCTAGGTGCAGGGACACAGTGGTGAGCAAAATCAGAGACGGTCCCAATCTCAAGGGTGAGGCTTTATACAAGTAATGATTCTAATAAATGTAAACTCACCACTGTGCTAAGTGACATCAAAGCAAAATTCTTAGAGGATGTGTAACAGCAGATGTGACGCACCCTCGGAAGATCTGGAATCCCTTTCTGAGACAGTGCATCCGACCAGAAGTACAAAGATAAGTAAGAATTAGCTAGGCTGAAAGTGGGGAGGATGCTGCAGGCAGAAGGATGGCATGAACAAAGACCCTATGCAGATGGCCTTCATCTTTATGTAATTGGGTTCTTCACAGGTATGAGGGCCCAGATTCTCCAGGCTATGGGAGAAGCCTCCCCCAGGGAGCTGCCCCCGCCACCCCTTTCAGAAAGCCCACTGTGGAACTGATGCTGGCAGAATACCCCCCCCCCCCCGATTTGCCACTACGGGGAGATGGGGTGGGGGGGCTGAATGGAGTTCCCTGGTGGCCTCCTTAAGTTGGCAGGACACGCCCAGGTGTGTGAGCCCAGACAACCTTGCAGCGAGGTCATCTGCTGTCTCTGCTGGGGTTAAGTGCTTCCTGACAGCTGCTCTGAAGCGATTCTCCTTCAATTTCCATTTTATAGCTCCTTGTTCCCTCCTCGGTGGGAGGCTGTGTCTCCAAAGAAGTCAGTCTGACATTGCAGGCTGCAATTATCATGCCCTTCTCCTAGCTGAGATTTGTTGGTCATCTCCCACCTTTGATGCTGTTAAGTTTCTCTGCATTTATTTCATTACCCAGGTATTTATCAAGCACCTGTGGGGTGCCCATTACAGAGCTAAGTGTTATGGTGGATGAAGATGGGTAAGAAGAACATTTGGGATGGCCTTTCTGTCACCCAATTCACAACCAATTAACAAATGTTTGTAGAGTACAAGCAAGGAATTGAGGTTTACGTGTATCATTTAAAGCCTCAAAGGTACCCACATCAGAACTAAATATTGCGGTATATCTACCTAAAATTGGAAGGCAGAAGGCAGGAGGATTAAGTGAGCTAAATCCTCATCAATCATACTAAGAAGTCAATAGATAACGTCCAGAGTTGGTAAATCAAGGAGCACAGGTAATAAGGCTTTGACAGGAACCACCAGAGTATGATGGTTAAGAGTATTTAGGTGTATGAAGTCAGACCTGAGTTGCTTTCTATTTCTATTGCTTACCGGCTATATAGGACCTTGGACAGATCACTTATTTTTTCTATGCCTTAGTTTTCCCATCTGTACAACGGGCATAATAATGGTAGCTACCTCATGGGGTTGTGGTAAGCACTCATGAAAACAATGTACAGAGAAGTTTAGCACAGAACTCAGCACATGACAACTCTGTTTTAGCCAAAGCTGATTGCTCTCTGGGGAACAGGACATGGGGGAGAGCAGTTGTTTTTTATTATAAATTCTCTGAATTATTTAATTTTGCAACCATATGCATACATTACATTGCTGAAAATAAAATTTTTAAATATATATCTACAAACTGGGTAATCACTATAGAAAACTGGAGGTTGACTGAACTTCTTTGGCTTGACTAACTCTGTTTCTGCCACATTCAAACTCCTCTTTCCTGCCCCATTTTCATCCTGAGTTTCCCCACCCCTCCTTGTTCCCTTTCTTTTTGTTGGTCTTGATTGTCACTCACTCTTAACTGCTCTCTGGAGCCTTGGTGCCTGTATTGGTTTGTTAGGGTTGCCCTAACAAAATACCATGGGTTAGGTAGTTTGAACATAGCAAATTATTTTCTCACAGCTGTGGAAGCTGGAAGTCTAAGATCAAGCTGTCGGTAGGTTTGGTTTCTTTTGGGGCCTCTCTCCTTGGCTTGCAGTTGGCTACCTTCTTGCTGTGTCCTCATGTGGCCTTTCCTGTGAGTGCATTGCTGATGTCTCTCTGTGTCCAAATTTCTTCTTCTTGTAAGGTCACCCATCAGGTTGGGCTGGGACCCACCCCAAGGTCCTCGTTTTAACTTAATTACTTCTTTAAAGACCCTGTCTCCAAATACAGTCATGTTCTGAAATTCCTTCCCATGTCCTTTTATGATAGGAAAAGATAGGCTTCAGTTGGCAGAGAGGGAAAGATCAGGACCTGAGGTCCCTGGGTGGGGCAAAACACATATTTTGGAACAGTGCTGGGAGTGTCTGACCACAGCAAACCTCCTCAGGCATAAAGTTCCCCTTCAGAATGTAACAGACAGCACCTACTCCCCCTCAGATTTCCCTCAGGAATTTGACAAAAGACCTAACTAAAAATAAGTAGTAAACCATAAAACGTATGACCCACAAGGAATATATATGGCCATAGACCACCCCTCACAAAATGGACTCGAGCCAATCAGGAATGGACAACCCAGCACCTAGAACTGTCAAGCTGATAAGGGCAGGACCTGAGAAGGAACAAGGCGGAAAGGAAGGGAGGGTTGACCAGAAAAAACAAGGGCCTTGCAGATTCACTTTCGAATGCCCCCTCTCTGCAAAGAGAGCTTTCATACTATTCTTACTTTCTGATCTTATACTCTAATAAACTTTTGCCTGCTGCTCATTTTGTGTCCCCCTCTTCATTCTTCGAAATGGCAAGACAACGAACCCCAGGATGTGGTAAAAACAACAACAAAAACAACAACAACAACAACAACAAAAACCAAAAAATTCCTGCAACACTTCATTTTCATTTTCTTAGCGAACTCCTACACGTCCTTCAGAATCCACCCAAATAACACCTCCTCTGTGACCTCTCCTATATGCCCCCCAGCAGAATTACAATCCCTCCTCTGAGCTCTCACGGCAGCCTGTATGGTCCTTCAATAAAACACTTCTAGTGTTCCATCAAGGTTTTGCATACTTGTTTGTTCTGTGTTTAAATGCCTGTTAGTCATCTTTGAACCCCCAGTGCCTGGATCGGAGGCTGGCACACAATTTGTGTTCGGTGCACAAAGGAATGAATGAGTAACTGAATCTTTCTGCTGTGGCATCAGCCCTCTTTTTGGTTGCTCAGAAGAAATAGAAACCAATTTGTCACTCTGCTCTGTGTGGATTAGTCACAGTTTAATCAACTACAAGGTAGTGTGATATATTTACTGAGCAAAGTAAATGCTAAAAAAACAATTCCAATTTTAACGCCAAATTGTCAGTGCTTTTATACACTTACGCTGCCTCACGTCTGTCTCATCCCTCTTGGGCTTACTCTGGAGGCCGGATGGTGCAGTGCACTGGGAGGTAGGACACCCAGGTTCTAGTCCCCACTCACTTTCTTCTATGCATTTCTAGAGTCTCCTCATCTTCATAATGAAGGGGCTAGATGAGATCAGGGGTTGAAACTTCCAAGACCCACAAGGGCCATGGTGACGACTTGGCCTCGGTGACCCCTCAGCCTCAGCTTGTCACGGCTATGCAGGAAAACAGACCCAGTATTTGCCTGATCTTGCAATTTTTAAGAGAAACTGGGGAGTGTAGGTCTTTATTATCAAATGCATGCTTAAAAAAAATATTGCGTGTGTCTGGTATGTGAAGGGGTCAGGCACTCTCATTCATTGTTGGTAGGAGTGCAAAAGGAGTCGACCCTTGTTGGTAGGGAGCTAGGCGATATCTTTTAAAACTAAAGAAGTGGTTACCCTTTGATCCAGCCAATCCTACTTCCAAGAATTTCCCCTGAAGATTAACCTCCATGTTAACGAACAAGACATACACCCAATTATTCATTAAGGCATTATTACTTCACTAGCCTCAAATGCAAACAACTCCAAATGTCTATTGCAGGGGACTGTTTGAACCCTGGTTTGTTCACATCATGGAGTACTTTGCAACTGGAAAACAAAATGGGACAGTCTCTACATGTTTAAGTGGAGTGATCTTCAGAATCATTTACATGATAAAAGCAAAGCGCAACACAGCGAATAGAAAAATGCTCTTCAAACTTGAGTCCCCCAGCTGAGGAAAGAAAGCATTTGCAAGGTGCACCACATTGCTTCTCTCCTAGCTCTCTCTCCAGTTGGAGGTATGGGTCGTCTAAGTGTGTGTGTGTGTGTGTGTGTGTGTGTGTGTGTGTGTTTGAGCCTTTGTTGTATTGTGCATTAAGGCCTCCCGTAGGAAGTGGCAGACCTCCTACAGGGCAAGCAAACCCAAAGTCTCCTTAGATCAGCCTAAGGGAGTCACGCTGGTGTAACTTGGGAGAAAGAGTCTTGGAATTTCTTGAACTTGGATTTCAATAGTATTCAGTTCTAATACCAGATCTGCACCTAATAACCATGAGGACCTTCCTTCTTCCCACCTAAAACAATTATTTGTGTGTTCATTGTTAGAATGCCTTTTCTGCCACCAGACCATGAGCGCTGTGAGACTGTGGATTTATCTGTTTGCCCACCACTGAATCCCTAGCATTCGCCATAGGCCCTGGTACGGGGTAGGTTCTTAATATCTGTTGCATGAATGGCTAATATGGATAAATGGGTGTTGCACATAAAGAACTTAGCATAATGCCTAGACATGGGTAAGTGTTCAGTTATACACACTAGCAATGTACTTAATGTTAAGATGATGGTGGTTATAAGTTGTACGATGTTAGACAAATTAACGAAATCCCTGAGACTCAGTTTCCTCATCTGTATCATGGATGCAAAAATACCTACTTCTAGGTGTCCTTGTGAACATTGATAAGATAATGTATACACGTCACTCAATGCATGGCATGGCACATAAGAGATAATAAGTGGTGGCTGTAATTAGAGAAACAGCATAAAATCAATAAGTGGTAGAATCAGGCAAATCCTTGTTTGATGTTAGATGCAAAGAGTGTTGCACAAAGAGGCTGTCTTCCACCTTCCACTGTCCTCTAACTTGGGGTAACTACCCAGTCTTCAACAAGTGCTGGTTGGGAACATGCTCTATGCTGGGTCCCAGGCTAACTGGTAGCAGAGCATCAAGAAATGAGCGATTCATGACTATGAGTTTCTTTCGGGGGTGATGAAAATGTTCTAAAATTGTGGTGGTGGGGGCACCTGGGTGGCTCAGTCAGTCAAGTGTCTGACTTCAGCTCAGGTCATGATCTCGCAGTTTGTGAGTTCAAGCCCCGTGATGGGCTCTGTGCTGACAGCTCAGAGCCTGGAGCCTGCTTCAGATTCTGTGTCTCCCTCTCTCTCTGCCCCTCCCCCACTCATGCTGTGTCTCTCTGTGTCTCTCTCTCTCTCAAAAATAAACATTAAAATTTTTTAATAAATAAAATAAAATAAAATAAAAATTATGGTGGTGGTTGCACACAACTCTGTGAATATACCCCAAACCACTGAATTGCACACTTTAAGTGGGTGAGTGTATTGTAGGACATGTGAGTTATATCTCAATAAAGCTGCTATTTTTTAAAATAATTTTTAAGTTTATTTATTTATTGTGAGAGAGACAGAGCATGCACATGCGAGTGGGAGGGCAGAGGGGAGAGGGAGAAAGAGAATCCCAAGCAGGCTCTGCACTGTCAGCCCAGAGCCCCATGCAGGGCTCGATCTCATGAACCGCAAGATCATGACCTGAGCAGAGATTAAGAGTTGCATGCTTAACCAACTGAGCCCTGGAAGCCGCTATTTTTTTTTTTTTTTTTAAGGAAGAGATGAACAATGGTGGACCTAAGTCCACCATTTCCTACCTGTGTGACTTTGGGTAAGTCATTTCACCTCCCTGCTTCAGGTGTCTCTTCGGGAAAGTAGGAATAGTAACAGAACTTACCTCATAGGGTTTTGGTGAGGATTAAAAGAAATAACGTTTGTAAAGTGCTAGCTTAGAGTTTGATATGTAATAAGAGCTCCATAATTATCCTCATCCTCATCTTTATTAACATGTAAATACTAAAGCGGAAATTACACAAGTCCTATGGGAAAAAGAGGAAGGGGCTCTTGGAGGAGCAGAAGTCAGTACATAAGCGAGGGAGGAAATGACATCTCAGTAGGAATTCATCCACAGAAGGCTGTGAAGGATAGTCCTGGAAGGGGGACCAGCATAAGCAAGGCCATGGAGGTGAGAGACAACATGGTTAAGTAAGGTTGTTTCGCACGAAGTGCAAGGCCAGCCGTGGGAACTCAATGGTGAAGACAATGAAACCGCCACGGGGAAACACATGGCAATAGTCACCGGACTATTTGCACACCGGAATAGTCACCGCTGGCGGGGAGGGGGATGGCTAAGGGATGCGGGCCCAAAGTGGCAGCGGAGTTAGGAGACTATTGCAACAATTCATGTGAGCGGTGATAAAGGCTTTAACCTGGACTTTGAGATTAGGGTACCAAGGCCAGGGCTCCTGGGATCAGAAGGGCCAGAAACGCATTCACAACTTTGGGGAAAGAAAATATAGGAGGAAACCTTGCAGAAGCCCCAGGGCAGGGATGCAGGCAGGATCCCGGAAACCAGCACTGGAGCTAGAAAACCAGGAGCCGAGGTGGTTCTCGTGCGTCATTTTCTCTCTCGGTGCCTCTGTTCCTTGCACTCCTGCTCTATTGTCTTCATTTGACTGATGTACTTCCGGTGTTTCTCCGAGGTTTTTGCTTTCCTGTGCTTTCTCCTTGTGTGTGGCCCAGGAGTAATCTCCACCCTGATGTTACCTGAACGTCCACCTTTGGGGACCAGCAGTAGCTGCCTTCTTCCCTTTGTGGCACTTGATTCCAATTTCGGAGACAGAATCTGAGAGGCTCCACTCATCCTTTCTAGCCGGGTCGGGCAAATCCTAGGCCAAGGCCAGTCCATAGATGAGGATGGAGCCTGGTTCCCAAGGCAGGGAATTCGGCCATTTGAGGTAGCAGGGTTCTCCTTCTTGCAGGCACCTGAAATACGTCCGTGTAGTAGGCCTAGAGGGGAAGGTATAACTTTAAAATTTATTAGGCCATAAAATCAGCATTATTAGGTAATTGTTTGAACGTGGGAGGTGAGCTGGAGTGGCGGCAAGGATGACGTCAGGGGCTGGCTTGGGTAACTGGGTGATCTCTCTGCTCCACTTTCTTCTCTGTTGGTGCTGTTCTCGGGTTCTCAGGAAGCTTCTCCACCTGATTCAGTCAGGGTCTCTGGCTCTCACACACCAGGAAACGTGAGGAGAGTTTAATGAGGACAACAGGACAGGAGAACCACCAGGGAGAGTGCAGTACCCTGGGGTAAGAAACAATAGGTGCTGTCCAGCCTTAGGCCTGAAGGGGGAGGGCAGGTGCAGGTGACTGAATCCAAGGAGGGAGGCCTGCCTGACCAGAGCTGTGTGGCCTTTAGTGCAGACACATCCAGCCCTTATATCCCATTAAAGAAGTTGGGAAAAGAAATTAAATCTGATTTAGTTCTTCTCTCTCCCTCTGAAATCCTGCCCTGGCTGTCTAAGCTCTAACCCCAACAGGGAACCAGTGAGCAAGGAAGCCCATCGACGTATTGTATATAGCCGGCTCTGGGGCAGGAGAAGCTCGGAGGACACAGGTTAAGACGTCCAGTACCTTCGTCACGGTGGGGCCTAAAGCCAATCCGCAAGTGGCTACTACTTCCTGATAGCCTCTGCGTAAGAACCACAGAAGGCAATTGTTCTAATGTGCCTTAGGTAAGTCAGGTATCCATCCTTGGACCAATCACTAGAGCGGAAAGGAATAGCGTGCTCTCATTGGTTAAACCAGAAGCTAAGGGTGAAGTCCGCTCTGATCTAACCTCCCAGCTGAGATAGGGGAAAGTAAATACTCAAGGAAGATCAGGGTGGTGTCAACTAACCAGATAAAAATAACAGATGTCCACTACTGCCCATAACAGGGCTTGTTGAAGACTTTTGGCGGGGTTTTCTTGTTGTTGCTGGACATGTTGGGGGTGAGACACCAGAGTTCACTGGAGAATGGTGAGCCCAGCCCTTAAGGGATGAAGCTGTCCCCTCTCTGGACCTGTTTCCTAGCAGGGATGCATCGTAATATTCTTTGGTTCCAACACTCACCAGAAAGTTGTTTACCAACAAATTCATCCCGCTCATCAACAGTGCAGAACCCCCTCCCCTCCCCCATAGCCAGTAAGGAGCACAAGCATTGTTTTCTGAATTCTTTCTTTGCAGTTAGACCTACCCGAGACCTCTCTGGACCCACTGAAGTTTGCTGGAAGGTGCCACCTAGTGGAACATCAGATGACCTGTCGCTTGGACAAAAAGAAACCCTAGGAGGGTTTTAGAGCCCTGAAAGCCTTTAAGCAATGGTTCTTTCAAACTGGACTGCAGACTGAAATCACCTGGGGATGGCTGAATCCTACCCCCAGAGGCTCTGACTTAATTTGTCTGGGATGCAGGGCAGGCATCTGGAATTTTAAAAGGTCCCCTGGTGATTCTATGCATTGCCAAGGTTGAGGTCACTGGGCCATAGAGTACTCCACCCTTCATGGTACAGAGGTGTGCACAGATGGGAGCCAAGAGTCTCAGACTCCTAAGAAGCCCCTTTCTCCTGCACCCCACCACCTCTCCATTTGTGTTTTAAGACAACGTTTCCCCTTTGTGCAAAAATGAAAAGTAATTGAACAGGAAGCACTCTCATTTCCCAAGCCCTAATATTTATTTTAGTGGCAGTTCCAGGAGGAGGATGGCTCCCTATATACCTGATATTTGCGTCTGACACTGCCGACTAATGCTCTGTTTGAGATGTACCCACCTCATGACGTAGTAGATTTACTTTTTGAGATTTATGGCATTCTCTGTTTGCTCTTTCAAAATGTATCCTACCTGAAGCCCCTTCCACATGTGCTGCCGTAATCCAGCAGCATTCCTTTATAGTTGGCAGGACTGGCTTAATTGGCATCTCATTGTGGAAATGACAAAGTAGACTCCAAGAGAGAGACAGACAATTTTCTGTCTAGAGGTCATTTCAAATAGGCATCCTGCAAACTCTTTCTTTTTATTCAAACTAGAGCTGAAACGCCACTAAATGCACACTCTGGACTGAACCACCTGAGCTGGTGTTCCATGTCTGGCTCCCCTTCTCCCACCCTACCTTGTGAGATTGAGTCCCCAAATTTTGGTATTTAAAAACACCTCAGAGGGCATCTGGTTGGATGGCTGTATTTAATGCAACCATATTCTATATTTATCTAGACCTCTTTAATTCCTGCTATCACATACATTCATGGGCCCATACATAATAAGCCTGATGCTCGGAGAATTTGAGTAGCCTGTCTGAGCCACACAGGAAGTTAAGAGCAAAGTCTGGACTGATCCAGGCTGGGAGCCAGCTGGAGAAATTTCAGCTCCAGGACTTTTGTTCTCTTCCTCTATATTAGAAGTTTGAGCCTTGTTAAATGATCAATCCGGTAGAGATAGCAATTTGGGTCATTGACCCCTGTGTTAATGAGTTTCCTGAGTGCAGGTTTTAAAGAGCTGGGTGTTTGATTGATTAATTGATTCATTCATTTATTTCCCAAGTGTTTGCTGAGAACCTGTTTGGGCCAGGTACTATACTAGACAATGAGAGTATCCTGGGGAGCAAAACCAACCAACCAACCAACAAACAACATCTATGCATGATGTAAGCCCCTGTCCTCAAGGGGCTTACAGTCTAGTAGAGGACAATCACCCAGGAGCCATAAACGTTGTGACATTGCTAAGAAGTTACACGAATGGGGAGCTTAGTCCATAAAGAAAGGTAGGCAGGCTGCTTCAAGAACATGCTGATCTTGATGATCTCCAAGGAGAGAAAGACCAAGAAGGCACAGAAGTCAAATACCCAGAGCTTCTTAGGTTTTGCTTAGGGTCAAGCAGATTTCTGTCCTGCCAGCTTGGAAATTGTATCATTAAAGAGTCATAGTTATCCCCATTTCAGATGAGGAAATTGAGACTCAGAACATCTAAAGGATGTGGCCAAGGTTAAAGAGTATTTGAGGTACACTGAGTTGCAGACCAACATCCCCTGGCTTGCCGTTCTGTTCCATTTTCACACCCCCTCAGCTCAGGCCTAGACCAGACCGGCCTGAGGGGATAACCGTGGACAAATGGGGTCAGCAACAAAGGACCCTAAGAAAGCCAAGGTGAAGACGTCTATTAAAAAAGGTTTTCATTATCTTCAACAGGAAGGATGAGGGCCCGCCTCTATCATTTCTCTTCTGGTTGACCATTCTTGCTGAAGTATGTCTCAGGGGACCCCGAAAGATCTGCCTGTGACTGATGACAGGATGGAAAACAGAAAAGTAAACAAGAGAACAAGCAGCTCATTGTAAAAAAAGAAAAGGGACGTCAGGGTGGCTCAGGTGGTTAAGCGTCGGAGTCTTGATTTTGGCTCATACAGTTCATGAGATGGAGCCCCACATCAGGCTCCACACTGACAGTGCTGAGCCTGCTTGGGGTTTTCTCTCTCCCTCTCTCTCTACCCCTCCCCTGCTCATGCTCATGCATGCATGCTCTCTCTCTCTCAAAACAAATAAACGAAGAAGAAGGAGGAGGAGGAGGAGGAGGGGAAGGAGAAGGAGAAGAAGGAGGAGAAAAGGAAGGAAGGAAGGAAGGAAGGAAGGAAAGAAAAGATGAGAAGATGGGGGAAGAGAGGAGAGACCGTTCATCAAATGTTGATATTAAATCCTTTCTGTGTGTCAGGTATGTTGTTGCAGTAGTGGGGGATATAGCAGGGAATGAGCAGACAAGGTCTCTGCTCCATGCAACTGACATTCTATCCAGAAGAACTCAATTATAAACAAGTAAATAAGCAAATAAATAAGATTGTGGCTAAGAGGGGTATGCACTATGAAGAACACATAACAAGATGTAAACCATTGTAACAGTATTTCAGGTGGGTGGGCAGGGAGGGTCTCTGTGAGGAAGTGACTTTAACCTAAGATCTGAAGGATGAGAGGGTGGAACAACGGAGGAAGATCAGGGAATCAGCATTCCTGCAGAGACAGGGGCTAATTCAAAGGCCTTGGGGCTGGATTGAGTGGAGTAGGGTCAGAACCGGGAAGGAGGTGGGTGTGGCTGATTTGGAGTGAGTGACAGAAGAGTGATAGGAGATGAGATTGCAGAGGCCCCAGGCCACTGGTGAAGATTCCTGCCCTGCAGCTGAAATCCTGTTCATCCCTCCTCAGTGTTCCTAGTGGTGCTGGACTTTTATTTCAGTCAGTTACTAGTTTCATCACACCAGCATCTGGAGTAAGCCCTTTATGCACATTATCTCATTTAATGCCCATAATGGGCCTAGGATAGGTCAGTCTGAGAGTAACATATCTTGTTCAGTTTTATTCAGTGACCAGATCAGATTTCCCAGAAAAACAGCCAGAGGTAATAGGCTGCCCACATGTCTCAAATGGTATCATCTTAGTGAGTGGGATAAAGCCCCAGGAGCTCCCCTCAGCATCCTACGTTGTAGAGGGTGATCAAAGAAGCCTGGGATTAAAGCTGGGTTCATGGGTTAGAGTTTCCATTGAAGGCTGACCGAGCTGGCGTGCAGCTTTGATCAAGAAGTCACTCAGTAAGACACAAGAAAAAGCTCAAATCCAATTTTGTACAGACTCCTCTAGGGAGCTGGAAGAAGGGGTGGGGAGGAGAGACACTGAAGATTTTCCAGTACATGACCTCAGCTGCTATACTTCACTCATCCTGTAATTATTGAGCACCTATTGTGTTCCAGGCCTGGGAACAGCTTAGTTTTGTCTGCTCTGAGCAGGAGTATGAGCTGAAATCCATGTGCCCTGGCTCAGCTCCTGCTGCTTTGGCTCAAGGAAGGGGGGGGTACTCTTTTTGTAGATACCTCTGCTTGGAAGGAGTACCAGTTTCCTGATTCCCCCCAAAGGAGAAGTATGTGCTAGCAGAGGCAGGACATACTGTAAAGGACAACTCTATATCTATCTATATCATCTATATCTATATCTATATCTATATCATCTATATATCTATATCTATCTATGTCTATATATATAAAGTTCCTCTTTGGTTGGAGCTCATATTCTAGAGGAGGAAACCAAAAATGATACCTGTTCTAAAGAAAAATAAAGCAAATAGACATGGGGTGCTCTTTGATATTTTAGATCAGCTGGTCAGGGAGGCTTTCTCCAAGGCAGAACATTTGGTCTGGTTCCTGAGAGAACCAAGCAAAGGTTTAGAGGAAGAGATTTCTAGACAACAGCACAGCAAATTTGCAAAAGCTCAGAGGCCATCATCAACTTGGTGCATTTGAGGAATACAACGAGAAGACAAGTGTGACTGGAAGGGAAGGAGAGAGAATGAAGTCTGGAAATCGGGTCAGATCGGGTAGGGCCTCATGGACTGTGTTAAGGATTCTCAGAGATTATTCTAACAAATGGGAAGTCCCAGGCAAGTTCCCAGGAGCAAAGTGAGCCTCATGTTTGTAAAAGGATCACTCTTGCTACTCTGTTTCTAACATTGTGCTTCTGCTGGGAAAGCACATAAAAGAATTTTGCAACATTATCTTCAACTCAGGAACTTCCACTTTTGTCAGAGACATGGAAATTCAATTACATAAATATTGTGTTATCAACTGCAGTATAAACAACATAGGGCTGTTCATAGCAGCATTGTTAAGGATAGCCAAAAGGTGGAAATAATCCAAACTTCCATCCGTGGGTGAATGGATAGACAAAGTGTGGTATATACATACAATGGAATATCACTATATCTTCAAAAGCAATGGAATTCTTTTTTTACTATGAAATTTATTGTCAAATTGGTTTCCATACAACACCCAGTGCTCATCCCAACAGGTGCCCTCCTCAATATCCATCACCCACCCTCCCCGCCCTCCCACCCCCATCAACCCTCAGTTTGTTCTCAGTTTTTAAGAGTCTCTTATGTTTTGGCTCCCTCCCTCTCTAACCTTTTTTTTTTTCTTCCCCTCCCCCATGGTCTTCTGTTAAGTTTCTCAGGATCCACATAGGAGTGAAAACATATGGTATCTGTCTTTCTCTGTATGACTTATTTCACTTAGATAACACTCTCCAGTTCCATCCATGTTGCCACAAAAGGCCAGATTTCATTCTTTCTCATTGCCATGTAGTATTCCATTGTGTATATAAACCACAATTTCTTTATCCATTCATCAGTTGATGGACACTTAGGCTCTTTCCATAATTTGGCTATTGTTGAAAGTGCTGCTATATACATTGGGGTACAAGTGTCCCTATGCATCAGCACTCCTGTATCCCTTGGGTAAATTCCTAGCAGTGCTATTGCTGGCTCATAGAGAAGATCTATTTTTAATTTTCTGAGGAATCTCCACACTGTTTTCCAGAGTGGCTGCACCAGTTTGCATTCCCACCAATAGTGCAAGAGGGTTCCTGTTTCTCCACATCCTCACCAGCATCTGTAGTCTCCTGATGTTCATTTTAGCCACTCTGGCATAAGGTGGTATCTGAGTGTGGTTTTGATTTGTATTTCCCTGATGAGGAGTGACGTTGAGCATCTTTTCATGTGCCTGTTGGCCATCTGGATGTCTTCTTTGGAAAAGCGTCTATTCATGTTTTCTGCCCATTTCTTCACTGGATTATTTGTTTTTCGGGTGTGGAGTTTGGTGAGTTCTTTGTAGATTTTGGATACTAGCCCTTTGTCCAATATGTGATTTGCAAATATCTTTTCCCATTCTGTTGGTTGCCTTTTAGTTTTCTTGATTGTTTCCTTTGCAGTGCAGAAGCTTTTTATCTTCATGAGGTCCCAATAGTTCATTTTTGCTTTTAATTCCCTTGCCTTTGGAGATGTGTCAAGTAAGAAATTGCTGCGGCTGAGGTCAGAGAGGTTTCTTCCTGCTTTCTCCTCTAGGGTTTTGATGGTTTCCTGTCTCACATTCAGGTCCTTTATCCATTTTGAGTTTATTTTTGTGAATGGTGTAAGAAAGTGGTCTAGTTTCATCCTTCTGCATGTTGCTGTCCAGTTCTCCCAGCACCATTTGTTAAAGAGTCTGTCTTTTTTCCATTGGATATTCTTTCCTGCTTTGTCAAAGATTAGTTCGCCACACTAAAAGCAATGGAATTCTGATACATGCAACAATATGGATGGACATCAAAAACATTATGCTAAGTGAAAGAAGCCAAACGCAAAAGTACAAATATTGCATGATTCCACTTGTATGAAGTATGTAGTTAAACTCATAAAGACAGAAAGTAGAATGGTGGTTGTTACCAGGGGTCGAGAGGAAGGGAAATGGGGTGTCAGTGTTTAATGGGTACAGAGTTTCAGTCTGAGATGATGAAAAAGTTCTGGAGATGGATAGCGATAATTGTACAACAATGTGAATGTACTTAATGTCATTGAATGGTTAAAATGGTAAGTTTCATATTATGTATATTTTACCACTAAAATAATTTTAAAAACATTTTTTTAAGTTTATTTATTTTGAGAGAGACATAGAGAGTGAGCAGGGGAGGGGCAGAGAGAGGAAGAGACAGAGTCCCAAGCAGGTTCCGAGCTGTCAGCACAGAGCCCATAGTGGGGCTCAAACCCACAAACCATGAGATAATGAATCACCTAAGCTGAGATCAAGAGTCGGACTCTTAACTGACTGAGTCACCCAGGTGCTTCCCCAAAAAACATTTTTTAAGGTATAGAGCTAAGATCTAGGGAGAGAAGAGTGGACCTTCTAGGCAGAGGTAACAGCAAGTGGCAAGTGGCAAAGGCCAGGAGGCAAGAAAGGACCTCGTGTGCTCTAACGAACAGCAAGAAGGCAAAAGGGCTGGACACAATGAAGAAAGAAAAGGTGAGGGCTATTTATCTACAGCCTTGGGGATCTTGTAGCTTCTTGTAGGAGTCCAGTAGGAGATGGGAAACCACTGGTGGGATCTGAACAGAGGGGTGATGCTATCTAACCTTTGTTAAAACAGCCTCATTCTGGTTTCCGCTTTCTTTAAGGAGTCTCATTTGCAAAGGAGGGTAAGAAAAGCACTTTTTCACAGGGTAGCTAACTGTGAGCATTAAAAGAGGTAATGTGTGTCGGGGGTTTAACATGATGCCTGGCACAGAGTAAGCCCTTAATAAAAGGTAAGCATTACTGTGACAGAAGTTCAGAGAAAGACTGCAGCCCTCTGAGATTTGGAGGAATTCATGGAGGACGCAGCAGTTCAACTAGACATGGACAAGAATTCCACCAACATAGGGGCACCTGGGTGGCTCAGGCGGTTAATCCTCCAACTTTGGCTCAGGTCATGATCTCACCCTTCATGAGTTCGAGCCCGGTGTCAGGCTCTGTGCTGAACTCCCTAACCCCATAAATAAACATTAAAATATTAAAAACAGCGAGTAGGGGAGGGGCAGAGAGAGGAAGAGACAGAATCCCAAGCAGGTTCCGAGCTGTCAGGGTGGAAGGAACTTCACCGTCAACAGCACATAAAGGAAAACAGCAACATGGCAGGGCAGAGGACATAATAATGTTTGATCAGCCCCAGCAAGTCTCGGCAAGAAGGATTAACGCTGGAGCCTTAGTGATGGGGGTTTTGAAGGTTTTGTAGCAGATGTCCAGAGCCAAACTATGATTTCAAACAACTGAATCCCCATCGCTCAGCCTGGAGCTGGAAGCAATGGGAGGTCGGTGGTCCAAGGCTGGAGATGTCTAGGCATGGAAGTCAGCGGTTGGGCTGGAGACCCGAAGAATCAAGAGGGCGCAGGCGGGGCCGGCAAAGAGGAAGGCAGGGAGAGGCGCTTCATCCCTCGACGTCAGAAAGGAAGCAATTAAGTGGAGAGCACAGAGGAGCCACAGGCATCACCGTCGGAGCCAGCTCTGCAGCCCTTCCCAGCGCCCAGGCGGCCGACTTCCTCAGAGCCCTCATCATGGTTATGGGCACACTCCCCCGCCTAATGCGATTGTGCGTTTACTGTTTCAGCTCCCAGACCACAGAGCTTGAGTCTGTTTTCATTTCCTAACGGTGCCCGGCATAGTGTCTGGCACACAGTAGGCATTCACTAATGGTTAGCTGAGTAGCTGCGCGGGAGATAGAAACAGACAAGAGTTTTCGAGAAAGGGCTCCGTGAGCTAAGCAACCAGAAGTATTCGTGGGACCGGCGGGCATTCCAACTCCATGGAGGTTGGTCTCCCTCTCCCGCCGCTCTGCAGGGACAGCAGACGGGTGGCAGGCGGGCGCAGCCCACCACAGTTCACAGAGGGCGTTCACAACTAACGCCGGAACTCGGAGAGGAAGAAAACTAGGGCCCGGCCGCGGATCCGCGCGCGCCGAGCACAGCTGCGGCTCCATTTCACGCCTAGGACTACTGAGTCCCCGTGACAAAGTTGGTCCTCGGAGCGGAGGTAGGGGGGTGGGCAGTCACAGCCCGGAGCGTCCCGCAGGGCTCCAGCACCGTTCGCATCCCCCACAGGGAGCTCGTAAATTCTCGGGGCAGTACGGGGCAGAGCTTGCGGGCACAGCTTGCGGGAGGTCTCCCGCGCGTCCCAGCGCGCGAACAAGCACCTTCGCCCAGCCCGCACCAGTTAGCGCCCAACTCGCCAACTCCCCGACTTTCGCAAAGCTGCCGCGGGCGGGGCAGCCGCCAAGGAGCGGGCCGCACCATTGCAGCCCGAGAGGGGGAAGCTCTCGGTTCCGGGGGTTCCGCCGCTCCCGGACGGATCGGAAAAAGTCGCGAGAAGGTCGGGGCCCGCGGCGCACAGCGTTCGGCGGCCGAGCGGGAGAGGGGCGGTGCTGAGCGCGCGGCTGGGCGGGCTCGGGGGCGGCGGCGGCGGCGACACCCCCCCCTGCGGCGGCGGGGCGGTGGTAGAGGCTGGCTCCCCAGCCGGCGAGCGGCGGAAGTGCCGCGGAGTTGGAGCGGGGCCGGCGCCGCGGCAGCTTCTCCTCGCCGAGCTGCTGCCGCCGCCGGGCGGACGGGCGGACGCGCGGAGCCGGGGGCCGCGCGGCCGGGCCGGCGGGGCGCGGCGGGGCTGACCGGCCCCGATGAGGCGGAAGGAGAAGCGGCTTCTGCAGGCGGTGGCGCTGGTGCTGGCGGCCCTGGTCCTTCTGCCCAACGTGGGGCTCTGGGCGCTGTACCGTGAGCGGCAGCCCGACGGCACCCCCGGAGGATCGGGGGCGGCGGTGGTCCCGGCGGCCGGACTGGTGAGTCCCCCAGTTGCTGTGGGGGTGGGAACCCTCTCTCCTCGTATTCACTTGTAGCCTTCGCTTCCTTCCTCCACATTTGCCTTTCTGCCTTCTTCGTGTCAGCGCCGGAGACTCTTCTGTTCTTCCCATTTTGGGGATTGGGAAAATTGAGGCCCAGAGAAAGACAGGAACTTGTCCAGGGACCCCACGTGAGTCGGAGACAGAACCAGAACTAGAGACTGAGACTCCTGTTGCTCAGTCTGAAGGTGTGTTTCTTACTGTAGGTTACCATTCTCCTTTCCTTTCATGTCTGGTATCCCCTTACCTCTTTCAGCAGCTCTTGCTTTTGGAAGGTCCTGTCTGTACCCCTGTATCCCAGGATGACTTCTTCTTCAGGAGCTGCCAGTCCTTCTGTTTAGCGTCCAGGTCTTTTCTGCTTTTTCCCTCACCTGCTGATCTCTGTGTTCCCTGCTCAGTGGGACACCAGGTCTCCGTCTTCTCCCCATTTGTGTACCCTCCCCCCTTTTCACCCTCCCTCTTTCCCAGATCTGTGGATTTGTTGGAGGATGCACTGTGCGGGGCAGGGGGGGTGGGGAGACTCCTGGTTCTTGAGGGGCCTGCTGCCTTTGACCTTCTCAAGAGTCCAGAAGCAGGGATTCTGGTGGATGGATTCCCCCAAATTCCCAGAAGTGTTTGTGCCTGGGTGCCCTGAGGTTGGAACATCAGGTGCCTTCCCTGTCCCTTCTCGGAGTACCCATGATCCCTCTTGAACTTGTCCAATCTGACTAGGTGTGTTGTTTCTTGCACAAGACTAGGACCTTAATTGTTCTTGCTTCCTCTGAACTCCCCCACGTGCGTTTCTGTTGTGTCACACGTACATATAGACTGATAGCAGAAGCTCTATCAGAGCTCTCCTACCTCCCCAGCTCCCGGGTAGATACATGCCAGTGAGTGTTTGCATGCTTGAACTGTTTCACACAGTGGGACATTTCAGGTTTCCTTACAGGATTTCCTTGGCCCCATAATTTGGTGGATAATTTGTCCATCACTGTCCAACTTGACTTATCCTTGGCAGGATAAGGGAAGAGACTGACTTTTGAGGTTGATGTTTTTCTTTCTCTTCCTAGTATCAGGCTGCTTGAGCACAGAGGGCTGCTTGCTACCGGGATGACCAGTTTGAGTACAGCCTGTCACTCTGGTAATTGTTGCAAACCATCCTGGAGGGCCTCCTTCATCTCTTTGGTAGCTCTTATTGTTTGGAAATTAAGCTCCTCAACTCTTTTACCACCCTGGTTCAAACCCTGACAGCCATATTAGACCTCTTCCCCTTAAATTCTGTGTGCATATTGGTGTTTCCTTCATGAAGTCTTTCTTCTCTTCCCTGTACTGGCATCAGGGTCAGGAGGTCAGGGTTCTGTCCTCAGCTCTACCATTGACTTGCTGTGTGTGCCCTTGATCACCTCTCAGCTACCTCTCTGAGCCTCCTTTTCTCCATCTGTGAAATGTAGTTATTGGTCCAGCTCCAGCATTGTGATAGCATCAGTGAATCAGTGAGGAGTACAACGGCCACGTCTTTTTTCTTTCCTGAGGGCAGGGGTCCCTTTTAGCATCCCTCCTGTGGGGGCTCCACACTGGACACAGCCCCAGGTCAAGGGGGGAGTGCCCTGCCTGAGCACTAACTCTCCTTTGGAATGGCTGTAGCCAGTTCTAAAATAGCTCCTGACATTCTGCCTCTGCCTGGAGAAAGCCCTCGTATTTCATTTGCCGTGGATGCCAGAGACGTCCTGATTTTCATTTTCTATAGACCCAGATGTGTAGAGAGAAGGTCAAGGTTAACTGCCAGTTTGGCCTGAGCTTTCAAAGTAAATTACTCACTTGTGCAAGAGGGAATTGATGGAGTAAGGCAGCCTTTTGGGCAGAGAGAGGGGAGCAACAGCTGGGCACTGCTCAGAGCCCTTAACTGAGATGGACAGATAGGCTCATCTGGGCAGGTCTAGTTCTTGTTTATTTCTTTTGCTCTGGAATATCACGCAGAGGAGGAAGAAGGGGTGAAGGGGTGTGGTGGTGATTGAGGTGGGTACCGATGGATTATCCTTGCTTTGAAGGAACTCCCTTTGCTTCCTGGGAGTAGCAGAAAGGAGCTGTTTCCCCAATGATAAGCTCTGCTAGGTGCTGTGGGATTCAGCATTCATCTGCTCCCTTTCAGGAACACTCTGCCAAATTTCCACACAGCCACTTTTTGTTTCACTCTCCTGCAGATGCACAGCACTGGGCTTGGCCCCCAGTCCCTTGTCTGAATGTCAGCTGGCCTTGAGGGAGGAGGCTGACTTCTCAGAGCGATGGGGTTCCATCCCTCATCCCCGTTCACTGGAACATGGATGTAACCCATTAGTCTGCTATCTGGGAAATCTGGCATCTTGAGCACACAGGGCTTCTCTCGACAGGGCTGATCAGTTCTGAGCTCAGCTTGTCACTCTTGTAATTGTTGAGAATTATCCCAGCACACCTCGTTGATCTTTCTGGTAGAAATAACCGCAGGGGCCCTGGAGGGAAGGCTGACAGGACTTTATCCAAATGCAAAATATATTCCCTGTGGGTCTGAGGGCTAACATACCCACTTTTTGAGCAGCCCTTTAACTCTTGGACTTCTCCAGTGTATTGAAGGATAGAGAGTTTCAAGTTAAGAGCATTTATCATCTGCTGGAAAGTAAGTCTGTACGACTGTCATGCTAGCTCATCCTAGGCATACCTCTGGAGCTGGGTGGGGCAGTTGATTTATAAAGGACACATCATGCTTTCGGGACTTAAACATTCATCTAGTCAGACAGCTTTGTCCTCAGAAAGTTGTAAAACGAAGCAAGAAAAGCCAGTCTTGAAACTATCTTCATTTTAATTTAGGGGTCCCTCTCATTCGTAGCCCCAATCTGTTGAACATCTCTGTTTAATCCTACCGTTTAACATCTTGGTTTAATCCTACCGTCTGTTTCATATTCCAGACTTGGGAACTGGCTACTAAACACCCGTGTTAGGGAACGTGATGCAGTCCCTCCCCATTTCAGAGCCATAATCTGAAAGTGAGAAATGACTTCATTGGATAATAGCAACTGTGGAATAGAAATTGGTAGGATAATAGAATACCAATGACTTTAATTTTCAAGTATCAAGAGTTTTTCTCATTGTGTCAGAGCTGAACTTTATTCTCGGAACATCTAGAAATCAATACCTTTTCCCTCGCTTTTTTTAGTCTTCCTGGTGGCAGAGCCTTACCCATCAGAAAGTTAAGTACCCTAGAAATGTAGCCTTGGAATGATTTCTTTAATTTTCTGCAGAGGGGCTGGAACCCTTTATATTATTAATCTCTTCTGTGTCTGCATGCCCAGCTGAAACCTGATGCCACTGGGGCTGGGTTGTTGAGTTACCTGAGCAAATCTGGCTCCCTGCATTCCTCCTGTCATCCTAGGTAGATAGTCTCCTAAGGAGCCCAGCTGAGGAAGGCCTGGGAACAGGGGCCTGGGTTCTCACTCTCTCTCCTACCCCTAAACTCACTGTGTGACCTCAGGAGAGTGGCTTAACTTCTTTGGGCCTTGGATCTCTCAACTGTGCACTGAAGGCTTATATTCAGAAGAGGAAAGGGAAATGTGTATCATAATGGTGCTCCCCTCCCCTGGCCAGGGCAGACATGGCTAAACAGTCTCTGTCCCACTAAGTCCACACCACCTGTTTCTGGACACTGCTACTCAAGTGGAGTTAATGGCATGTTGAAACTGATTTGCGACACAGGGGAATAGATCCTTCGTGAGGAGGTTTCTAACTTTAATTTCCTGGGGTTCTGTGAGTTGGTTTGGAAGCATTATTGAAAAGGCCTAGGTAGTGAAAGTATGTTAAAACAGACCTCCGTACCGGAGTTGTGGTGAAGCCGCTACTTACCTGGGGATATGTTCATACTCCAGCGCCTTCTTTCAGGCTGTGGTCTGAGGATGTGAATTCAGCCTTTAATCTGTTGGTGCCAGTGACATAACAAATAACGGAATCGGGAATGAAAACGCGAAGGCCCGTTTTATTTTTTATCTTTTTTAATGTTTGTTTATTTTTGAGAGAAAGAGAGACAGAGCGTGAGTAGGGGAGGGGCACAGAGAGAGGGAGACACAGAATCCCAAGCAGGCTCCAGGCTCTAGGCTGTCAGCACAGAGCCTGACGTGGGGCTCAAACTCATGAACCATGAAATCATGACCTGAGCTGAAGTCGGGCACTCAACCGACTGAGCCACCCGGGCGCCCCCGCGAGGGCCCATCTTAAAGGGAACCATCTAGCTTGCTAATTGTACAGTGACCACCGTCAGGTCTCACGAGAGAGATGGCATCAGGATCTCATCACTGAAAAACACCCTGAGGCAAACTGGCCGTCTGTGGTGCGTCCCGTGGCAGGTAACCGCTCATGATATTTGCAGTGTGTTCTGTATTTTCGTGTAACTGACTCCCCGTATCCCATCTATGTATCCGAGCTCCCAGGAAGACTGAAATAAGAGTCTTGCTTCTCAGAGAACCACCGTCCTCATGCCCAGTGCGGTGGGGAAAGGAGGTACCCTATGCGTGCCTGAGTTCCTGTGGCCAACGAGTACATCGTGGCCTCCCCTTCCAGAAGTATCTTGAAGGAGGAACTACATCCTCTTCTAGCACACAGCCTAAGGCTGGGCCCTTGGAAGGCGATCAGGACATGTTTGCTGAGCAATCGATATGTGTCAGAACAGGAGGGGGGGGCTTCAGAAGTCGGCTAGTCTGCCCACCTTGCTTTGTAGGTATGGAAACTGAGCCCCAGGAGCGGGGAGTACAGACCAGAACCCAGTTCTTCTCCAAATTCTTGCTCTCTTTCACCACGAATATTTTTTCCCTCCACATCCTAATAATTGATTCTTCTCTACCATTATTTCCCACACGAGCCGCGATTATCACTCCCAGTTTTGGAGACCAGTACTTATTGACTAATTATTGGCTGGAACTTACCTGGCTTTTTTGCAGCTCCATTTTTATACATTTCTTTTCAAATTTTTATAGTGTTAAAGCAAGTAAAATGAATTAAATCTTAAGGTGGCCAAGGGATCCGGCTGGAAAATTGAGAAATTAAACGGATGCATTGCGTGTGGCATCATCACTGCTATCTGTGACAGACGAAGCTAGCGTGAGCTTGAGAGCCACTTCAGATTCTCTATCAGTTGCAAACAACAGAATGAAATACGCTACATGGGCTGAAATGAGTAAGGGAATATATTAGCTCCTGTAATTGCAGTGGCTTCAGGTATGGTATCATCTAGAAGTTCCTGCCCTAGACTGAGCCCTTGTGGTAGCTAAAAGCGGTTGTAGCCCTTCCCGACCTCATGTTCATACCCAGATCCTGGAGGAGAGAGTCTGTCTCCTCTGGTAGCATCTGCTGAAGAGGGAGGAAACTTTTTTCCTCGAAGCGCTAGCAAGATCTCCTTAGGTATCATCAGCCTAATCCGGATCTGATGAGCTCTCTGAACCATCCACACTTGTCAAGAGGATGAGCGATGCTGATTGACTTAACCCACGCAGGAGCCAGGGGTAGGCTCGGGCCATCCGCCTTGTAGGAAGGTTTTTCCCAGAGAAAAGCCCGGGCGCTTTTGTGGAGAGGAGGGGAAATGCAGTGTAGGGATGAGGACTACAGGTGTCCATTCCAGAATCTCACTGGCACAGTGTCCCAGGCAGTCACTGCTGGAATCAGGCTTGGTCCCCACGATCAAACCTCTTGGCCATGCAGGACTCAGTGCTGATCACTGGACCTACAGTCTGGGTGTCTGGCATCCCAGTGGTCCCGGCTGTGCCGCCCCTTAGCTGGGATGATTAACTCCCTGAGCCTTAGTTTCCTCTTGAGGAACCTCGCATGTGAATGCTTGCTGGTGTGGAGTAGAGGGCTGAGATGAAGCGCAGTTTGAAAGCTGCCTTTATTTAATCTTGTGAGTCCTGCTGCCGCCTTCCTTCCCCTCACAGACGTCCTGAGAGCTGCGCCCCCCACTCCCCACCCCACATTAAAAGTCAGTTCATTGAACATTTCTCTCAAGCTGAAAAAGAACTTCTGTCTCTTCAGCTTTGACTCTTTTTTTCTGCCTGGCCCTCTTAGCTGGAGGAGGCGGAGTGTTCATACTTTGGAAGCTAAACAATTCCGCTTGCTGTGGTGGGTGGGTGTGTATTTATGAGTGTGTAGCTTTCTCTCCATGTGTCTCTCTTCGCTCTCTCTTATCTTTGGATGGTTCCTGTTTGCTGCCCTCTGCTGAGTGTAGATAGGAGAAGGACGGGAAAAAAGCAGGCCCATGTTTTCCTTCCCCTTTGGTTTTGAGAGAATTCTGAGCTTCAGATGCTGAATTTTCCTCTGTTTGCGCAGGTGATAAAAAGCCACAGCGTAAAATGACACTAATAAGAATGATGATGGTATAGATGACAGGGAGAATGATAAGGTTAATAATAATAATCACAGTGGCTACGATTTCTTTGGCACTTATTCTGGTAGGTGTTGGACTAAGAAGCCCTTTACCTGTATGTCTTGTTAAATACTCCCAGGTATAAACAGGTAGGAATGAATGAGGGAACCAGGGCTCACGGAGGTGCACATAGTGGCCTGAGGATACACAGCCTCTGGTTGTGGGGCTGGTGTTTGAGCCTGTGGGTCTCTGATCCAATGCCTGAGCAGGACAGAGGACCTGTTTCCCACCCTGCCCTGACACCCACTCCTACGAGGCTACTACGGGAGCCCTGCTGTCTGAGCAGAGGGGAAAGACCATTGTGCTGAGACTGAACCCTCTTCAGCGGCTGAGGTGGAGCCCACATGGTCACTTGAAGAGGCCCCCTCACCAAACCGCCCCCGCAGCCCTGTTGGCAAAGCGACTCCCCCATCCTCCTAGACCGAGACATCATGGGGCAGCGTGTAGGGCTCTAGTTTTGGAGCCGCTTGATTCAGATCCCTAGCCCTGGGCAAGTCACTTGGCCTCCATGCCTGGATTTCTTGGTCTGTAAAATGGAGACAGTGTTATGTGTATTGATGGTTGAATGAGTCACAGTGGGTAAGGCCCTGAGCACAGGCTGGGTACAGAACGAGTCCTCAGTAACTGTGGTTATGCTCCTGTTTGTGGGAAGTGCCTGGCTTATAGCAGGGACCCAGTTCTTCATAGTAGGGACTCAGCTTCCCTGTGGCTCAGATAGGGAGGGAGGCCTCTTTGTGGTTGTTGGAAGGTGAGGTCTGAGGAGAGGTGGTTGGCCTCATGGTGCAGCGTTCAGAGGTGGAACAGGGCCGCAGTGTCTCTGGTGATTGGGGGTGGGAAGGAAGGTGTGTTTGCACAGCTGCTCTTTGTAGTCCACTCCCCGACGCTCTGGAATCCAAAGCAATTATTGGGGGAACCTTCCCATTTACTACGCTGGGCGAGAACCCAGATCCTCTGCGTCCTTCTAAGAAGTATTTTTTGCCACCTCCGGGAAGTATTTTTTGGTCACTGCAGCCCCCAGGAGTTGCTCACTACTAGTGTTAGTTCCCCTGAGCATTGATTTTATCACCCGTCCACTTAGGTTGGAGAAACTTCCAGAAAGGCATGGCCTGGGGCTTCTTTCTGCTGCCCACTCCCTGTACCTTTCAGGGTATTTCACATCTCTCTGCCTCCACACACACTGCTCCCTTGCCTCTCTTGCCCTTCTTCCCTGGCACCTGGCCCCTAAGCCTCCCTCACTCCTGTAGGGGCAGCCTGGGGTTGTCCTCTTGCTACCAGGAGCCCAGAGCCCCTTATATAAATGTGTCGTGTGGTGCAATAATTGTTTTTATTTGATCTGTCCAGACTGTCGTCTCCTGAAGGCAGGAACTAACCTCTGTCTCGGTTGCCCACTCTAATTTGCCCCAAATATTTGCCAAACAACTGAAGCAGCAAGCAAGGAGTGATCTGGTTGGTGCCTGGTAACTGCTGGCGGAGTGCAGGGGCTTAGCCTTGAGGAACGGCTCTTCTTGGGTGCTTCAGAATCCCCGGGGAGCCTGTTAACACCGGGGCTCCAGGGCTCGCGCCCAAGGAGCATGATTGGGCCGGTCTGGGGTGGGCCAGGGATCATCCTTCGGGGAACTCTCTCCTCTCTGTCCACATCTCCAACTTGTCAGCATCCCTGGGAGGCAGACCTGACTTTCCCCAGGGGCCCACTCCAATCTCCGCAGGAGTGCTTTGGGACCTGCCTTTGAACTTGTATTTCTGGGGAGCGTGTTTATCTGCAGTTTCCCAAGCTGCCAACCAGTGCCCGCAGAGGGCTGTTATCAGTGGCACTGTGTCAGATGCAAGGGGTGCAGGGTTGGGATCCGGGACGGGCGGTGCACTTTGAAAATGCCTTTGCCGTGGGCCACAGGGACTCTCTGGGCCCTGAGGTTTTGTTTTCCTCTGATACCTGTGATCTGTTGCCTTTCCAGGACACATGCTCTGCCTTCCTGCCAAGGGGGCAAGGAGGAGGTGTCTGTAGGTGGGGGTTGAGGGCAGTACTGAGCCAGGGCCTCCCTGGGAAGGTGCGACATTTGGGAGGCCGTGTGAGTCTCTTCCTTGAGTTGGAGAGAGCATAGGATTGGGGGCAGGCTCCTCTGATTCCCGGGCCCACCACTGTCCCTTATTCACTCTGTGTCCAACTCTGGACCTCAGCCTTATCCTAAAATGAGCACCATGGTCACTGCTTCACAGTATCACCGTGATGATTAAGTGAATTGCAGATGAGAAAGCTGAGGTGCAGGGAGGTACAGTGACATATCCAGGGTCACACAGATAGGAAGGATGGAAACCAGATTCCAACCCAGGTGTCTCACTCAGGTGGAGCACCCAGCCCCAGGCTTCCTTCTGCTGTCTTGCCACCTACCTGCTCCGTGACCTTGGGTGAGGCTACCTTTCCTTCTTCCCCAGGCCATGAGGAGGCTGCAGGGGGAGGTTATTGCCAGAGGCCCCACGAGCCTGGTTCTTGGATGCGTTGTGTTGGCTCCAGAAAGCTCTTCCGCGAGCTGAATGCCCGGGCGTCAGTGCCAGGGCATGATTACAGCAGGTCCCACGTGCCTCTCGGGAGCGTCCCTCGGGCAGCCTCCCAAGAGCCCAGTTAACTGGGGTCGTGTGTTTGTACGAATCTCTCCGTGAGTTACAGATGTCAGCTTTCTCAGGGAGGCCGGCTGCTAAGCAGAGGCTGCTGGCGGGGCCTCTGCAGGAAGGGGGTTTCTTAAAGGGAACAGGTTGGAAACATCTGGCGGGGGAATGTGTGCGACAATTACTTCCTGCTGCTGAAGCACATTGTATGTGCTCGACTGAAAACTGTTATTTTTGCGTGTTTCCTCCTGAGCATTGATCAGAGGCAGCTGCTGACAGTTAAAAAATGTGTGTGTGTGTGCATGTCTATTTGTGAAGGAGTAAGTTTCTAAATTTGGTACCTAACAAGTGAAAAGTTAGCGCTTGTGTTTTGGGGGCATCAGGGTCTGTAGTAGGATTCCTGGTTAGTTTATTGACAGTAAACCTTAATGACAGTCTTCTTCAGAGAACTTCTTACATTACTTCATTTGACCTTTGCACCGTGTTTTGTTTTGTTCTGTTTTGTTTTTTACACCTTACCTGTATACTTTAATGCAGATTGCAGACTGGTGGCCTGGGTCCAGAAGTAGCCCAGAAATATGTTTCATGTGGCTCACCCAGTGCTGGCCCATAGATGGATGAGTGTCTTTATTTTTAAGTGCCGGAGAGTTGTCAGCACGTGAACATTGGGATATTTCACATTAAAAGAAAAAAATGCTCATTTCTGGCTTTTCTAGAAAATGAGGAAAACCGTAAAAGTGTTGGCAACGGGGTCCAGGTTCCAGTATCACAAAAAGTGGCTGGATCTGGGTAGCAGTTGCCCACTGTAGAAAGACCTCAGCTTGAACCTGGGTTCTTCAGCCTTTCATGTAGCCAGCCTGGCCTCTGGAGACATGTGAGTTTGGGAGCCCTTTGTCTGATTTGTCCTTTTTATGTCATGGTGGAGGCACAACAAGGCTTGTGATCCCCAGTTTGCAGAAGAGAAAGACAAGATTCAAATAATATACGTGACATAACTGGTCACAGAGCCAGTAAGTTGAGGCTAGTCCTTTTTTTTTTTTAATGCTTATTTATTCTGAGAGAGAGACCAAGCACATGTGTGCAAGCAGGGGAGGGGCAGAGAGAGAGAGAGAGAGAGAGAGAGAGAGGGAGAGGGAGAGGGAGAGGGAGAGAATCCCAAGAAGATTCTGCACTGTCAGTACAGAGCCCGGCTTGGGGCTTGAACTCACAAACTGCAAGATCATGACCTGAGCTGAAATCAAGAATCAGGTGCTTAACCAACCCAGGCTCTCCAAGGCCAGTCCTTTTTGACTGTAAGCCCAATGTACTTTTTGGGGAGGCTGGGGGGAAATGGTTACTTGGAAATATAAACATATAGACCTATGGCTCTTGAACAAACTCCCTTAGGTTTATATCCACATGATTTATACTGTGGCTCTGTCTGAGCCCAAGAACGATTTACCTTGTTTCTCTATGTTTTTTGGTACTCTGAATTTGAGGTCCACCCCATCTAATGAAGTTTGCTCCAGTTGTGTGAGGGGCTGCCGTAGGTTTGTTTGTTAGAAGTGATGTGAGCACAGAGTGCATTTTGTTTTCTGCCTTGGGCTTCCTGGCATGTCAGGAAACCCCAGAATGTGCCTTCTTGTTACCGCGGGAGTGTTAGGAATCTACGGTGAGAGGCAGGACGGCTTTCCAGCAGAAATGGCACATACCGCATTCCCTTGTCTGAGGCGGCCTCAAAGGCATCTATCTGGGGGCATTTCTAGAAAAGAGAGGGCCTGTGTGAGGGCCCTGAGCTATCTGGGTGAGGCAGTTCAGCCGAATACAGCCCCCGGTGCCTGTGAGTGCAGGGATGACCCTTTGTCAGAGCAGGAGTGGCTGTACCTCCCGCCCCACCGCCCCCCACTCCAGGGACCTTCCCTTAGAGGTTCCACATGGCTGCTGGTGTGGCAGTGGGGCATGGGGTGTGGGACACAGAGGTGTGACAGCTGGTTCTGGGCTGAGAGTTCGCTCTCTTTGAGCCCTGGCTCCACCACGGTAACAGTAACGTTTCTTAACTTACTGAGCTCTTGGGGCATGCCATGCACTGTGCCCTTCTTATTTCTTCAGCATTGTAAGCAGTCTTACTGTGGTCATTTCACAGGTGGGAAGACTGAGGCTCAGGAAGCATAAGCAACTTCCCAGGCCTGCAGAAGATGTAGGTGGCAAGACTGAGACTCAGATTTCTGATTCTCAAACCTGTGCTCTTAACTGCCATGCTTTATTGGCACCTTGGCAAGCCATCGAACCTCTTTGGGTCTCCATTTCCTCCCCTGGAAAGTGGGGATAATGTGTTCCTGGCATGCCAGCAGAGTACAGGTAAGAAGGGCTCATCAGCTTTCAGACCCATTCTTCTTGCCTGTCTCCCTGGCTCTGGGCAGCTGTCAGGCATTGCCACCTGCTGTGTTATCTTTCCCGCCGGGATAGGCAGGGATCCTCTGCTCCTGAGTGTCAGGGTTCACCTGAGGAGGCAGCCCTGTGCCTCCCTGTGTCTCCCTTGGCAATAGGAGAGGCAGCCGAGCCCTGCCCCAGGGAACAATGGGGCACATTCAGAAGGCAGCCAGGTGCCAAGCCAGAGGTGTTGAAGGGACATTTGATTAGTTTTAACCCTAGTGGTCAGGCTTTTGCTCTTTCTTTCTCTGTAGAAGTTAAGTGGGAAGGAAACAGGTGTGGCTTTCCTCTCCGTGCAGTTCACGTGGCCTTCTGATTTTGGGCATGAGTACACCTCTTCGACCCCTCTCCTATCCTCAGTCCTCTCCTGTCTCTGCATAAGTCTGTGTCTCCCTCCTTGCCTCCAGCCCCTGCTGTCTCTGTGCTGTGTGTGTCTCACTCAGCAAGTGTGATGAGAGCTGAGACTGAAGAATCCACGATTCCAAGGGACTATCTTTCATCTTGTGCCATCTCTCCCAACCTCATTCCTGCCAGGCGGTCAGCCAGCTTTGGCTTGCACACCTCCAGTGAGAGGGAACTCACTTTCTTAGCTCAGCAGAGTCCTAGGTAATCTGCCATGGCTCAGGGAGGCTTAGAGGATTTCTTGAGTGCCCACTCTCCTTTTCAGGCTCCTCTCAAATCTTTCCTTTTCCAGAAAGTCTTTTCTGATCTTTCCAGTTAGAATTAATCTCTGTCTCTTGGAAATGCTTATAGAATTTAATTTGTACAGCTTTAGTGGCACGAACGTTAAAGTGCTATGTTTTGCCATTTCTCTAGGCAGAGGAAAGTAATGTTGAAGGAGCTTTCCCAGTAGGACAGCTCGTTGGGTGAGGTTCCAGCTGGAGAGAAGGGATACTAGAGAACTGCCATGTGGGCCTGGGCTTCCTCCTGTATCTATAAAGTCCATCTCCAAACTTGGCCAGTGTATGTTATGTATTCTTTTCGTCCAGAGAATATGTTAGGCTTTGTGGGCCATATGGTCTCTGCAACGACTTCTCAACTCTGTCGTTGTAGTGTGAAAGCAGCCAGAGACAATACATAAATGAACAAGTGTGCTGTGTTCCAATAAAACTTTATTTGCAAAATAACAGGCAGCAGACGGGATTTGCAGGCTGCGGTTTGCTGACCCATGTTCTAGTCTCTTCCTGGTGGATCAAATGACTTTAGTTGCTGTGTGACCTTGGGGGTGCGGAGGTCCTTCTCCCAGCATGGATGAATGGAATGTTATGGGTTGAATCATGTCCTCTAAAAGATATGTTGAAGTCCTAACTAACCCCTGTACCTCAGCATGTGACCTTATGTGGAAATAGGGTCATTGCAGATGTAATTAGTTAAGATTAACTAATTGCCGGTGTAGGGTGGGCCCTTAATCCCATATGATTGACTTAGGTCCTTACAAGAGGGGGGACACAGTGAGGGAAAGAGCCATGAGAAGATGGAGGAGGAGACCGGAGTGATGCTGGCATAAACCCAGGAATACCTCAGGCCACCAGCAGCTGGAAGAGGCAAGGATGCATCCTCCACCAGAGGCTTTGGAGGGAGCATGGCCCCACCAACACCTTGATTTTGAACTTGTAACTTCCACAACAATGAGGCAATAAATTTCTGTTATTTGAAGCCACCTAGTTGGTGGTGCTTTTTTAAGGCAGCCCCAGGAAACCAATACATGGACCATTTTCCATTTTCTCATCAGATTGTTTAATGGGTGTGCATGAGTGTGTTGATGCGTTGTGTTTGGGTAGAGGTGGATAAAACACTCTGCAAGGCAGGGATAATTGTCATAATCTCTTCTAGCTACTTCGATTCCCTTTTAACTCATGAAAAAAGCCTCTCTTCCTATGGAGGATTAGCATATTACCCTGCACGTATGTATTCTTTAAAGCCACACTCCTTATTAACAGATCAGCCTTTTTTTTTTTTTTTTTTAAACTTAGCCATTAGCCTGGAATACCAATGAGTAAACATGATGCATACTGCCTTTTATTTAACCCTATTATCTTTCTTTTTCTGACTTTTGACTACAGTAATTTCAACCACCTATTTTTGTTCTGGGTCCCAACTCACTTGATTTGAAGGCTTACTATGTGTTAAGTACAGAGAATAGCCCCTGCCTTCAGAGGGCTTGTAGTCTATAGAGGATATAGACAAGTACACAGTGATGTAGAACACAAGGCAGAGCGTACTTAGTACCGTGGGAGGGGTCAGCCTGGTGTTGTGAGGTGCTGGGAAGAGGAGGTCACACTGATTTAGGTCAGGAAGGACTTCTGAAAGGTGGTGACTTTTAAGGTGGCCCCAGGGAAGGATTGGGACCTCTCAGCTCACAGAAAGCGGGGAACCTATTCTAGGAACAGGGAGTATGCCTAAGTCACTGAACCTTCAGATATCAAATAACTGCAGGGAGGTAAGGGCCAGATCACAAGGGCTCTGCTGGGAGGCTGGGGAGGCTGGACTTCCAGAAATTGGGAAGCCATGGGCAGTTTTTGCACAAAAGATGATCTGAACAGAGGGGTGGCTCAGAGAGGTGGATATGGCAGCGCAGGAAGTAATGCAGGCTGTGGGCTACTTTGGAGGCTATGTGGGTGGAGTCCATTCATTTGTCCACTATACTCTGCTGTTGTCTGGACACCATGCCAGGTAGTGAGGCCACCAAGAGGCATAACTTGCAGCCTCTGAGCATCAGATACTGATAATAGTAACTCCCATACAGGCTACCTTTGCCCAACACAGTTTTAACTACCTTACATAAAAGGTTTTCTTAGTTTTCACAGCAACCTAATGGTGTACACACTGTGATATCTCCATTTTATAGGAGGGCACTAAGCACCATGGAGAGGAAATGTCACACCCAAGGTCACATAGTTGGTCACTGATGGAACTGTGATTGGCCTGCAGGGTCCTGAGCCTTCACCACTAACCTTGACTCCATACACCCAACAGGTCATTTAGAATACAGTGAGATCTGTTTCTGGTAACTGCAGGTAAAAGTTCCATGTGAACACATAGGAGAGCAAATTAACCCAGATGGGCAGGGTGGGTAGAGCAGGAAAGGCTTACTCAAGGAGGGAATCGTCACCTAAGTCTTTGAAGGTGAGTGGGGTAATTTAGCCAGGCAGGCAAAGGGCTGGGTGTAGAATGGGGAGCATAGGGATTTTCTGTGGAGGGGAAGCACAGTCCCAGAAAGGGGAAGACAGCATGGTGTGTTGAGGGCCTTCCAAGTTCAGTGTTGCTGTCCCCTAGTAAGTAAAGCCAGGAGTGGGCCTGGCAGACGCTAGCATGTAGGTAGGGCCAGGTCCATGGACTAGACTCTACCCTGTGGTTGCCAGAGACATGAAGGGCATTGGGCAGAGAAGTCTTGTGACCAGATTTGCTTTCTGATGGGACCAAGAGTTGGAAGAGATCCAGGAGGTCATTTTGTCAATCGCTGTCAGATGTCTGCATGCGAGAGCAGATGACACAGAGGAGCTCCCAGGACAGGACTCGTGAGGCCAGAGCACTCCAAGCATGGGACGTGACTCGGAAGGCTCGGCTAGTTGTTTAGCTGGTGTTTGGGTCTGTAGTTCTGCTTCATTCAATGTGTCATTCATCCATTGGATTTTGACTGAATGCTGAACGTGCCCAGGCTGGCTCTCTGCTAAGCACTTGACATTCCAGGAGGAAAGGACATGGTCTCTGCCCTTGAGGCCAGCTGGACCACTAGGCAGATAATTCCAGGGCAGTGGGATGCAAGCAGTCGGTGGAGTGGGCATTGGGCCCTGAGAGCACAGTAGAGGAAGCACAGTCTCCCTGCTGCTGCCTCTCTCCTTGCCCCATCCCCACCTCACTCCCAGCCTTAAGAAAAAAAAAATTTTTAACACTTATTTATTTTTGAGAGACAGAGCGTGAGCAGGGGAGGGTCAGAGAGAGAGAGAGGGAGACCCAGAATCTGAAGCAGGCTTCAGGCTCTGAGCTGTCAGCACAGAGCCCGACACGGTGCTCGAACTCACAAACCGTGAGCTCATGACCTGAGCTGAAGTCGAACGTTTAACCGACTGAGCCACCCAGGCGCCCCACTCCCAGCCTTGTAAAGCCACAGGCTTGCCTGGATTTGAATCCCAGCTCTGCCCTTTACTAGCTGTGTGATGTTGGGAGTTACTGAATCTCTTTTTGTCCTCTGTTTTAAAATGAGCACGGTAGTAGTCTACCTCAACAGATAGCCATCAGGATTAAATTAGTTCCTGTCCACAAAGCAGTCAGGATAGTGCTTTGGCATACAAGAAGTGCTCCATACATGCTCTTATTACTTTAGGTCCAGAATCCCTCAGCCTAAACCCTCTGTACAAGGCACATTTTAGGTTTCAGAATTACGTTAGTCAGGGTTCAATCAGGTGAGAGAAACCGCCCAGTTATCTAAACACTGAAAGCTTAATATAAAGAATTATGAACTCTGACAAGAGATTGCAGTAATGAAGGATTGACTGCTATGAAGTAACGAGTGCTCTAAATATAGCGTAAAGAATGTGGGGATAGCAGATGTAGGAGCAGTGGCTCCCCGTAGGGCTCAGGTAGAGCACCAAGGAGCACCCCCGTCCCGGTTGCGATGGAATTCGAAAGGAAGATCCTCCCTCCTGGGGCTGAGACGGAGCACTCGTAGAAGAGGCCCCCAGGCAGAGATCTTGGCTTCGTTGGGGAGGGCACAGCTGTGCTTCGCGAATGGTAGAGAAGCAGCTGTGGTGCCACGCCAGTGATGGGTGCCGGGGACAGCTGTCCGTGGTGAGGCGCCTCCCAGAAGGCAGTCGGCTACAATACCACGGGAGTGGGTAACACGGGGAGGCTGCTGGCGGCTTGGTGCCGTTGTACACTGTGGCCGGACGATAGAAACATTGTGTTTGCAGCTCTGGCTGGCCCTGTGCCAGAGACGTGGTCATCAGGCTAACGTGAGTTCGCTCCTCGGTGAGTCACAGACAGAAACTAGACCAGGTGGCATGGTCACACAAAGGAAACTTTATTTGCAGCAAATAAGGAGATCACGGGGAATAACTTCCAAAGCCGTGAGCCCCCAGACAAGGGCGAATGGGTTGCTTTCACTCAGGGTTAGGAGGACTATTCATCGTTATGTAGAGGCGAACGTAAGGTCATGCCTATATGTATGTTGTATGCTATGTAAGTGCGGCTTGTGCTCCTCCTTGGGCAGAGATTTTAGTGTCAAGGGAGCTGCATGGGTCACCCCGCGGTCCGTCTGTACAGGTACAGGTCAGAGGTTAGGCTCAAACTGGTCTGTGTGGTCTGGGCCTCCAGAGCCCTTCGTCCGGGCAGTTGTCATTGCTTGGGAGGTGGCTTTGGTTTCCATCACTAGATGCTTTGCCTCTTGGGTCTTTTGCCTGAATTAAGAGAGAAGCTGCAAAAAAGAGCGTAAGGAAAAGTGTAGGACAGAGGTTGGTGGGTCCAAGCAGGTGAGCAGTAAAGGTCAGGTCTTGGGGTCCAGCTGGTAACAAAGTCATCTGTGCTGCCTGCCTGGCACATGTACCAGAACCAGGATAGAAAACATACAGGAAAACCCTTTCCTCCCACAGTGTCTCTCTAGCATCTTCGACCTGTCACCGTGATTACTATTAACATCATGTTGTCTAGCGAGGGAGAAAGTGTTTAAAGGGCCCAGATCTATTTTTGCACAGCAGACAAGGAAGGTGCATTTGTGGTTGGGAGGCAATAAACTGGTCAGGGGCACAAGAATCTTTCTGATTTAGGGAAGTTGATGCAGTGCATATATTATATTATATAATAGCCCTGGTGGGGTCTATGGGTAGCTCTCCATAACCAGAACATACTATTTTTTTTTTTCTGTGGCAAAAATGTAAGAATATTCATGCTAAATGGATAAAGAGCATAAGTAGCTTCGTGTCCATTCAGGCCAGGTTTTGTCACTAAATGAGTTATAAAAAAAAAAAAAAAAAGTTACAGAAAAAGCTTTTGGATCCTGAAATCGAGGCTAAGGGATGGTTGTGTCATGTGTTTTCATTACCTTTCTCTACACAGCAGCCAGAGGGGTCTTTTGGAAAATGTCCATTATGCCACTGGCTAAGGTAAAGACTAAACTTCACTTCAGGCCCCCTCCCAACACTCCCCTCCCTGCCACCCCTGCCCTCCATTCATACTGACCTTGAACAAGCCATCTGGTTACCTGGAGTGTTCTTCCAGTCTCCCTGCCACACAAACACACATGCACATGTGCACACACGTGCACAAATGGCTCGGCTAATACCGCCTCACGCTTCGGATCTCAGCTCAGGTGTCTTAACCTCAGGATAGCCTTCTGACCATCTTTCCCCCCACCCCCAGCCCTCATCCTGGTTCAGGCCTTTTCTCTTTAACACACATCTTAGTTTGTGATCATACAAACTTATAATTAGTGTGATTAGTTGATTACTGTGTCACCCTCTGAAACGGTGAGTGCCATGAGGTTGGTGGCTATGTGTGTTTTTCCCCCTCGTTATTTTATCCCCAGTGCCTTACACAATGCCTGACATACAACATATTATATCAAGGAGAAAATGAATGGACAGTCTTGGATTAGATCCCAAACCAGGCCAAAAAGAATTAGCTATAAAGGACATTACGGAAACTTAGGAACTGTAGATGAGCTGTTAGTATTGTATCAGTGTTAAATTTCCTGACTTTGGTATCCTTATTTTAGGAAATACACGCTAAAGAATTTAGGAGTAGTGGGTTATATGTCCTCACCTTTCTCTCAAATGTTTCAGGACAAAAAAAAAAAAAAAAAAAAAAAAAAAAAAATTGAAGTTTAGATAGCTGGAAGAGAGAATGATAAAACATGTAACAACAAACATGGATGAAAGATATATAGGAGTTCATCATGCTGTTCTTGTATCTTTTCTCTAAGTTCAAAGTTACTTCACAATAAGATATTGTAAAGAATTCAGTGAATAGAAACAAATGAACAAAAGGGAAAAGGGATGCTAGGGGGAGTGCTCTCTGAAGGGCTTGGTCACTCTGGGGAGCTCTGAGGGGGCTGTGTGGCTGGAGCATGGCCCTGGGGTTGGGGAGGGATCAGCTGGGGGTGGGGAAGGATTGGCTGGAGCTGGGTCCCTCATCTGGGCCGCAGGCCTGTGTGTTTTGAGGGGGTGAAGCACTGAGCTGTTCGGCCAGCCTTAGCCTGAGTACTCCACATTCCCTCTCCTCTTCCCTATGGTGATTACTGAGCCAAAGCCTGAGTGGGTGAAGCCAGCCCATCTTGGGTCTTCCGTCTGATTTCTCTTTTAGTTTAATAATAGGGAAGCTCTCATCCAAGTATGAGGATTACTCCTCCTACCTGAAAACTACAACTTCCCTGTTGTCTGTTTGTTGTTAAGCCCACCACATGGTTCCTGTATGGGTTATATGTGGCTGTATAGCGGATTATCCCAAAATGTGGTAGCTTAACACAGTGTTTATTACCTTGTGGTTTCTGTGGGTCAGGAATCTAGGCTCAGCTGGGTGGCTCTGGCTCATGGTGGGTCTCTCATGAGATTACAGTCAAGATGTTGGCCAGCTCTGGAGTCATCTGAGGTCTTGACTGGGGCTAGGGGATCTGCTTTCAAGAAGGCTCACTCTCGTGGCTGTTGCAGGAGGCCTCAATTTCTCAATGCCTGGACCTCTCTGTAAGGAAGCTTGAGTGTCATTACTGCGTGGCAGCTAGCTTACCCCAGAACGAGTGATCTGAGAGTGAGAGCAAGCAGGAAGTCACAGTTCCTTGTGTGACCTAGTCTCAGAAGTTGCACATTGTCGTGTATGCTTTGCTCTGTTAGTTGGATGTGAGTCACTAAGTTTAGCAGACCCCACCTCTTGAAGGGAGGAGTGTGAAAGAACTTGGGCACATTTTAAAACCACCACAGCTCCTGAGGGCCTACCGCGTGCTGGGCACTAGAGGTGGTTCAGGGGATCCAAGGCGTGGACCACCGTCTGCCCTCTAGAAGTTTACATCTGCTTGGGGAGGTGAGACATGCTCGGAAATTGGTCATGAGAACCAAGATACTCCGTGGCAAGCTAAGTCCGAATGGGTAACCCAAGGGAGCTCTTTGGAATGCCTGAGCTGGGCCTTCACAGATGAGCAGCTCCTACTTTGGCTCTTGACCCTGATCATGGCACTGTCATACAATGATAATGAATACTGATGGTAGCACTTGAGCATTTTCACCGCGGTGGGCGCTGTGCCAAGGGGGACCGCCTCGTGGCGCATCTCCATTTGTGAGTAGCATTCCTTGGAATCGTGCAGTAGGACAGCCCTGGTGCCAAGTGCTTCATTTCTGTAATCTCATTTATGCTTTGAATTGCCCTGTGGGACTGCTATTATTATCCCCATTTTACAGATTACGCAAGTAAAGTTTAGAGAAATTAAGTGACTTATGTAAGATCCTACAGCTAGTAAGTGGCAGAGGGCTTAAGACTACAGGCCCCTGTAGGTTTAAATTCCAGCTCCTGTACTTTCAGAGCTTTAGAGTCCTGGGTAACTGACTTTAACCTCTCTGCATGTCCGTTACCTCCTCTGTAATATGCATATAAAACTGCTTAATGTTCCCAGTGTAGTGCCTGGCGTGTGGTAAGCCTTAACTACTGCTGCTGTTAATCAGCTCACAGTCAAACACACAGCTGTGCTGTCACCTCAAGTTCTTTGCGTTAGTTTGTTATAAAGGGTTGAAATGGGAGAAGCATGTGGTAACTACAGCCGCCCTCTTCATGTGCAGGGTTTACAAATTTGCAAGGACAAAGAACTTGTCCAGGCTGAACATGCAGTGCATCTTTAGTGACTGATTCTGCCATTTCCAGTGTCTGCTTTCTTCCATGAAGATGTGGATGCTTCGAGGGACACCTGCCCAATCCCTCCTCTGCACAGGCCCCGAGAGTGGCCAAGCTGGGTTTTAGGAAGCTGAACGTGAGTTGGCAACTTTCTTTGGAAGTGCTTTCCCTGTTGAGAGGCGAGGAGCACCGGACTGAATGCCGGTTAGGATATAAGTCTGTGCCGTGGGCCCTTGAGCCAACTACTAAACCTTTCTGGGCTCCGAGGGCCTTCCCTCCAGGGTTGTCCGTCAGAAAGAATATGGAGAAAGTGTGTTTTAAAAACCATGAAACTCTGGTGCAAGGCTCTGGGCCTCTTCATTCCCTTCCAACCATTTGAGAAATTGTGGCTTCTTTAAGCAATTGGTATACTGAAAGGCCGTGTGATGGGAATCACTCCTTCTACCCACACCCTCTTTACTAAAACGTTTTTGAGCAAAATCAGTTTCGATTTGAATTCTGAGGATCAAATCAGCCTCTAAACAAAATCAAGGACCAGGTGGTGCTCCTTTTGAAAATTCAAACCCCATAACCAACTTGGGGGACTTATCTTTTGAAATTAATCTTTTTTTCTTCTTTTAATGAATGGGCATTTGTCGACTGCGCCAGTTCATTATGGAATTCATCCGAATGTTTCATTCACTGTGATCTCAGAGGCAGTGTGTGCTCACTCACCACCCGTGGGAATGACAGAACCCACTTCGAAAAAGAAAAAAAATCTTCCTCCCTTCATTTCCTCACTTTAGACTAAAACACTTCCTTTTTTAAACTTAAAAAAGGGGACTAATTTTCTCTTGTTAAAATTCGGATATGCATGAGCCTTCTTTTTTTTTTTTTTGCAAAATTATTGCACATCTCTGTATATTCATTACCCAAGGAGGTTATGAGTAAGCCCTCTCTGGATCCTCTGGTGGCGCAAAGTGATGGGAGGGGGTTCAGTCAGTTATCTGTATAAGAGGCTCGCTCTCAGTGTCTCTCCTCCATTTTCCCATTGTTAGACTGTACTTACCAGAAGACAGAAAGAGGAGAGGTTGAGGGAAGAGGAGGAGGAGGAGGAGGAGAAATGTCAGAGAGAAGCCTGGAGCTGTCAGCTCTCTAGCTGTCTGACCTCAGAACAATTGCTTAAACTCAGAGCCCGGTCCCACCTTTAAAATGGGGATAATGACAGTAATAGCTGCGTTGCAGGGCTGTGGCGATGATTATCTGAGAAAATCTGTGCCGGAAAAGTGCTTTTGTAAATGCCATTATACCGTTATTGGTACTGAGATATGATTGCGCACATGTATAACTTGTACGGGTTTTTAAATATAAGTTTTACAAGGGTTGCTTTTATTTTTAGACGCAGTTTGAGTTGGAAGGGAATCTTAGGAATCCTTTAGTATGCCTTCTCACTGTGGGGGAGGAACCCCCTCTGTGGCAGCCTTTGGCTTGAATAGCTCCAGGGATGGGGAGGTCACCACTTCTCCCTCTTCTTTCTCCCAATCATCAAGCTTCAAGCTATAGTTTTCTTCTTCAAGCTATAGGACATGCCAGTGATTTTCTTCTCCCTAAGATAGACAGCAAAAGAATAATGTCGTGGTTAAAAATGAGTAAGCATGCCATGGCATGCGTTATGCAGATCTGCTCTCTGTACACTTTGTGGCTGGAGGTATGTCAGCCAGTCTCCAAAGTATTTGAATTGCTTGTTTGGGGGATCTGGTATTCTCCGTACCAGAAGCTCCTGAGTTATCAGGACTGAGCCTGCAGCCCCAGAGCAGGAAGACGACCTGGCAGGGCCCTCTTAGTTCTGTGTGCCTGAATGCCTTTCTCTTTTTCAACTGGTGTGGTTGTTTTGTTTTGTTTTGTTTTGTTTTAGCTATAGGTAGATATGGATTCATCTCAGAAGGTACAGTCTGGCCGCAATTGTTTCCTTCTCTTCTTCTTCTCCTCACTTCCCCTTCTGAAAGGGGAAGCCCGGGCTCAGCACTTGGTGGAAAGCCTGTTTACTTTACGCCTGCTCCTGCCTCTGGGGTTTTCATTCCTCCCCGTGCAAGATGTAATGGTGAGGAGGCCGAAGCTGGGGCTGGAAAGACCTCAGACACCATCCCGGTGAACACTCCACAGACTGTCTCTGGAGGTCTTCAGGGATTCTGTAAACATGGTTTCACCTTGTGTTGACTCTTTTTAAACTACAATAATAGAAAACATGTTTTTAAATCACTTACGTGTATTATGTACTACATTTTTACATGTTGGAGGTCACCAGTTTATTCTTCCAGCATCTGTTTAATTGAAGAGAATCCTGAAATTATAGGGCAGGCTGTGTTAAAAAAAAAAAAATACATCTACTTATTCATCAAGTGTATCTACTATTTATTATATCAAAAAGTTTTCTCAGCATTGAGTAAAGCAAAAGAGAGAAACGGTACTTTGAGGCAGATGTAAGCTGTAAGCTCTTGTCTCTCACTCCTGAGGTCAGATTATGTTGATCAGAAAACCACATTGTCCTCATTGGTTGACTTTACACTAAGGACATATTATTGGTTTGAAAAGTTAAAATGTATAATAACAAAATGCAACTGACTAATAAAAGGCTTCACTCACTGAAAACCTACCACCCTTTCACAGAACACATCCGTTAGAGTAGTTGGGACCCTCTTCTAGTCCAACATTGCTTGCCTCTTAAATTATGCCCCAGGTCATTTAGGTAACATGATATTTGCATAGAAGAAGCCCTACTGGCAACTCTATTTTTATTTTCATGTTTATGTCTGAGCACCTGCTTTTTACTTGTGAGTGGACCCTGGCAGATTTTTCACTTCTAGATTTTGTTGATCCATGACCTGTGCTCATGAGTGAGAAATTCTTCTTCTGCCCAATCCCAGATGGTCATGCTTTTATTATAAGCCCATAACATTTTACCCCCTGTCCCATTTTTTCCCCCATGTGCTCAGAGGCCTCTTGGGCAATGTGCCCATAAAAATCAGTCCAGTGCTGTGGAACACATAGAATGATACAGAGATCACCCCTCACCCCTAAGCCTCCTTGAAGCCAAGCAGCCCCCATTTCCTTCCTGTTCACTCACGGGATGTCTTTTCTGCCTCTCTGTCTGGCAGAGCTCTGTGACCCCACTCCTGTTGTTCCCCTTTTTTGTGAACCACAGTGGCTTCAGCCTGAAGTCCTCGATGCTGATGGATCCCAAGATTTGGTTAGAACCCTGTCCTTTGTGGAAAATGAGGGTATCACCCCACCTTCCCCGCTCACAGAGTGTGTTGTAAGGGCAGGGGGGCAGTGCTGGTCGTGGAGTGCTTGTTGCCATGGGAATCCGAGGTTCTGCTGCCTCTTCCCGGTGGTACTGGTGTCTGTGCACTGCCCCAGCCCTGTCTGCTGCTATGTTCCCTTCTCTCATCCCAAGAAGGCAGGTAGTAAAGGAGATGGAGGGAGTTCCAGCTTGCCGTGCTGCTGTCTCTTCCTCCTCCTCCTCCTCCTTCTTCTTCTTCTTTTTTTAAAGTTTTATTTATTTCTTTATTGAGGGGCAGAGAGAATGAGAGCACACCAGCTGGGGAAGGGCGGAGAGAGAGGGGGAGAGAGAGACTCCTAAGCAGGTTCCATGCTGTCAGCACGGAGCCCATCAGCGGGACTTAAATTCACAAACCATGAGATCATGATCTGAGCTGAACTCGAGAGTTGGACGCTTAGCCTACTGAGCCACCCAGGCGCCCCTTACCTTCTAAGTGCAGTAAAATCAGGGAAGGTTCCTACGCATACACACAGAGCGAGCACATCCCTCCTTTCCCTGTATTCAAAATAAATCTGGGGAAGCAGCCTCTCCCTCAAACACCAGCCCCACCTCAAGCAAAACAGGCTCAGCAGTCAGAAAGACCTAGATTTGAATCACTGTGTCACTTGTCATCGTTGTGTGAAACTTAACTGTCTTGGGCCTTCATTTTCCCACATGGGAAACGGAAAGAATGGTCACCAACCGCATACACCAACTGCTGGAAATTCATTGTGAGACTGTCACTTTGTTAGGGCTTAAAAATAGCCATTAATTCTTTGGTGATAGTAGTGTCTAGAGGCTGGTTTCCCTTCTGCAAGTAAGCTGGGCGGTTTTACTGACCCAACAGGCCCCAGATAGACATGTCGGGAGTGGGGAAGAGGAAAAGGAGCACTCTGTGTGGTTTGCCCTGCCCCCTCCTCCTGGCTCCCTTCCCACCCCAGCACCCCAGCACCCCAGCCGCCATCCCCTGTTCCATCAGGAGCAGGGTTACTCCCACTGCCCAAGAGCTGCGCGGCGCCAGCCTTCTCGGCGTGGGCATTTTCAGCCCAGATGACATTTCCTCACAGGCTTGCGGCATCTTCCCCTCCCCACCTCATAGTCCCCCTCATTTCAGAAGCCCTCCGAGGACTTCAAGATGAAACACTTCCACCCTGGGTAGATCGTTTTCATCGAATTCTCCAGCTTGTGGTCTCCACTGTTGAGGAGAGACATTTTAATTAATTACAGGCCCCATGGGCTCAGGGATCAATAGCAGTAAAGAGCCGTGGAATGAATTCCTAGCCTCTACTCCGTTTCCCACTGTCTCTGCACCCTTGCACCAGGTGCACAAGCCCTGTGGGCCTCAGTTGTCTGTTCTCTGCAATGGGAGTGCCTATTTCCCAGGAGCGCTGGGAGTCCCCCCAGCAAGGTGTGGGGATCAAAAGTATTGAAAACTGTAGTGTGCTGGCCACAGGTAAATTATTACTAAGAGCGTATGTGTATTCCCAAGGGGCAAGCATGAGGGATGTTTCTCTTCAGAGCCATTTCTTCCTCTTGTTCCTTGATACCTTAAGACCAGCTGGCAGGTTCTGTCTCCCTTTCTGAGTGTGAGAGAAGCAAGCAGCCCAGACAGAATTAGGCAGGTGGGTATGTGGGTGGAGTGTGGGTTCCTCCAGTGAGGAAAAGTGATCATACAAGTGGGACCTGGGATAAGAAGTCAAAAGCCTCAGCTTTTCCCTGAGAATTGGGGTCCCCAGCTGTTCTGACATTCACTACACTGGCCACCTCTAGCCCTGAGCCTTCACAGCCAAGAAAGAAGCCTTGTTTATTCCAGACTCTGCTTCCTTCTTCCTGCTTTCTTCTTGCAGCGTATTCTGCACACAGCAGCCCAGGTGATCTTTCTAAAACACAAGTCTGATCATGTTCCTTTCCTGCTTAGAACCCTTCCATGGCTGCCTGTAGCCTTGAGGCTAAAATCCAGAATTCTTGGTGTCGCTGTTTGGGCCCTTATGACCTGGCCCCTGCCACCTTCTCCGGTGTCCATTTCCGGCTCTCCCGCCAGTCCCCTCGGGTCTAAGCCAAAGCCCATCCACTCTGGCTCTGGTTCTCAGGCCTTGAGCATGCTACCAGTTTGGGCTTTCCAAAGCCAGGTCCTCTACATGCTACTGAAGGCTGTGCTGAGACATCACCTCCCCCAGTAAGCCTTCCCTGACCACCCTGCCTTCCTCAGTCTGGGTGGGTTCCCATGGCAGCCTGTGCATTTATGGGTGTTATGGCCCCAGCCACATCCCAGGACCCACATCCATTTCCGTGGAAACCTCTCCTTGTCTACCACCCCCATCCCTGCATGAGCTCCTTGAGACCCAGGCCCGTGTGACTGGTTTACCATCATACCCCCATGGCCCTAGCACGCCTCCTGCCAACAGAGTGCATGCCAAATAATGGGATGGAGAGATGGCTTGGGATGTTATCATTAGATGAGAAGCCTGGGGGGGATCAGAGTCTCCTGGGCACTTGTCAGACACCAGCTTCCTGGCTTCATCCCACCCTCCAGGATGCAGAATTTCTGTGGGTCTGCCAGGGAATCTGCATGTGCACACCCAAGTGGTTCTCATGCAGATTTGAGGACCTCTCAGTGATCTCCTTCAAGCCTGGCATTTTACAAAACAGGAAAACTAGATCCAGAGACAGATATAGTAAGTGATTTCTGTAGATCTCAATCTCTCTCTCTCTCTCTCTCTCTCTCTCTCTTTCTCTTTCACATGCATACACACACACACATACACACACTTCTTTAAGACATAAAAAAAAAAAAGAAAATAAAGGCCCAGTGCTTTTTCTTTTCTACTCCCGAAATGTTGATCTTCAAGAAACCCACGGGAAGCACAGGAGAGAGAATTTTTGTTTTTGTCTTTGTTCTGCCCTGAGGTCTGAACTAGGGAATTTTGGCATATTTTTTCATTTCCTTTCCATAAAAAGTATGCAACCTCAGAATATGGGGTACTTATTTTTAAAATCCAAAACAATTACTTTCACTCCAAGACTTATGTAATTTTTTGCAATGTTGGAAATCCCTGATGTTTCATTTTTCTGGTTCAGAAATGATTTGTAGAGAGTATGAATTATCCTGCCTGATGCCACGAGGTCTATTTTTATCCGTATGAGGATGTTGAGACTAAACCCGACAGAACATATTTACCGTTGCTTATAGTACTCGGTGATGCTGCCTCTCTTTAGAGCTTGCCAGAGAGAAACCATGTAGGAACATGTGTTCATAATTAATTTGACCTGCTTAGTAGGACAAAATGGGGAGGAAGGATCCACCAGCTCCACGTGTGGCAGAGATAAAGTGGAACATGCTCAGAGGAAAGTGCTGGAATGCCGAGGGATGAGGAAATGTTTCTAAAGGGAAGGGCTAAAGACACTGGACGTTTAGGTTTTCATAGAAGGACCAGTGGCTGTGTCTGAAAGGCTTGAATGGCAGGGAGAGAGCATGAAAGGAAAGTGGAACCCTGGCCTGAGGGTGGGAGAGACCTTCCGTTTGAAGGTGTAAGCAAGAGCATCCTCCAAGGTGATGGATGAGTTTCTCATCAAGAGAAGTGTTTAAGGTGGGGGCCATCTTACAGGCCTGTCACCCAGTGTCCTGGGTGAGGGGTAGTCTGGACCAGGTGAAGTCCAACTGCCCTTCTCACTGATCTGAGAGCAGACTCGAATGCCCACAGGCCCCAGCCTGTGACATAAGTGAGTGAAGGGTTCTGTGGCTGGGGCTGTGGGCAAGTGGGAAAGGGTTTGTTCCTTCCTCAGCTCCAGCTGTTGCTTGGGAATGCGGGTCCAGTCAGGCCAGGTCTTTGGGTTTTCTAGATTTCTAGATTTTTTTTTTTTTAATATGGACTCTCCTGAGTTTTAAATATTGTGTGAGCTAAATAAAGCCATCTGTGCCCGCTGGCTCTTGGCCATGGCCTGCCAGTCTGACCCCTCTGTTCCAAGAATCTCAGGTTTGTGTGCACCTCAGGCTTTCAGGCAGGGGTGAAATGAGTGAGGTGGGCAGGGTAGGGATTATCTCTCCACCCAACAGATGGGGAAATGAGGACGCCTGGAAGTACAAGGTACCAGCAGACGAGGGCTAAGGCAACGAAGAGGGCAACGAATTTCTTCCCTGCTCGTTCCAGTGACATTTCATTTTTAAGCTTTTCTTTTAAAATAATGTTGGATAAAGGGTGCACTGGGAGTGCTCAGTATTTCTTGGGGGTAGGGCCAGAGCAGGGGATTCGGCCTCCCCGAGTCACTTTCCCTTCCCCTCCCTGCACTGCTCCTGGAGCACCTCTTGCACTGAGGTGTCTGTGAATGGCGCCCCCCCCCCCCCCCCCCCCCCCGGGTTGTGCCTGCTCAGCCTGCACACCCCTGCCTGGAGCCATGCAAAAGCTCTGCCTCTGCTTTTCCCCAAGGATCTGGGATGTCCAGCCATACCTGAAATCTCCCATTACAGCTCTCTTCTTGGGTGAAGGCTCCATGGGCACCCAGGAAGCTCTTTGAAAATGCACACAGGAAAAGAAAAAAGGCCACAGGAATGCAACCTGACAACTGTCTCAGGCTCCAAGTGCTGGATTGCCATGGACTCAGCCGCTGAGTAAATTAGCTTTGCCACGAAGGCAACCACAGAACGCTGGTCCTATCCAAGCCACATTTATGGTGCTCCCTGCTGCGATTTGAGGCCTGTCTGCCGAGCTTCCTGCCTCTTGGCCTTCCCCGCCGCTCCTTGTGCTTGAGGCCATGCTTCCAAGAGCAGCTTTCAGACCAACTTTAGGTTTTGCTTACTTTGCCGGTGAACATCCTGCTCGTTTTATTTTGTGGTTGGTTTTTATAAGGAAAAAAAATTTTTTTAAGTACATATTTTTCAGACAACTGTGTTGAGGGGTATTTGAGATACAATAAATTGCACACTTTTGAGAGTGTGTAACTTAATCCATTTTAACATATGTATAAACTTTGTGAGACTACCATCGAAATCATAATAAACATTTCTATCACCCCCGGAGGGTTCTTTGTGCCTTTTGTCTTTTTAATTTTTTTAATTTTTATTTTATTTTTGAAAGAGAGAGAGAGAGAGAGAGAGACAGAGAGCGCGAGCCCCAGTGGGGGAAGAGGAGAGAGAGAGGGAGACCACAAGATCCGAATCAGGCTCCAGGCTCAGAGCTGTCAGCACAGAGTCTGACTGGGGGCTCAAACTCACAAACCCTGAGGTCATGCATAACCTGAGCAGAAGTTAGATGCTTAAGTGACTGGGCCACTCAGGCACCCCTCTTTGTGCCCTTTTGTAACTAGTCCTTCCCTCTGTCTCCACGCAGTCACTGACCTGCTTTATCTTTCTAGATGAGCTTGTGTTTTCTAGAAATTGCATAGAACTTCACCCAATGTGTGTTCCTCTTTGCCTGCTTTTTTCAGCAAGCAAGATGATCATTGAGACTCCTCCATGTCCTCCTGTGTATCAGCAGCTTGTTTCATTTTATTGTTGAGCAGTTTCCCATTATGTGTCTGTTCCGTCATTTGTTTATCCATTCTCACGTTGGTGGACATTTCGGTTGTTTCTAGCTTTTGGCTCGTACAAATAAAGTTGCTACGAACATTTGTGTACAGGTCTGGGGTTTTGTTTCACTTGGGTGGATAGGTACTTCCAGAAACAGTGTATTGGCTAGGTGGTATGGTAGGCATATGTTTAATTTTTTAAGAAGCTGCCAAATTGTTTTCCAAAGTGGTTGTATCGCTTTGAGTGCCCACGTCAGCCTGTGAGAGTTCCAGTTGCTCAGCGTCCTTGACAACACTTGGAATGATCAGTCTTCAATTTTAGCTCTTCTGTGGGGTGTGCAATATTCACGCCTCTTGACACGACATTTGCGTGCTGTCACGAAGAACCTGTCTTCATGGGTTTGTTGGCTATTTTGTATCTTTTGTGAAGTGCCTGTTAAAATCTTTTGCCAGTTTTCACTCATTTGGGTTGTTTGTCTTTATGGAATTTTAAGAGTTTTCAAAATATATTCTGTAATACAAGTCTTTTGTCTGATACATGTTTTGGGAATGTATTCTCCCGGTCCGTGGCTGTTTTCCTAATAAGGTGTCAGTATTGTTTAGTAAAATCTGGAGCATATGGGGTTTCCAGGGACATGAAAGCCATTGAATATTGAACAAATGCAATAAACCTTAAGAATCCCATAGAACCCAAACTTGGTACCAACATGATTGAGAGTGTATTTATAACATTACCTCTTGGTTTAGAAATTATTTTACGTAATTTGAGAAAAGCACTGTGTGCGGCACCATACTAGGTATTAGAAGAGATGGAAGGAAATGTAGAAACATCATGAGATGTGGATACTCTTCTTAGGGGGCTCACATCCATGGAAGAGTGAGCATATACACGTATTCTGATGACAGTAATTACTGTGTATACTATATGCTTGATTGGCATGATCTCATTTAATGTTCAGAACAACCCTCTAATATAGATTTTCCCCATTTTGCAGATGAAGAAACTGAGGCTTAGAGGAGCTAAGTAACTTCCCCAGAGCATACAGCTATGATATGGCAGATATGGATTCAATCTCACTTCTGTCTGACTTCAAAGTCCGTGTACTTAACCGTTAGACTAACTGCCTTCCAGGTAGAGCATAAGCTAAGATGTGTTGAGAATCATAAGAGAGTTATAAACAGAGTGTTATGGAACAAGAAGTGAAAAAATTTATTTTTGGTTCTGTACCAGAAAGCACCATCGAGGCGTTAACATCCAAGTTGGGCCTTGAGGAGTGTTTACAACCTCAGTAACAAAGATGGCAGAAAAGGAATGGCAGTTGAAGGGAACAGCATGAGCAAGGATGTAGAAGAGGTTAGAAGGGTCATGGGACCTATTGACCAAAGTCCAGTATTCTTCAGGGGGAAAGGTACAAGAAAAGGTCTTGAAAATCAACTCCAAGGGCCTCAAAAATCAGGCTGAGAAGTTTGAACTGGATTCCATGAGGCAGTTGGGACCCACTGAAACATCTGAGAAAGGAGGATTGGGGGCAAGTGATATGCTGGCTCTGTATGGTGATGGGATAGAGTCTGGATGGACAAGGACATAGAAGAGGGACAAAGGGCAGTGGAGGGCCTTGTGATGCTACTATAGGTATCAAGGGCCTCAACTAGGGTATTAGTCATAGAAATGGACAGGAGGGAATAAATAATATAATTCAAAACTAGAAGCTACCTCCTGTACATGATTTTTTATTCTGCCGACTTTTCCATAAGCCGGGACTAATTTGACCCAGTCCCCTTTCTGTCACTTCCTTTCTTGTCCATCTGTATTTCTCATACTTCATTGCTCCCAGACAGTGGCCAGGGAGAAGAGAGAAACCCAATTTGTCCTGTCTGTAATTTGTTGGCTAATTCTGATAAATGAAGTGGTGCCTGGAGAAGGCTGAGTCTTTTGGCCAAAATGAAGTTTTATATTATTCATACATTTATTCATTCAGCTAACCAGATTCATTCATTTACCATCCCGATGGGTTTTTTTCCAAAACCATCAAGCAGTTCTCCAGTTCTCAGTGGATGCTACTGGGTGTCTTACAAATTTGACTCCGTTCTGACACTGTCAGCCTCAAGTTAGCATCAGACCCCACAGGCTAAGGGCTCAGTCCCATAAGACTTCCCCCATTTCAGATGCCAATCACAAGTCCAGTTCACCTGGGTTTCTGATCACCAGCTATCAATCAGAGGGTTCCACCACTCCCTCTTCAGGTGTGATTAATTTGCTAGAACTTGGAGAAATATTTACTTATGTTTACCGGTTGATTATAAGGGGTGTTATAAAGGATACAGGTGAACAGCCAGATGAAGAGGTGCATAGGGTGAGAGGTCCAGAAGGGTCCTGAGTACAGGAGCTTCTGTCACAGTGGAACTGGGGTGTTCTACTCTTCCTTCATGTTTACCACCCCAGAAGCTCATCACATCCTTTTATTCAAGAGTTTTTGTATATCTTAATCTGCAACCCAGCCCCCTGCCCCTTCTGGTGACCAGCCCCATCCTCAAGCTATCTGGGGGGGTCCCACCCTACGTCACCTTATTAGCATAAACTCACCTGTGCTCAAAAGGGGCTCCCTTTGACTTATGAATGACAAAAGGCACTCCTGCCACTCTGGAAATTCCAAGGGTTTTCAGAGATTTGTGCCAGGAACTTGGGACAGAGACCAGATATATTTTTTTTATTATGCCATCCATTCTTCCAAACATTTATTTATTTACTTACCAAACTCAGTCATTTGATATCTATCAAAAGTGGAAATATGTGCCAGACGCTATGGTAGGCTCACAGTGTGTAGCATCGAACAGCCTCCCTCTACAGAAGTTCACCTTTTAGTGGAGGCTTTTTCCTGCTGTCTTCAGGCATTTCTTTTTGTCTCACGTTTTTATGTTTCTTCCTCCTCTTCTCTCCTGACTTCTTTGGGAATTTTTTCTCATTTTGCTTTTTCCCTCTATTCTGCTATAAAAGTTCAGTATTCTGTTTCTACATTTTGAATAGTTAAGAAAATTTAATGTGTATTCTTGAATCTAAAATTAATCAATATACTTACCCTACTCCCAGCCAGTATACCTCACCTTTGATCACCCCCTCTTCTGATTTCACACTACTGTTGTCATGTATTTTAGTGGTTGTTATTACTATTATTGAGTATAGTTGACACACAATGTTATGTTTCAGGTGCACAACTTAGTGATTCAACAGGTTTGTACATCATGTTATCACTACAAGTATACGTACCATCTGTCCGCTTATATCACTATCACATTGATATTGTGTGTAATGATATTGACTGTGTTCCTTATGTTTAATTATTATTTTTAATTCCATAAGACTGTACTCTTACTGTTTTATATAGGCCTTCTGAATGCAATCACTTTCCTTTTGCCTGAAGCATATTGTTTTACATTTATTTGAGGGTATTTTAAGAGCGAACTCTAGGTTTTGCTTGCGAATATCTTTATTTTGCTCCTGTTCTTTCTGGGTATACAATTCCAGTTTGACCGTTTTTTACCTTCAGTATATTCAATACATTATTCTACTGCCTTCCAGGTTTAATATAACTGTTGAGAAGTCAGGGGTAGTATAATGATTATTCTTTTATATTAAATCTGTCTTTTCTCTGGCTACTTTTAAGATTTAAAAAAAAAGATTTTATCTCTTTTTGGTCTGCAGTTTCACTATAATGTAGATTTTTAAAAGCAGCTTTGTTGACATATAATTGGCATATAGTAAATTGCATATACATAATTTGGTAACTTTTGACATCTGTATATACCTGTGACACTGTCATGTCAAGATAATGAACATACCCCAATGTTTCCTTGTGTCCCTTTGTATTGTATAACCCCTTCTTCCTGTCCCTCCTGCCTTCCTCTAGTCCCCAGGCAACTACTGATCTATTTCCTATCGCTACAGACTAGTTTGTATTTTCTGGAATTTTACACAAATGGAGTCATACGGTATGTACTCTTTTTAAAGTCTGGCTTCTTTCATGGAGCGTGATTATTTTGAGATTCATTCTTGTTGTAGCGTTATCAATAGTTTCTTCCTTTTTTAATGGTCAGTAGTATTCTTTTGTATGACTATACCACTGTTTGTTTGTCTATTTACCTGTTGGTAGATATTTGGGTTGTTTCCAGTTTGGGGTTAGTACAAAGTTTTTGAGTTTTAATGTACAAGTCTTTGTGTGGGCGTATGCTTTCATTTCTCTTGGGCAAATACATAGGAGTGGAACGACTGGGTTATGTTAGGTGTATATTTAACTTTTTAAAAATTGTGGTGGTACCATTTTATGTTCCCAGCAGCAGTGTATGAGTGTTTCCATTTCTTCTTCAGTTCCATCAACACTTGGTATGATCGATCTTTTCAATTTTAGCCTTTCTAATTGGTGTGTATCTGGTATCTCATTGTGGTTTTAATTTGTATTTCTCTGGTGACCAGTGATGTTGAGCATCTTTTAATGTACTTATCTGCCCTCTGTATATCTTCTTGATGATGTGTCTGCTGATACCTTTTGCCCATTCTTTAAAAATTGGGTTGTTTGGCTTCTTGTTATTGAATTTTGAGAGTTCTTTATGTTCTGGAAAGAAGTCCTTTATGAGATACATACTTTATGTTCTGGAAAGAAGTCCTTTATGAGTATTTATTCCACTCTGCAGCTTATCTTTTTATTCTCTTAACAGTGTCTTTTGAAGAGCAGAAGTTATAAATTTGTTTCAGTTTGGTTTATCAATTTGTTCTTATATTGATTATGTTTTCGGTGTCATATCTAAGAAATCTGCCTAACCCAAGGTCACAAAGTTTTTGTTGTGGTTTTGTTTCCTTCTAGAATTTTTATAATTTTAGGTTTTACAATTAGACCTGTGATCCATTTTGAGTTAATTTTTATATGTAGTGTAAAATGTGGATCTTCTTTTCCTCCTCTTCTTCTTCTCCTCCTCCTCCTCTTCTCCTTCTCTTTCTCCTTCTCCTCCTCCTATCTTTTTGCATATTGACATCCAGTGGTTACATTATCATTAGTTGAGTAGACTATCATTTCTCCACTTAATTGCTTTGCATTTGTGTTAAAAATAAGTTGCCCATATATGTGTGGGTCTGTATCAGTACCCTCTATTCTGTTTCATTCATCTATTGTTTTTCTTTATGCCACTACCACACCATCTTGATTACTGTCACTTTATAATATGTCTTGAAATAAGGTGTTAGTTATCCAACTTTGTTCTTTTCCAAAGTTGTTTTGGCAATTCTAGGTGCTTTGCATTTCCAGATGAGTTTTAAAATCCTAATTTCTATGAAAAAACCTGTTGGGACTTTTATTGGGATTACATTGGCCCATAGGTCAGTTTTAGAGTAGACATCTTAACAATAGTCTTTTGACATATGTAGATTGTATAGCTTCATTGATTTAGTTTTTTGTTTATCTTACCAGTGTTTTGTAGTTTTTAGTCTTTACATCTTTTTCAGAGTTATCCAAAGGATTTGATCATTTTTGATGATTTCATAAACGGTATTTTGAAAATTTCAGTTTGGAGTTGTTAATTGCTAATATATTGAAATAGTTATTTGCATATTGATCGTGTCTCCTGTAATCTTGCCAAACTCATTTACTAGTTCTAGTAGCTTTTTTTGTAGGTTCTATTAGATTTTCTACATAGGCAATCATGTCCTTTGCAAATAAAGACATTTTTACTTATTTCTTTCCAATCTAGATGACTTTTTTTCCCTTGCCTTATAGCACTGGCTAGAACCTCCAGTATATTGTCGAATAGAGGTGGCAAGAGCATCCTTGTGCTGTTTCTGATCCAAGGATGAAAGTATTCAGTCTTAATGGTGACAGATGCGATGCTAGCTGTAGGTTTTGTTATAAATGTCCTTTATTGAGAAAGTTTCCTTGTATTTCTGGTTTCTTCAAAGTCTTTATTAGGAATAGATGTTGGATTTTGTCAAAAACTTTTTCTGCATTTATTGAGATAATTATTTATTTCTTTTTTGATTTGTTAATATAGTGGATTACAGTGATAGATTTTGAATGCTAAAGCAACTTTGTATTCCCAGGATAAACTCCACTGGTCATGATTTATTATCCTTTTTATGTATTGTTGGATTTGATTTGCCAAAATTTTATTTAGAATTTTTATATCGGTGTTGAAGAGGAAATTTGTGTATAGTTTTCTTTAGTGTCTTTGTCTGGTTTTGGTATTAATATATATTTTTTAATCCTGCGTGGATTAGGATTAGCTTTGTGGAATCTTCAATTATTATCTCTTTTCAAGAGATTTCTCAGTCTTTACCTCCGTAGTATTTCCATTGCCCCATTTTGTCTTTCCTTTCCTATTTCACACATTTTTTTAGACCTTTACACTCTATTTTCCATGTCTCTTAACTTTTTTTTCCCCCTTTATTCCTTTTTTATTTTAGAGAGAAAGAGAGGTGGGGGGGAGAGGGGCCCTACATGGGGCTCCATCCCACAACTCTGGGATCATAATCTGAGCCGAAGTCAAGAGTCAGATGCTCAACTGACTGAACCACCCAGGTGCCCCCATGTCTCTTATCTTTTTTCATATCTTCCTTATTCTTCCTTACCAGTGCTGCTTTCTGAATAATTACCTCAGAATTCCTTTCTAGTTCATCAGTTCATTTTGAGATCTAGTTAGGCTACTGTTTTACCTTCCCACTGAGTTTTTTTTTTTTTTCTCCTATTGTTAGAGTTGTAAAAGTTGTACTTGGATTTTTAAAAAATCTGCTCATTCTTTTTCATAGCCTCATTATTTTTAATATTTTTAATCCTTTTTATTTATGAAAGCATGATTTAAACACATTCCATGTCTGGTAATTTAAGGGGTTTTTTGGTGGGTCCGGTTTTGCTGCCCCCCCCCCCCCCCGCCCCCACTGCTTTTCTGGTTCCTCTTTTCTTTATATATTTTATATATTTGTTTGGTTTTGTTTATATCTCTTGACACTCTTTTCTGTTGGGGTTCTTTGAGGCCTGGGTGAAGGAGTGTTCTTCCAGAAAAGATTGGCATTTGGTTCTGCTACATACCTAGTGGGGCCCCTTTATACTTAATTCTCAGCTTGAAGTTTTTCAGACTCCTAGGTATTCTGATTAGGGACCACAAACCTGTATGAGAGGTGGCTTGTGGTAACAGATTCTCAAGAGAGATTCCCTACCACCTAGTTTACTCATTGCCAAAAGTTAAGCCAATTTTCTGGTTTGTTTCTAACTTGTTCTTATACTAAGGATATCTCAGCTGTCCGTGAGTGGTGATGTAGAGTGGATCTCTTTCAAGCTTCCCACCTGGCATGGACTTTGACTTTGTTCCCTGTGTCCTGTGTTCTAAGAGGATGCACAGATCAACATTTGCATTAAACCTGGTTGTGTGAAGGCCCTCAGACAGACAGACAGACAGACATACATACACACATAAATAAATAAATAAATAAATAAATAAATAAATAAGGTAGTTTCAGGTGTCCATTCACCTCTGAGTTCCTATTTTCATTTTGGTTTTTGTTTCTGATTATGTTTTGCTTTCTTGCAAGTTTATTAATTGATTTAAAATACGTGATTTTGTTTTTGTTGTTGCTTTTTTTTCTCTTTCTAGTCGCTTTTAGTTAGTGGTTCTGTCAGAGTATCCAGTCCACCATACTACTGGAGATGGAAGCTGAGCCTCAAACTATTTATGTTGCGGTTGTTAAAAATGGTTTCTTCTGTGGAATCAATTGCATTCGTGTCAGTTTTTGTTGCTTCCGTTGGTAAAGACTGGAGAACCAGGGGATGAAGGTTTTTACTTTTCCTATATTGCTGATCTGTACACTGTGGTATTACAACCACCTAATGAATTCCTGGGCTCTACACATTTTCCTTTTACTAAATCATCTATGCCAACAGAGTTGAGGTTTTGTTTTAGTATGATTAAAATGCCTACACTCCACAACATCTAGAGTCTGTCCTTTATTATGTACTCTCATACTATTTTCTAGCTCTCCTTTAGATTATTTTTTTGATTTAAAGCTATATGATTGTTTGTATTGATGATGGATTAAAATCTATCCCTCCTGCTAAAAATATAAGTTCTGTGAGATCAGGGACCAGGACCACCTTACTCCCCACTGTATTCCTGTTTTCTAGTGTAGTGCCTGACACAAAGAATACTCAATAAACAAAATGCATGAATGAATGGCAGGGTATGCCAGGATACACCGAGGAAGCAGAAATTTGCAATGACTCAGTTTTAGCTCAGCAGCCATTTGTGGAGTCCCTACTTTGTCATTCTCCATGCCAGACACATTTGGAGGGTACAAAGGTGGGTGAAACAGGAGTCTCACCATTAAGGAACCCAGAGTCCAGTGGAGGAAAGGCAGTGTTTACATTGTTAGAATTTCCCAGTTCAAAGGAGTTTGCCTAGACTATGTTGGGTGTAACCTCACCACTGATGAATGATCCAGGGTTTAAACACTATAATCCCGTGGTCACTATGCTTTGTGTCCTCCAAACAGCCCGGAGGGGCACACTCTGCTGAGATGGTGAAACATCTGTCTTAGCCTTCTTTTTAGTCCAGGTAAGTATTGAGTGCTTCCATATGCTGAAGACCATGTCAAGTAATTTGGGTGAATTGTGAGTTTCAAATAAAACCTTGGTGCCAAATAAAACATCAGCACTGGACCTGCCCATAGAAGCCCTAAGTGGACATAAATAGAAAACTCCTAGGCCTTGCAGCACAGGGCACAGATAAGGGGACCCTGGTGCACACCTTAGGCCTCTGTGTCTGACTTGCTGAGGTGCAGGTTTATGGTCTTAGAAGTTGCTTCCTAGGAGTGAAGAGGCTAGAAACAACAGGTAACAAGCCTACAATTCCTGTGCTTCTTAGACCTGCAAACATCTCTTGCGTGGGGCTGCCTAGATCCCTCTGAGAAAACACAGGCATTGGGAAGCTGTGTGTGCCCCCTGCATCTTTTCCTGCTGTGTGCCTCCTCTGTGTGCACTGCTTTCTAGCTGCTTCTGGGGTAAGCCAAAGTTAAGTGACTGAAGTTAATCCAAATTGCAGTTCTCAGTCTTTTTGGTATCCAGACTAGCCCTGGGGTTTGGGGCAGCCTAGGAAGAATAGATACAAACTTTTGATAAATAAAGTCAAGCTCATTTGACATCTCTTTTATGCACGTGTCTTCACAGATAAGACAAGGTTGACACCAGGCAGGGCTGGCGTTGCAGTTCCTGAGGGCCCCGCCACTAACCAGCCCTGTGAACTGCAGAGTTGTCTTTTCCTTATTTGTAGAAGGGGTTGGGCTGGAGCTGTGATTCCCACTCACTGGTCCACAGACTTGTTCCAGTTGTTTAAATGTTCACCAGTCCCAGGTAAAATGAAAGAGAAAAGGAGGGGAGGGCGATGAGTTTTGTCAAAAAGCTCGGTGTGTTACTGATCCTGGCTGGAGGTCTTTCCAACTTGGTATTGGTTATCAATGTCCTTTATTTTATGGAATGTGTCCTTCTGTATCCTTTGTTTTGTGAAATGATAGTACATTGCCTTCTTTGTTGTTTTGCGTGCAGTTGGTGAACAGTACACAACACTGTCTCTTCCCAACATTTTTTGAAAGTGGGTTGGGGTTGGGGGCGGTGGGAATCTCTGCAAGTTCATTGAATTCACAAGTCAGAGAACTGCCAGGTTAGTTGATTTTGAATCTGAACAGCCTTAGCGTTTCCAGTGTGTGGAATGGGGATGGGGAGAGGTGGCTTTCCCTTTCTTAGCTGTAAAGTTTGGGTTTTGATTAATTTCATTTTTGGTTTTATGATATTACCATGAGCATATTAAAATGTGAGCGGAGCCCGCTTTTGGGGAGGAACAGGGTCATTGTGGGGCAGCATCTTGGTCCCTTGTATCAAGGCCATGCACATGTTTTCTAGATCATGGGTTTGGTAGGAGGCTTACTGCTGGCATTCTCTGCCTCTGCACACCTTTTAGCTCTCTGGGATACAGATGAGTTCTTGGATACTTGCATGCTTGCCTTTGCTGAGTCCTAGAAAACCTGATTTATGTGCCCATCAGCTTTTCGGCACAGGATCCTGGGTACATTGGGTTGTGGATTAGCATTACCCTAGAGATCCTGTTAGTTCACACTCCCTTGCAGTATGTCAGCTCAAAGAAATGCTGCAGACATGGGCACCTCTCTGTCCTCTTGGGAGGGAGAGCCAGAGGGCTCAGCAAACAACCCAGTGACCTATGAGAATCTTTGAGGCAGTGGGAAGGAACTGAAGGAAAAATATTTTAAGCAGATTTTTATACAATTTGACAGTATTAGAAAGCCAAATCATTGGTGAGTTCAAGGCCTAGCTGCATCTCTGCTTGCTGTGTGACTTCGGGCAAGCCACTTATTTTCTCTGGGGCTCTTATTTTCATCCTGAATAAAAATAGGAGGCTGTTATCTGTCCTACATTTATTTGATTATTGTAAGGTTACTTGGCTAATGTATATAATTTGGTTTTTTTAAATGAGTTACTGTGAGCTTTGACAATGGTCAGATGCAAATAAGCTTTATTTCTTTATTCAGTGCACTAAGTGTCTGGTATGTGCTAGGCATAGTTCTGTGGAATGGGATACACTGGTGAGAAAACCAGACCCTGCCTTCAGGAAGCCTACCTTCTAGTGGAAGAAACAGACGAGAAAACACGTTAATAAGACAGTGAGGATGGGTGCTGTCAGAAATAGGTTGGTGTAAGAGAGTCAGGGGAGGGGATTTGAGGAAGTCTCTGTGAAGGAACGGTGGTCTGGCTGTGACCTGAAGGCTGGGGAGAAGCCAGGGCAAGGGTGTTCAGGCAGAAGGGAAGCAAGTACAGGGGCTCTGAGGTCACAGGGAGCTGGCTTCCTTGAAGACTAAGAAAGGATTGCATTGTGGCCGGAGTGCTGTGACTTGTAATAGACTCGTGGTTGACTTCAGAAGGTGTGGAGTAACCTCAACTACCTTTCGTGCTTTTCTTCCTATTTTTCAAACTTGTTTGTCTCAGGGAATAAAAATTAATTTACAGATATGTTCAAGATTTTAAAATCATTCTTAAAAATATCTTTAGAATCGGGGCGCCTGGGTGGCTCAGTCGGTTGAGCGTCCTACTTCGGCTCAGGTCATGATCTCGCGGTCCGTGAGTTCGAGCCCCGCATCGGGCTCTGTGCTGACAGCTCGGAGCCTGGAGCCTGCTTCAGATTCTGTGTCTCCCTCTCTTTGCCCCTCCCCTGCTCATGCTCGCTCTCTCTCTCTCTCTCTCTCTCTCTCACACACACACACACACACACACACACACAGAATAAACATTAAAAAAATATCTTTAGAATCTAGAAGGGAGAATACAGTATAACAGAGCGTGGGCCGTGGAACCCATGGTCCCCTGGGTTCTCATGAGCTCTGTCACTTAGGAGTTCTCCAGCCTTGGACAAGTTACTCTGTCTTTTTGAGCCTCAGTTTTCTTACCTGGAAAATGAACAATAAACCCTGAGTCCCATCCATCAGAGGATTGTGATGAAAATAAGATTAAAAAATGTTTTTGAAACTTTTTAAATTCATTTTTTAGAGAGAGAGAGACAGAGCACACGCGGGGAGGGGCAGAGAGAACCGGGCTGAAACCTATGAACTGCAAAGTCATGACCTAAGTCGAAATCGGTTGCTCAACCGACTGAGCCATCCGGGCGCCCTAAAATAAGATTTTTTTTAAAGGCAATGTTAAATGTGAGCGTGCTTGGGATGTTTAAAGAGCATGGCTAATGGGAAAGAGGACGTCTTGACCCTAGGTTGCCTCTTTGCATCCTGGGCTTGTTTGGCTGTCCATAATTGGAGACTTTCAGACAAGATTTGCTGTGATTCAGTTGCATCTGTGTTCGCTTGCAGGGGGGACGCCCGTGCCGGGGCCATGTCCTTTGAGTGCAGCAGCGGTGGTATTACAAGGAAATAAATGAATAATAAATGAAGGGCTCTGAGGTCTGGCTGCGCCTGCAAGATTCCTGTGCATAGGAAGCGGCAGAAAGGAACGGCCTCTCTGTGCCGTGTCTGCAAGCGCGGGTGGGCACGCTGCTGGTGCCTCTGGCAGAGCACAGGCTCTGGTGTCTGGCCCCCAGGGTGGAAGCCTCGTCCTGGGTTACCCAGGACCAGCACTGGGATGGGACCGTCCTCAGAGTGCCACCCCAGCGCTTGGTGGTGTGGGGCACCTACCGTGCCTCTGATACCTCACTAGCCCCGGGGATACAGCGTAGACTGGGCCCTCCGGCCCTAACACCCTGGCTGGGAAACAGACTGTTAAGTAGTGTCACAGCAAGAAGGTGACAGAAGTACTTTCGTGGGCCAAGTAGAGGGTGCAGTAGGAGCACGTGGCAGGTACCGGACCCAGACTCGTTTTCGTTTTGCGGGACCCAGGGAAAGCTCAGGAGAAGCGCCATTGAAGCGCATATCCAAGGATGAATTAGGCAGGCTGGAGTGTGGGATGGGGAGAGGATTCCAGGGAGAGCATCCTGCAAGGCTGTGGCTCGTCTGAAGTGTGGCCCCTGAGGGGCTGAGCGCTGAGAGTGTCTGGTCTTGGAAGAAAGACGTGCTCCATGGTAATGGGTTTGGATTTTATCCCCACGGCATGGGAGGCCGTTGAAGGGTTTACCCGGTCAGGTTCTCATTCCTCAAGGGTTTTTGCAGCTGCTCTGTAGAGGCTTTCCGGGAGGGGACAGGAGTGCCAGAAGGACGGCCATCTGGAAGGCTGTGAAGCCCAGGCAGATTGATGGAGAGGAGACACACACAAGGGTTAGAATCCACAGGACTTGGAACTGTGACCAGCTTCTCGGGCAGTTTCCTTTTCATGTAACCAGTCAGCACACATCATGAGCTGCGGTGGTGGCCAGTGTCGGCTTTACCATGAAGCTTCAGAGCCTCTGCCTTGTGCTCTGGGCCCCAGGAGGGGCCCTGGCAATACGTCCTGTGCTTGTATGTTCTCTTGAAATGCGCAAATGCAGGATGGCTTAACCACTCTCAATTAAGACCTCTGTCCCTCTCAACCCTGACTTCTCCTCTGGTAGAATGGTAGGTGACCCCAGGCATTTTTGGGGTCCTCTGGTGGGAAAGTTGATCTGGGACTGCATCTGGCAGCATATTAAAAATACATTGTGTGCATGCCTTTTCATCTTTTTCTTAACAGGCCTCTTCTTACCCTCACCCCAGTGCAAACAGCAGGTCCCACAGAACTGAATCTGCCCTTCGTGTGGGTGTGACTTTTCCCACCTGTGGCCTTAGTGGCTGGCAGTGGTAGCAGGAGCCAGCAGCTTTGCTCCGCGTGGGCGGAAGGCATACGAGGCCATAAGAGCCACCTGCAGGTGTCAAAAGGGCTGACACAGAGATTGCTGTGTGTACTTCTTTTTCTCCAGGTAGTACGCGGCATGGGCAGAAAAAAGATTCGTTTGCTCTATGTCAGGCGTTGCTCTAAGCATTTCATGTAGTGACTCATGTAATCCTCAGAGACAAGTTTATGAAAGAGAGATTATTACCTCCATCTTACACATGAGGCTAGTACTGGTCAGCAAGTGGGATCTAATCCCGCAGGGTTTACCATCAGAATCAGGCCACATGGGCTGCGACCAGGGCAGTTCCTCAGGGTCGCATGCTCAGAAAGGCCTTGCGTTAGGTTGATTGCTCTACTCTTGTCATCTTAAAATTCTTAAATCAGTTCTGAACGAGGATCCCTGAGGTTTCATTTGGCACTGGGCCTTACAAAGATATGTCATCAGTTCTGGTCAGGGTCCATGCTGTTCACCTCTCACTATCTTACTCTGATGATAGAATATGGAACAAGCCACCTCAGGATAGGTAGTGAGTTCTCCGTCCTTGGAGATATTCAAGCAGAGGTTGGCTGACCCTTTGGCAGAAATACTCTGGAAGGGGCCTAAGTGCCTGCAGGGAGGAAGGGGTGGGGGGAGGGTAGAAGGTTGGAGTAGACAACTTTTCATCTCTGAGATCTGCTGAGCACTGGCAGTCTATGATTCTGTAACTTTCCCTTCGACAACTTTACAGAATTCACAAAATAGAGGAAACGGGGCCTGAAGGAAATGGTCTGCTGCATAGCATTTTGTGAAAAAGTGGGACAGTTCCCCAAGGAAAGAAATCCGTGGAAGGACACAGAACCTGGAGACGTTTCCTTAGGCAGCTGGCAGTGGCAGCTTCACAGCCTAGCACAGGCCTGCCTGTCGCTCCTCAGTAATGTCCCCACCAGCTGCAGATGAAGCAAATGAGCATTAAGTGGGGGAACCTCGTGGTCTGAGTGAGCCTGCAAGGTTCTGCCTGCAGGTCACTGGTCACAGCAGCAGCTGTAAACACTGTGCTCAGGGCAGCGCAGATGGGGCTCTTTTTGAGACCACGAGGTCACTTGTCCTCTGAAGCCACCCTCTCTGCGGTCTTTCCCTGCCACCTGCAGACATAAACACTGCTTTCAGCTTCAGTGCTAGAGGGACCTTTGAGAGTGATCTCCCTAGGAGTTCTCAGCCCGTGTTTTCTGCAGCCCCAGTGAGTGAGTGTGTGTGTGTGTGTGTGTGTGTGTGTGTGTGTGTGTGTGTGTGTCTGAAAATGGAATTGAGAACAAGGAGAACACATGGCCCTCTAGGCCCTCTGTCATGGCTCTGCCATTGACTGTCAGTTCTGGGACCCTGAGCAAGTTACTTAATCTCTCCTGAATCTCAGTCTCTGCCTCTGTGAAGGGGACATGAGGGAATGCGTGTTAGCATGCTTCCTGATAAAGTTGATCTAGTATCTTCTCTAATAGCACGACTTGTACAGTGCCTTGGGCTTTTCAAGGAGCTTTTCACATATGTGATCTCACAAAATTGTCCTAACAGCCAGAAGGTAGTATCGCCCTCATTTCATTGATGCAGGAACTGAGACTAAAAAGCCAGGCCTGGAAGTTCACAATTTCATCATAATAGGGCCCTTGTACTTTCTAAAGGTTTGTCCTGGTGTTCAGTGTGCTGGTGACAGGGTCCTGCAGGCTGACATTTGCGTCGTCCACAGACTTCCGTGAATCACAGTGATGTTCTGCTGAGGTGGGGGGAGCCCCTGATGTGCACCATGTGGGGTCTGCTTTGGCTGGAGGGAGACTGGGAGTGTCATCCAGACCCTGAGCTCGAAATCTCCAGTCTGTCACTCCAGCCAGCTGCGTGACCTGGGACACATGACTTGACCTCTTGGAACCTGAGTTACCACATGTGTGAAATAGGGATAATTATAGTAGCACCTCCTGCATGGGCCGATTGAGAGCATTCAGTGAGATAATCCGTATAAAATGCGTAGCCCAATGCCTGACCCAATATGCCTTATATGCCTTTGCTGCCATTACTTCTATTATTATAATTGTTACCATTTTCGCACTAGACATATCCATCTTCAAATGAGCCACTTTCCGTATTTTGGCCATTATGCATTAAACGCATTCTTAATAAACTCATTTTAGGCTTGAAATGGTAGGCTCTTCTGGTTTTCTTTTTAGCATCTGTTAGAAGTATTTTTAAAAGCTCTGTCTGAATTCACAGGGAGCCCCTGTAAATCCACTTGAAAGCGGATCTCATCACTAAAACCCCACAAAACACCTCGGTGAGAATGGAGGAGTCGGGCTGTAATTTACGGCGTCCACTTCTCGCTGCCATTTGGCATTTTGCAAACTGCCACTGCCATTAGCCGTCACTTTTGAGTATTTATGATCTCGTGGTTGAAGCACTTTGATTCTCATAACAGAAACAGGGTCACATTTAGAAGATGTGCCCTACGCCGAGCTGGAAAATGAGATCCCCCGGGGTGGCTGATGGATGGGGCCGCACAGGGAAGCGTGGCCTGCCAGCCAGCCTGAGCTGTGCCCTTTCCCTACACCCCGCTTGGAAATCGTCTTTATGTCTCAGGCCTTAGCCTGCCAGGCCTGGGCTTTCTGCTTGGCAATGGCCAAGAGCCTGGGGCAAAAAGACGTGCAGCTAAATACCACACTGTTTTCCACACGGATGCCCTTTACAGCCATGAGGTTGGCAAAGATAGAGCTAGGATTTGGCAGGAATTCCTCCGTGGTCCTAAACTGGTTCTTTGTGTCCCAGGTAGTGGGGCAGATTGTGGATATTGCAAGTGGGGAAGTGTGAGGGAAATACGGCACCAAGCTACTAAACTGGCAGTGGGAGAGATACCATCCCCTACTTTGGGCCTCAGTTTCTCCTCTGCTAAATGGGAGGATTTGGTCTTGCTGAGCTCTGAGGACCATTCTCCTAGCCCGTTGAATCTCTTGGTTCCCATGAGATGCTTGGCTGCTAACTCATACAGGAGTTTTGATCAGTAGAGTTGAGGGTTTTCAGAGGAGGAAGGAAATCGCATCTAAGTTGCAGTAAAAAATAAAAAAATAAAAAATCAAGACATTCACTGTGTATAAAAAGGAGCACTGTCTCCGTCACTGTGTAATGCATGTTATGAGCCTGTCCACCAGGAAAGCCTGTGAGAACTTAGACGGGCCCCTTCTCCTCCTAGACCCGTTTCTCCCTCTGCAGTATCCGTCCAGGATGCCACCTTACGCTAAATTGTGCCTCTTGGCTGGGACAGTTTCTTAGAGTTTGCTTGTTTCTGATGACCTTGACAGTTTCGAGGTTGAGTATTTTGTGAAATCTGATTTTGGGTTTGTCTGATGTTTTTCTGCTGTTTTTAGATGAGAGTTATGGATTTGTGGGAGGAAGGACCGCAGATCAGGCTGCATTACATCAAGGGCACATACCATTAACATGACTTCACCCTTTGATGTGGACCTTGATCACCTGGCTGAGGTGGCGCTTGTCAGATTTTTCCACTGTGAAGTCACTCCTTTTCATGCTGCACTCCCTAGACAGAAGTCCCCAGGTGCACCCCACCCTCTATTTGGGGGTCATGACGTATTAGTAACGACTCCGGACGTGCCTGGCGCAGTGTTGGTGACCCGGGATATAGAGGTGGGTAAGAAGTGGGCTCTGCTCTCAGGGTGTCAGGGTCTAGAAGGCAAGGCAAAAGCACAGATGTGCCATCATAGGACCTGTGCAGCCAGAAGGTTCCCTGGGAGCACGAAGAAAGTCCCCTCACACCAGGCTTTCCTCTTTTATGTTTTTGTGCTTTAAGTGAATTTTCCTAATGCGCTCCATTTCCTTCAGCCATAAAATTTTAAGTGTTAAAAAAAAAAAAAAAAGAGTCTACCTTATTTCCTTTCCATACTTACCCTGTGACTCCTGGATGTTATTATTGTTTGAAGCATTTGCATTGCACTTTCCCTGTGTTGAAAGCATTTTTTTAGTCACTAATTAGTAATCCACATTAATATGCAGATTGAATTAATCTATTTTGGGCAGAAGTTTGTCTTGAAGAAACCAAGTAGCTGAAGTGTTATTCCTCCCCACCTGCACCCTCTGTGGCTCCCGCTGCACTTTACCCCGATCATTATTCGGATTATTGCTGTGATTATTAAGCGCAGAGGGAGCGCTGCGAGGGTGTGTGGTGCTTGGAAGAACTCCGGGGAGGGCGCGGCCCCGCGCTCCGGACTCTGGAGCTGCACGCCGGCTGCCATGGGGGATTCATTAGCGCTGGGAAACTGAAATTGGTCTCATAAATAGTCATCCTCGGGAAACGGTTTCGGCTCTCCTATTTTTATTTTAGTTGCACTAAGCTGAATTCCTCCCTGGCTCTGTTATTGTCTGAGGTGGTTGGGCTTCTACCTTCAGAAAAAAGTGTATCCTCCCTAATAAAACTACCATTTATTGAGCTCTTACTATGTACCAGCGGCTCAGCACACCTTCTATTTGATTCACAACAGCCTCCTGGGGGAGGTTCCCTTCTTTTCCTCCTTGTAGAGAGGGGGCCGCTGAGGCTCAATGAGGTGAAATCCTCAAGGCTGGTAAATGTCAGAGCTGGGATTTGTACCCCTAACTGTAGGGTTTCAGAGCCCTCCCTGTTAATGCCTCTCTTTGGTCCACATTCAGGGCCTTCCCAGCCTCACTGCCCACTCTTCCCTGTGTCGTCACATCCCCTTCTCATCAGTCTCAGGTGAGCAGAAGGCCTTCCCATGGTGTTTCATTTCTGCCTCGTTGGAACTCTGCAGGGTAGGTACTGTTTCCATCCCCATTTTATTTATTTACTTATTTATTCATCCCCAGTTTAGAGGCCAGGCTGGCTCAGGAGCCCTCTGCTGCAACAAAGGAGGTTCTCTGTCCTCCCTTCCGCCTACCTGCCCTTCAGTGCACAGCTTGGAGTCACTACCCCGGGCAGGAAGGGTCTCTATCAGTGGTAGCCATTTGTTGAACACCACTTATTTGGCTAGTGTTGGGGTCGCAGATGTAAACGCACCATCCCTGCCCTCCAGGAGCTCACATTCCACTGGGGGAATGGAACACCTTCAGCTCCACATGTCCCATTAATTGGGCACTTCTGTTTCTGGCCTTGTAGTAATAGATGTCTGTGTTTTAATAAGCAATTACTATGTGTCAGATCTCTACTCACAGATTTATACCCCAGACTCCTGGTCATTTCCCATACCCTTCCTGGGAGATAAGTTTATCGGAGTCCCCATTTAACAGGTGTGGAAACTGAAGGTCAGAGAAGACCTAAGTGCTTAAAGGAGAGACATTCAGGATATGGCAGAATTGCTATGCAAACCCAGATCTGTCTGAATCCACAGGCCCCCTTCTGAGTTAGTAGTATTTCCTCTGTGTGTGTGTGTGTGTGTGTGTGTGTGTGTGTGTGTGTGTGTGTAAGCCTACACTTAACTAGATATCAGGTAGAGGATTAGGTCAGTGAGGGACACAGTCCTGAATAGGATGTTATCCTTGTCCTTCTGGGCCTACAGGATGATAGGGTGACAGACACAAAAATAACCCTCAAATGATAAATGCTACAGGGCAGTTCCTGGTTCTGGCTGAACTTGGGCAAGTCTCTTCAATACTCTCAGCACATTTTCTCACCTATAAAACAGTGAGGAATACCTCGCAGGTTTATGGTAAGCCTTAGAGGAGAGAAAACACGTAAAGCGCTTGGTGTGTGGTGGGTCCAGTAAATGGTAGCAGTTAGCACAGAAGTGTTAGTGAGACCCTAATTACAGGTCAGAGTACTCAGTGAGGGTCAGTTTGATACAGTTTGGGGTGTCCCAGTCTGTCGGTTATAGATCTACAAAGAGATGCTTAAGGACATGGCCCATTTCCAATGGTTTTGTGTGTGTGTCTGTGTCCTCGGTTGGGTGTGAGTCTCCCTAGTACGTGGAACGTGTATACTCAACATCTAATAAATGCTCCCTGATTGAAAACAACAGTTCTGTTCTGTGGCCAGTGAACAGTCTGGGAAGTTGGGGAAAAGTCACACGGGGGTAGCTTATTTATAAACCTTATTTAGCAACCGCAGGTGTCAACAAGAGATTGGTTGAGAAAAGGGAAATTCCAGGCCGGGTACACTGAGGTCTACAAAACCCAGAAGGTGCCGTTTCGGTGTGATGTGTCACAGGGTTAGACCTGGGGCTGACTCCCTGTCAGCTCCTTCCTAGCTCTGTAACCTGGGGCAGAACATGGCAGAGCCTGAAGTGTCCTCATCATGATTTGGGTGAAAAATACTTGCCTTGCAAGACTGGGGAGATCAAATAAGATAATGCTTGGAATGCATTTAGCATAGCTCTCTGGTGCAGAGCAGAGCTTAAATGCTCAGTAAATGGCTGGAGGTGTTACTTTGAGGGGGCTCCTTGCCAAGACTCTGAGCCGCACAGAATTCTGTCTGATGGATGGTCTGTTTCAGATACCTGTCATTTTCACTTTTGACTGAGGTTTTTTCTGGAAATGCCCATGGATAGAGTGTATTCTTGCCAGCTAGATGAGGCCCCTCTGGAGACACCCCACCCCAGCCCATTCCTGAGGAGTATGAGTTTGGAGTTTGGCCATTCCTTGGAATGCTGGGCCCCAGCTGGGGAGCAGAGCTACAGGATCCGTCAGCCTGGAGCCCCTGGAATGTGGAAAGAGACATTTGGAGGGAGATAAAGGGTATTGTAGAATGCTACAAAATACAGATAAGCACAAACACAAGAAGATAATCCCCAGTGATTATGACCTTCCAGAGATAACCACAGTCACATTTTGGTATCTATCCACTGACATTTTTTGTTATTGTTGTTATGCATCTTAGTTTGGGCTGCTTTAACAAAATACCACAGACTGCATGGTTTATAAACAACAGAAATTTATTGCTCACAGCCCTGGAGTCTGGAAGTCCAGGATCAGGGTGCCAGCACGGTCAGGATCTGGTGAAGGCCTCTTCCATGTTGCAGACTGTCAATTTCGATTTCTCGTTGTCACCACAAATAGAGAGCCGATTTGATGGTATTTGGAGGTGGGGCCTTTCAGAGGTAATTAGGTCATGAGGTTTGTACTCTCTTGAATGAATTAGTGCCTTTCTTAAAATGCCGTTAGACAGCAGTACTCTTTTCCCAAAGGATCTTTGAGAAAACATAACTTAATAATTTCTGTTGAGTGCTTACCCTGTAGCAGTCACTACTTAGGGAATTAACTATAGGGACTATTTTAATCCCCACAATGACCCCATAAGGTAGAACTATTATTGTCCCTGTTTTACAGATGCGAAACTGAGGCACAGAGTGGTTAAACAGTTTGCTCAAGGTCACATGGCCACTAAATGAAAGAACCGGGAGTCAAAGCCAGGCAGACTGATTCTGGTTGTGCATTATTAACTGCTCTGCAATATTGCCTCCTTTGGATGAATCTCAAAGAGAGGGGAAGTTGTTTATGGGGGAAGGTTCTGAAGCCTTCAAGAGCACCCAAACAAAGACAAGAAGAGTCACATCATGTGCTCAGTGAATGCTGTATTTCTCCTCTATCTGCCATGTGCACTACAAAGTGCTCAGAAGAGAGTGGGGGTAGAAGGCAAGAGAGTCATCCCTGTTTTCTGCTCATGAATGGCACTTAAACTTCTGACATGTTTGAGCTCTGAAGTCTAAGAGGTGCTTAGAAAGCTTCTAGTTCATCACCCTGGTTTCACAGACAAGGGTCAGGGGCCCAACCAGGGAAGGACGTAGCCAAGGTCACCCAATGAGGGAGAGGCAGTGCCAGGAACCAGAAGCCAAGCCTTCAACCCAGTGCTAAGACCATGACCATGACCACAAACTCTTGGTTTTGATTGCCACATTACACACCAGTTGGAGATGAGAAGGCTTGTTTCCTCCTAAACCCAGGGCTTTGCCCATGCTGAGAACCGAATGGCCACCCAGTGATGGGTGGATTACATTGTGAAATATCATTCACACCAGTCTGCTTTCCTCATTGCATAATCACAGCCACATTTATAGGGAGAATCATTCTAGCCCTGCTGTGAAAATGAGATGGGATTCCAACCCCTGAAAGGCTTTCTCTGAGGAACATCAGAGCAGATTTGTTCTGTGAGCCCAGACTGGTGAAATTGGGGGAGTTCAGTGTTTATCCATTTAATAAACAAGTTTAGAGTACCTCCTCTGTGCCAGGGAGGGTGATAATCCAGCAGTCAGCAGGGCAGCAGATGTGAAAACATATAAACCCCATAAGGTGGCACAGGTGCTGTGAGGGGAGCAGGTGCAGCAGCCGGAGAGAGCACACGCAGGGGCAGTCACGTTTACCTGAGAATAAGACTTTGAGCAGGCACCAACTCTGGGCTACATCTGGGAAGTTGAACGTGGACTTATTTGCCAGGCAGATGGGGGGGCCGGGCATTCCTGGCAAGGGACAGAGCACGGTAGTGTGAAAAGCCCACCATTTTTGTGTTCCCCAAAGTAATTAGGTGTAGTGCAGGGGAGGAGCCCAGAAGTAAGATAAAGATGGGGGTGCTAACCACCAGGGGACTGGTGCATTCCGCCCAGGAACTGAACCTTGACCCCAAAGACCGTGGGGAGCCAATGCAGGGAGTTAGGAAGCAGCCACATGAGCAGCTCAGCTTTGCAATTTTAAAAGCTCACTGAGCTGTCATCTTGGAGAGCAGAGTGGAGGCCAGAAGACGTGTTTGAAGACTTGCGTGGTGGTTCAGGAGGACGCGAGATGAGGGACAGAACCACCACCGTGGCAATGGGTATGGGTATACAAGCCAAAGAAAAGAGGCCAGATGTGGGAGCAGTCGGAGAGGCAAGAGTCAGCACGACTAGGTCACCAGTAGGACATAGGGAGGAAGGGGCAAGGGGACATTGAGGCTGGTAGTGACAGCTGATGTGTGCTGCGCACTTAACCTGTGTACCAGGCACAGCGCTGAGCACCCGGCGTGGGTTATCTCATTTTAATCCCCAAGACAGGCACCATCTCTGTAAACTTGCTGTCCCCGAGTCACAGCTGAGAAAATTGGCTCAGAAAGGTCACAACCTGCCCACTGTAACAAAGAGAACAAGTCAAGTAGCTGGGGTTTGAACCCAAGCAGTTTGCTTCCTAGACTCCTGCTTTGAACTGCGCTGCCCCGCAGTTGCTGGGGTTTCTGGCTTTGGTCACTAGGTAAATGTGGACACTTTGCTCTAGTGCCGGCCATGTAGAGGAGTCAGAAGGGGAGAGGGTGCCCTGGTCTTACCGTTCCATATTAAGAACAGAACTGTTTTGGGCTCAGATAAGTTGCTAGGATGTATGCAGCAATACTAAAACTGGTTATGGATGGTTTTGAAATCGCTCTCAGTAGCTCCGTGGCTTTGCAGCTTTGCTTCGATTTCTGATGCAGTGGGAGGGGCACTAGATGGGGGGGGGGGGGGGGTCAGACCCAGCCTGCAGGTTAGCCTCTACTGGTTTCCAGCCACATGATTGATCCTAAGTAAGTCACTTTAGGTCCCTTTACCCCCCTACATAATGAGGTGGTCAGTCTTGTCCACATGTGCATGGAAGTCACCTGGAAAGCTTGTTAAAACAGACGTCTGGGACCCACCCCCAGAATAGTGATCCTTAGGCCTACAGTGGGACCTGAGAAGTTGCATTTCAGGGAGCTGCTGATGCTGTTGTACCGGGAGCTAGCCTCAAGCACCCCCGAGTGGTGGGTGCTGTCTCTCTTCCCTTTGAGCTTACGGCCCCACTCCAGTGGGCACAAACACGCCAGGCACGTGAGTGCACGCTCCAGGACAGGTATAGAGGACACTCAGCCCCAGGCAAAGAGCACTAAACAAGTGACAAGTGTGGCACTTTGAAACGATAACAGGATGCAGTCCACCCTGCCCTCCCATCCTCTTCTATTCCTTCTCATTCTTTTCCCACCACCGGTGACCCCAAGTCCAGCCCCCTCCCCAGAGTAATCTGTTTCCCTGTGGGGTTTTCAGGAATGATGGGTCAGTGGAGGAACCCTACATCCCAACTGTTGTTTGGGCCAAGACAGTGCCCTGAGCAGTTGATGAATGGACACGCAGGGCAGGCGTCCTCTCTGCAGATCTCAGAAGCTCACCAGCCTGAGGGGTGGGATTTCTCATAGAGCAGCCCACGGACCAACCTTCCACCTTGGTTGCGGTGGCCTGTGGCCTGAGTGTTGCCATGGGGTGAGGGGAGGAAAAGCTTCTCGCTCGCGCTTTCCCCGGGGTCACCTGTCCTGCTTCCTTGGCCTTCAGGGGCATATAAGGGAAGGCTTTTTTCTTGACCACACTCTGGGCATGGGCAGCCTCGTCCCTCTCTGTGACCCTGTGCCAGAGATCTGATGAAAAAATTTCAGGGAGACAAATGGAGATTACATGGAAATCAATCACGCGCAGCTGGTGTTCTCTGCAGGCAACTGTTCAGTTTTATTTCCTTTTCATTTTTCTCCCTGTTCCCCGGGATCAACTCCTTGAAGAGCTTGACACCAGCCAGAGTTGTGTGATTAAGTGGTAAACTTAAGCTGGCTGCTAGAACCTTCTGTGTGTTTCTACGAAGTGGGCGATTGTTCAGGGCAGCAGTTGTGTCATAAGTCCTCTGGACCACTGAGGGCATGGGGCCTTTTTAAAGGCATTTTTGGAGTCTTACCTGTCAGTGCCTAGGCGAGCTTTTTAAATTATTTTCCCTTAAAACCCATTTGTAACTTTGGCTACTTTGGGCTGCAAGTAATGGAAGACCCAGTCATTTAAATGATACAAAGATCTATTAGCTCACATAACAAGAACCCTGGCAGAAGGGCACCTGTGGGATTAAGTAATTCTGTGGCTCAGCAACACGATCTGAGATTCGTATTCCTGCCGTCTTTTGGCTCTGCCACACTCAAGCATGTTCTCCCATGTTAAAGTTCCTCATTGCCCCCAGATGGCTGCTGTAGTTCCAGACATTACATGTAGGCACAGAAATCTGTAGGATGGATAACTGGACAAACTCAGAGTTCTTTTAGGAAGGGAGAAGGGGTTGGGGTGAGAAATGATCACTGGAGTGACTTAATCCAGGTATCAGTCCTTGTTTAGAAACATTTACCCTTTCTGTTCTGAGTTGTTAACATCTTCTACAGGCATAATGAATGAGACTTTCACAGTATGCCCTCAACTTACTTTTCTAGTTTTAATTTCTTACCGTTCTCTGCGTGGAGCCATTGGGTAGCCAAATAGGACCACTTGCTGTTGCCGGAATGTGCCACGCATCTCCTCTTTCCCACTTGCCTTTGCTTGGGCTGTGCCCTGTATCTGGAATACACCCTTTCTATGATCCCTGTCTCGACACAAGACATGTCCAGGACAGGGATAGAAATAGAGCCTATCTGCGGTGCCTGGATGGCTCAGTCGGTTGAGTGTCCTACTTTGGCTCAGGTCATGATCTCATGGTTTGTGATTTCAAGCCCCATGTCAGGCTCTGTGCTGACAGCTCAGGGCCTGGAGCCTGCTTTGGATTCTGTGTCTCCCTTTCTCTCTGCCCCTCCCTCGCTTGTTCTCTCTCTCTCTCTCTCTCTCAAAAATAAACAAACATTAAAAAAAAGAAAGAATGAAAGTGAGCCTTTCTTTTCTCCCTCCTGTCCCTATCTTTGAAAAACAATCTTTCCATCATAAAACAAAATCCAGGATACAGAAAACCATACAAAACAACTGCAGGCTTAAAGAATTATGTAATTGTATTCTTTGATGTTTAAGGCCAAACAGTGAGAAGGGTTTGTGACACACTTTGTAGTCAGATACCGGGTTCACATATTTGTCTTCAAACACTGTCACGCTGTTTGGACGGGACGGCTTGATTCCTCCTTGTTTCATAGTTGACCACAAGTGATTCTGATGTCAGCATTTCTGCATGGGCATCAGCAGCCGTCTCCTGAACCCAGATGCTCCCATCGTCCCCGGTCACCTTATCTGTGCCCTGGTGAAGGAAAGAAAGAACGCTGTTTGACTGGGCAGTGCTTCCTTCACGGTGTCATGAACTATCTTTTGGGTTTTTCTACCAACGTTGTGAAGTTATCACTCCCATTTTAGACATGTGGAAATGGAACTCAGAGAGGGTTAGCAGTTGCCCAGGGCTGTTTATCTGGTCAATTACAGAGTACATTTTGAATCTCATTTGCTGAACTTCAAAACCAGTATCTTTTGACTTCTTTACGCATTCTTGCCCTTATGACTATATGTTTATCTGAGTAGAATTGTCTGACCCTGGATCTTGGAGGTTAGAAAGCCCCACTTCATCTTAGGCTTCCTAATATTCCCTATTTTTTAAAAAAAAGATGTTTGTATTAGGACTTTTTCAGTCACAAGTGACAGAAACTCATCTCACACAGGCTTAAGCAAAAAAGGGACTTAACTGGAGTATGTAAGTAGAAGGATGGGGAAAGTACTGCCTTCAGGCATGGCTGGCTCCTGGGGCTGAGAAGCCTTCAGTAATCTCTGCTTGGGACTGGTTGCTTCTCCTCGGGCTGGCTCTCCCCCTCGTGGTGGCGAGAGGCCGCCAGCATCTCTAGGCTTCCTTCCTCCAGCTTGGCAGCTCCAGCAGAGAGAGAAAGGCTCTTTTCTGATCTTTGTAATCAAAGTCACTGAGCCGATCTCTGTGTCCACTCTGGGCCATGCCCTTGTCTGTAAGCCTTTTACAGAGATCAGGAAGGTACCATACTCTTTGTATAGGTCAGGTCTCTACTTGTGGAACTGAGAGAGAAGCCAGCCCCACCCCCAGACCTCATGAACTGATGCTGGAAGAAGGCAGGTTCCCCAAGATCTAGGTGTAGGTTCTAGAAAAACAAAGGAACGAAGACTGAGAAGGCAATTGCCTGCTTTTATATTTAAGACAAGAGATATTTCAGTGTTAAGTGTCGTAGGGACTGAAAAACACCCTTAACTAGGATCCTGGCTTTCCAAGAAAGAAGGGCCAAATGCAGAATTTTAACACCACTTCAAAAACAGGTAATCTGTTATCAGCAGTTCAGATATTCTCTTTAAAAAAAAATAAAAGAACCGTTGGGACATTTGCCAAACCCACACTTTTCAAAATAGAAAAAGAAAGGGCAGGCTTGATTTTTCCCATGCATAACTAATATATGTACAATGCCAATTTCCTGAGGTCTTAACACAACTTCCTAGTAGAGCAATGCTTCATTTATCTGACATCATTAGGGAGTGAGGTTTTTTGGATGAGTGGGATTCTGCATTTGTGTTTTTAAGATATAAATCTGTAAAAAAAAAAAAAAAAAAAACCTTCTTGAAGCACTTCTTTGTACTAACAGAATGCGCTGATATGAGGAATATAAATAAATATTTCCTAAGCCATTTAAACATCATGCTTCTCTGAAGTTAGGATATATACCAGTAGGTAAGAGAATCCACAGCATAAACATGGCTCTTCTTTTCTGGACATCATTCAGGGGTGGGCCAATAACTGTAATGTTTATATGAAAATAACCATAAGTACATTATGGAGTAGAATGCAAAATTCTTATGAATTTTATAGATGAAACCTGAGTCGATTTGGTTACTAGGCAGATTCTGCCTTTCGCTCCCCTCCCATCCCTGTTTCCTTTCACCAACGTGTCCAAGCTGCAATGTTTTTTTGTTTTTTTTTTTTTCCTTCCTAAGTGTATATTGTCTTGAGCTATTCTCCATCACTACTTGGTCTTTACTTTATTCTAGGGAATAACTGAGCATTGCCAGGAAAAGCTAGATAGTCAAGCTTTTTAAAACGAATAGCATTAAAATTCACACATATACCTAAATCAGACTTGGCACGACAGGGGTTCTGTTATTTCTCTATATACTTTTTTTCATATTTGAAGATCAATCCAAAATTCCAATTATATTTCTCTCAGATGGTGATTTTTTAAAACTTCATTTAGTTCAGAAACTTTTTTTTTTACTTTTTATTTTGAAATCATTTTAGATTTACAAAAAATCGTGCAAAAATATTCCTTTGTACCCTTCACCCAGATTCCCCTAATGTTAACATCTAATACAACCATAATACAATTATCTAGACCATGAAACGACATTATTAATTGATCCACAGACCTTGTTTGAACCTTGCCATTTTTTTCCCCACTAGTCTTTGTTTTTTCTGTTCCAGGATCCCACATCACATTTAGTTGTCATGTCTCCTCAGTGTCCTCCAATTTGCGACGTTTCTTCAGTCTTGTGTGTTTCATGACCTTGACGCTTTGAAAAGAACGACCCGTTATTTTGTAGAATGTCCCCCAATTTGGGTTTGTGTGATGTTTCTCATAATTCGTTTGATGCATTTGGGCAAGAACACCACAGAGGTGATGTGCCCTTCTCAGCTCATCACATCAGAGATACATGGCGAGTTACTACCAGCAGTGTTCGGATGATGTATGCCATGGTTCTCCAGCATACAGTTACTATTTTCCCCTGTGCAATTAGTAAGTATCTTGTAGGGAGATAACTTTGAGACCATGTGAAAGTCCAGTTGTAGGACATTTTTCTTCAAAGGATGTTTTATGGGAAAGCCTAGCACAGAAAACTGGTAGAAATGAGGGGTTTTTATTGAAATAGACACAGGATGGGGTTGGCAGCCCAGCAGCCTCCACCCGCTTCCCTCCCCAACACAACCCCTGAGTCACCTCTGTTGAACCCATAAGCCTCTGTGGAATGCTGTGTGAAAATCACGGCTCTGGACTGTGGCGTTTGGCTTTTGGCTTTTACGACACCTACACGTACACCGTGAGCCCCTGGACTCAGAATATTCTACAGGATGCTATTCTTCCGAACTGAAAAGAACACAGTTAGATTTAACTTAAACGACATGAGGTACACCTGATGCCAATGAGCAAACATTTATTTAGCATCTTCTGTATAGCAATCCCTGTGCTAAATCCAGAGAATATAAAATCCACAAAATGCAATCCCTTCCCATGGATCCTGCATCTTTTCTTTCCAAACAGTGAGAACTTCATAATCTAGACTGAAGAAAGAAACGTGATGGGAGAAAAGAAACAAACCAACAAACAAAATTTGGCTTTTTTTTTCTTTTTTTTTTTTTTTTTTAAGGAAAGAAGGATACTTGAGGTTTTGAGGGTTGTGTTTTGAGTGAGTGCAGAGACCATTTTGACCTGAGTAGCCATCATATCTTGGTCAAAAGCAATTACTTTTCCTTCTGAGCAGCATGTGTACTTTAATGGGGGGGGGGGGGGAAGAGTTGAGAGAGACCGTTCTAATGCCCTCGGTCCCCCCAGAAAGAGCCACCCTTTGGTGCCTTTGATTTTCCTTCCCATATTTGAAAGACTCTAAATTCTTGTCCTTCATGGATGAGGTGTTTGAGCTGTCCGTAATTACATTATTATTCCAGACACTGTGTGATGCTTCTTGCTGAGGAGGGAGGATTAGGCCGAGGAGGGAGCGTGCACCCAGTCATCTGCCCTGTGCCTGGCAAAGGAGATTATGCCTCTAGAAAGGTTTCTGGCTGAGGCTTTGTTACTTAATTAGTCTCCTGTCTCTTTTCCCTTTATGACAGCGGCACGATCCAGGATGCACCCCCTTTTTAGATGGATGCAGTGCCTCTAACGAAGTTTTATAATCGCTCGTTTTAAACAAATCAGAAAATTGTCAAAACCCCTGTAGTCACAGGGAATTCAGGGGGTAGGAAATAACTTTTAAAGGCATATGTTTCTCGAGGGAGTAAAGTAGCAAATACCATCTCTTTAAATTCTGTTTAACATGAAGCGTTTATTGACTGTTCATGATGGTTCTGCACAATTTAATGCTCTTTTAAGTGAATATTATTTAGCTTCTTCACGCAAGTCGATGCAGACTTGTGGATCTGTAAATTTAGATGCTGATCACAACCAGAAGTCAATGTATAAAATGGTTACAATTTAATTAACTGGTAATAGATCTTATGCAATGTCAGGTTAAAGGGAATGTATAAATATTGCTTTATGAACCAGCCTTTGCAGAAAGTGTAGACACCGGCCATTCTCTCTCTTCTCCTTCTCATGGGAAGAGTTATGGGATGGCCCGATTACTGCAAAGAGTGTGAGGTGGTGTGGAAGCGGGGCGGGGGGGGGGGGGGAAGGGGTGGTACTGGTTATTAAACAGCTGTGTCCAGCCAATCAGCCTGCAAGAATTTGACTTCAGAGGTCAATAAAGATTCCTGACACCATTAATTTCATTTTATTAGATGCCATTGAAACGCATCAATTCATGCTTTGTCTTTGTCTTTTGATGGAGAAAGGAAGAGAGACAGTTTTGAAGGCTCGTAAGTAGATTTGAACAAAAGAGCAAGCATTAGTTCAGCCTTGCAGGTGGGGAGACTGGGAAACTGAGGCCCAGAAAGAGGGGGACCTGGCCCTTGGCCCTGTCTGACAGCACTGCATGCAGTTGGTGAAGCCAAGGACCTCAGAGAGTTTACCCCAAACCCAGTATCCCTTAGCAGCTTTGCCCTGATTTCTTGTCCCTTTAGGAGATAAGGCCCTTGGGCACTGGAGCTCATTTGTTCGGCAGCTCTGTGTTAAGCACCAAGGGAAAAAGTGTCCCGCTTCCTTTCTTCTACCAGCCAAGTTGGCCCCAGCTGAGAGTTTTATTCCCACTACCTGAAGCATATCTGCTCCACCTTAAAAGACCGGGAAGTGGGGCGCCTGGGTGGCTCAGTCTGTGGAGCATCCGACTTCAGCTCAGGTCATGATCTCACGTTTGAGCCTCGTGTCGGGCTCTGTGCTGACAGCTCGGAGCCTGGAGCCTGTTTCGGATTCTGTGGCTCCCCCTCTCTCTGCCCCTCCCCCGCTCATGCTCTGTCTCTCTCTCTCTCTCTCTCTCTTTCTCTGTCAAAAATAAATAAACATTAAAAAAAGTTAAAAAAAAAAAAAAAAAGACTGGGAAGAGCCCTGGACTAGGACTAGGAGTCACATGATCTGTGAACCTGAGACCAACCACTAACCCAGGTTAGACGCCCCTGCGTGGACTTCCTGCAGTTCCCTCAGTTTACCAGCGTTCACATTTTGTTGTTGTAGCTCATTTAATTATCCTCCCCACCCAGTCCGACCTATCTAGCTCACCAGCGTGTCCCCGGGCCTGGGACACAGCACCTGACACACAGTGGATGCTTCGTGACGATTCAAGAATGAGTGGATTCACCTCAGATCTGCAAACCTTCTTCTGCAAGATGGGCGTGATCACTTGTTCGCTTTCTACCCCATGTGGGGACAAGCGAGCTGACATTTGTGGAAGAGCCGTAGGTGCTACATGAACGTGGAGAGAGAGTTCCCGTGAGTCACTGGCACTATTGTAATGTCCTAGGCTGTAGCTATATCGCATTAACTCCTCTCGCTATGATTACCTTTTGGTGAGAATACATCTGAGTGACTGTCAGTATCGTGCCTAGAATGAGGGACTCCCAGCGTTTAAAGACACCTCCCATGTGTTCCTCTCCCCCCATGTTATGGATTAGGGAGGGGCCCAGAGAGGTTGATTTACCTGCCTGGTATCACGCAGGCAATCTGTGGCTAAGCCAGGAGTAAGTCCCAGGATCCCTGATCCTGCCACCCGCCACTCAGTGCTTCAAGGCTTCATTGCTCTTGGAGAAGCTGTGGAGAATTTAATTAGCTCCGGTCTGAGATGTGATACATGGCAGAGCTCATTACTGTGGGGAAGCTGGTGGGTATCACTCTGCAATGCTGTCCCCTGTTACAGTTCAGTGCCCCCAGTTAACTCTGGCAGTCAAGACAGCCCGCCGGCCAAGTATCCTGGAGGGCCACTTTCAACACAGAAACCCAGATTCTGCAGTGCCCCTCAGATGCACTCCCTTCCACCTCAGCCTCACCTGCTGCCCTCCCCTGAAATGGCTGCTGATGCCAAATGGAGGCCTTAAGTTGTTGAGAAGCATTTCCTAGTTAAGAGGCACGAGATCATTTTGCTTGGCACTAAGCTGGGCTCTGACCAAGAACTCTTAGAAGTCATCAACCAGAGGGGCGCCTGGGTGGCTCAGTCGGTTGAGTGTCCGACTTTGGCTCAGATCATGATCTCACAGTCCGTGAGTTCAAGCCCCGCGTCGGGCTCTGTGCTGACAGCTCAGAGCCTGTAGCCTGTTTCAGATTCTGTGTCTCCCTCTTTCTCTGACCCTCCCCCATTCATGCTCTGTCTCTCTCTGTCTCAAAAATAAATAAACGTTAAAAGAAAAAAGAAGTCATCAACCAGAGACTGCTCCCAAGCTGTTGATGCGGTGAGCAAGAGGAACATGCTTTATGATCCACCGGGATCAGGGAGGAATACCTTCTCTGGACTAGACTTTGTTTTTATTCTTTTATTGCCAACACCAGGAAATGCAAAAGGAGATTGGGGAGCAGGTGCAGATTAAAGGAAAACAGAAGAGACATGACAAGTAAATACAAGGCAGAATCCCCGATTGGATCCTGGTTTGAGGAAAAGATAACTGTAAAAGCACTTTGGAGACAGACAGTCACAACTGTTGGTGAGGAAGTAGAGGAATTGGAACCCTTATGCATTGGTAGTGAGACTGTGAAATGATGCAGTATCTTTGGAAAACAGCGCCCAGGTTCCTCAAAAGGTTGAACACAGTTGCCCTGTGACCCAGCAATTCCAATCCTTGCTGAAACATACATCCACACAAAAACTTGTGCATGGATGTTCATGGCAGCATTATTCGTAGCAGACAAAAGGTGGAGACAACTGAGATGTTTGTCAGCTGATGAATGGATGCACAAAATTTGGTTTATCCGTAGTACTGTGGAATATCATTTGGCTGTAGAAAGGAATGAGGGACTGATACCTGCTACAACACAACCTTGGAAACATTATGCTAAGTGAAAGAAACCAGAAACAAAAGGTCACCTATTGCATGATTCCATTTATATGAAATGTCCAGAAGAGGCAAATCCATAGAGAGAGAACATAGACTAGTGGTTCCCAAAGACTGGGGGGAGGAAGAAATGGGGAGTGACTGATACTGGTATAGAGTTTCCTTTTAGGGTGATGAGAATGGTCTAGAATTAGTGGTGAAGATTGCACAATTTTGTGAGACTACTAAAAACCACTACATTGTACAATTTAAGAGGGTGGATTTTATGTTATGTGACTCATGTGCCAATTAAAAAAATTAATAAAAATAATTTGAGAGTGGGAAAATTTGAATACAGAGTGTATATTAGATAATAGTTGATATCAATGTGATAATGGAATTGTGGTTATATAGGAGAATGTTCTTTTGCTTGTGAAATGCATACTGAAGTACTTAGTGGTCAAGCATCATGATGTCTGCAATTTACTTTCACATGATTCAGCAAAAACTGTATAAAGAGGTTGGTGAGCAAATGTGGTAAATACTAATAAGTGGCAAACCTAAGAGAAGGGTATACTGGTGTTCTTTGTATTATTCATACAACTTTTCTGTTGAAATTGTTCAAAATAATAGGTTGGCAAATCTCACTTTTTAAAGTGAGGTGGAAATGTTAGAATACCGAGGGACAGAGACAATTTAAAGGGCTTTTTGGCTTTCTGCTGTGACCCTCTAGTCTCTCTAGCACAAGGCTAAACAAACACTGGTTTCAGCCTTCCCCAGAGGAAATTAATTCCTTGTCTGAGCAGTACAGACCCCCACTCAGCTCTTAGGGAGTGCCTGAAACCACAGCCAAACATTGCAAGCCCACCTGTCAACTTCCTGACCTCCAATGGGCAGAAGTGACAGCCAAGGGGACCTCCTGCCCCCCACAGCTCCCTCTCTGACCTCATTCCAAGGAAGGGGAGGAGCCTTGGTGGGCAGACTTTTTTCTCTCTTCTCTAAGGGAAACACTGAAAGATAGCAAGTATAATTTCTGAAGAGCAAGTGTTCTCAGTGAGTTTTCCAAACCTTACGTGTTCTTCCCTTGTTGGCAGTATTTATATTTTGAGAAGGGATGTTTTGGAGCCTTATGGTAACTTGTCCACTCCCTTATTTCTTTGTCCTGCTCCCCCATATGTGAAAGAACCAGCAGGGTCTCAGGTAGTTTTTAGACTCATGAAGGAGAATTTGACCACATCAGTTCCAGAACAAATGGGAGGAACAATAGTGGAGAACATCAGACCTCAGAAGAAAGGGACACCCATGTGGAAGGTGCCTCAGAGCTGCCCTGTTTCCTGATGCCAATGAGACCTTCCTTGAGAGAAAGTGCCCTCACCCTCGTGCCCACCCACAAAGTGTAGTCAGGAGCATTTGCGAAAGCTTTAAACCAACAATTGCTTTTATAGTCTGCAGACTGATTTTTCAATGTGCAGATTTGCTATAAATTTATAGAGTGTTTTGATTCTAAATTCACAATGTGCATCTTTAATGGCTCCAAGTTTGGATAATTTCATGCTGTTTATATCCTAGCAGCAATGGTTTATGCATATTTCCCAAGCTATTACCCTCCTAGGAGAAGAGTGAACAACCTCCTTTTACAAAAGACAGTCCCATATGTCCTGGTTTCGCGTGTCTCTCTCCAAAGATCATTTTGCATTGAGATGCGAGGAGAGCATGACAGCTGGATGAGGCACCCACCCCAGTTTGCAGGCAGGTGGGTTTGTGGGTTTCCTGGACTCTCCTACCCGGCTCCCAGATGGCCCTGCATTTGAAAATCACCAGTTAGGCACTTTGCAGTCACCTGGAGTTTTTCTACTAAGACATTTTTCAGCTTGATTTTTAAAATACGTTGCCCACCTCCCTCCATTCCCATCAGGAAAGAACTTTGTTATTAACATGTGATGAGACTCTTAAAAAAAGAGCCAGGAATTTGCTTTCCGGGAGTCCAACCTGAGGTGGTAATCAGAAACGTGAGATGTGAGGATGTTTACTGAAACTTACAAAAAAAATTTTTATAATAGTAAAATATATATAACATGAAAAAATGTAATAGTGGAAAATTGGAAGCAATTAAATGTCCAGCAGTAGGGGATATGATTCACCCATGTAATAGAATATAATACACCCTTTGAAAATACTACTTTCTAAGAATTTTTAATGATAGGAAATTTCTATTGACACACAATGACAGGTGAAGAAAGATGGTTTCAGACCTCCAATTATGCCTCCAGACTTCAGATTTCAGCCACATGCCTTGAAACAAGATAGAAAGGGTAACCACAGAATTATCAGCAGTGGTTACTATTGGATGGTGGAATTATGGAGGATTTTTTATTTTCTTATTTTTATTCTTTAAAGTTTATTTATTTATTTTGGTAGAGAGAGAGAGAATCCAAAGCAGGCCGTGCCCTCCACGCTGAGCCCGACATGGGGCTCAGTCTCAAAACTGATCATGACTTCAGCCGAAATCAAGAGTCAGACATTCAATCAACTGAACCACACAGGCACCCTGAGGATTTTTTAAATTACATATATTTTTTTTAATTTTGAGATAATTGTGGATTTTACATGTAGTTATAAAAACATCACAAAGAGGTCCTGTGTACCCTTTTCCCCAGTTTCCTATAGGGTATTTAAATTTTCTTCTCTGTGCTTTTATGGTTTCCAAAAAAATCTACAGTCAGGGAAAACAAAATTAAGGACTGTCATTAAAAACAAATTTATCGATCCTTCCAGAGAACCTTGCTCCAGGTTGTAACTGGTCTATATTCCCTTTTCTTGGACCCCAAATCCCATTGCCTGTCCTTTTGGTCCACTGTAGATCTTAGCACCTGCTAATCTTGTAGTTAATTAGATCTTTGCCCATGAATGGACTTTCATATAGTGAGTTCATGCTGGAACAACAGGACATACCTTCCAGAAGCCTCCGGTTTACTCAAACTATTTGGAGAAGAAAAGAAAGAAACAGGGGCACCTGGGTGGCTCAGTCAGTTGAGCGTCTGACTTTGGCTCAGGTCATGATCTCACGGTTCATGAGTTCAAGCCCCACATCAGGCTCTCTGCTGTCAGTGCAGAGCCTTCTTTGGATCCGCTGTCCCCCTCTGTCTCTTTGTACCTTCCCCGCTCATGTTGTCTCTCTCTCAAAAATAAATAAATGTTAAAAAAGGAAAAAAACACATTACTTTTATATTAAATTAAGACATCCATTATAGAGTGGAAAGTAAGGATTGAGATGTGATGAATATTTAAGATAAAGCGGAGTCACTGTTTGAGAAACACTGCTAGTGAATGTTGAAGAAATGCTTCCTGAGTTGAACTATGCCGTCTGGTGAATATTGGGAAACACACAGCACTGTTGGACATCATGGGAAAGAGCATGACTGGAGTCATTCTGCTTAACTTTTGAAGACAAGGTTTAGATTTTTGTCTTTGTTTTCATTCCACATCTTGCAGGAACACCCCATACCGAGAGGTCAGGGGCCCTGGGTTGGTTTCTTGACGCTGGCATTGACCTCTGTGGGAACCTGGCAGGACGTCTTGTCTCTGGGCCCCCTCTTCCTTGCCAGCAGAATGAACTGTTCAGACCAGAGCACCCCAGTGGGCTCTCTAACTCTGAGGTGCTCAGGTCAGTCAGCGTGAAGCGTGTGACTTTCCCAGGTTTCTCAGACTCCTGGGAAGGAGGGAAGGGCACCTAGGGAAGGACAATGCACAGGGAACCTGCAAGGGCATTAGCTTCCTTGGAAGCTAGTCTTCATTGATTTGGGTCTCCCTCTGCCTCTTGCTGACCTTTCCTGTCAGCACGTCTCTTTTGTCATTAAAAAAAAAAAAAAAAAAAAAAGCTCGAGTGAAAGAAGGTTGTAGAAATTGATTAAGTAGACACCCCCATTTTTCCCACTTTTTCTCTCTCCTAAAGATTATCTTAGAGATGCCAAAAGCAATTTTTATAGGCAAGTTGGTCTTTTACAAAAGATGTGTTTACAAAGCATGAAATTAACATTTTTGCACAGAGCCAAATAATTGCTTAAAACATGGTGACTTTCAGCAAGTTTGTAGCTTGAACAGTTATTAGTAAGGTCAGATGCTACGTGCACTAATGCAATTATCGGACTCCACCACCAAAACAAACTTGGCCAAGCATCTTGTGAGGGAACAGGTGTTCCTAAGCCATTCACCCATGAGGTCATTTCAGATGTTGGGAGCAGCACCATCCATTGACATTGTGGTCCACCGAATGCTTCAGTGTCACAGGGCCACCCCACTCCTGGAGCTTCAGACCCCTACAAGTCCACTTGTAAAGTTACCCCCGAGCCCCCTGGCCAAGAGGAGCTGAAGAGATTAACCAGTGTCCAAGCACTTCACTCCTTACGAGTGGGGAGGCTTCCCCTTCAGACTAGACAGCACATTTGGATTAGAGAGAATCAGATGCCAGCATCCAAAGGGAAGGGACAATAGAGCAGACACATTTGGGCAAACAGCTTGTATATTTCAGTAGCAACTTAGGACATCCTTAAGTTCATAAAGGTGACCAAAGAACATTAAGTTCCCTCCAGGAAAATCTATTCAAGGAGTCATGTTGGTGCGTGATTTTGGATTTGCATTCTTATTGGTAATGTTAGGCGGTATAACAGATCAACCCTGAAATGTCAGTGTTGTAACTCACAGAGATTTATTTCTCATTTACAAATTACACTCTGGCGTAGGTCTCCAGAGCACTCCAGAAAGGAGAGGGGGAAGATGGAATTATTGAGAGATTCCCAGGGAACTTACCTAAAATTCATTTGGGGAAACATGAAGAATCTGAGATGTCTCATCTTTTTGTGGCTCAGAGTCATGCGGTGGAAAAAAGAAAATTCTCCCTTCCCTGTGCTTACCCACTGGTGAAGTGTATACTCTAAAAACAAAGGGAACGTGTTTGAGATGACCTCCACTGCCTGGCTGGGATCAAGTTTTGCAGAGTACAGAGTACAAGTATTGGAGCCAGACAGACCCGGGTTCAAGTCCCGGCTTTACCACTTGCTATATCCGTGGCCCTGGGCAAGTTACCAACACCGTGTACAATTTTAGCTACTGTCTGCAACTTGGGGAAAATAATTGTACCCACCTCAGAGGGTTATTTTGAGGGTAAATGAGATAATGCACTGAGAGGGAATTATTCCAGGGACTAGCACACAGTCCGCACCCATTCATCCGTTTAGTTCATTCAGCTAACGGTTTTTGAGCACCTCTGTGATGCTACAGCTAGCTGTCCTAGAACCAGTGCTTCCCCTGCCCTTCTCTTCTGACACTTCTAGTGCAGGCACAGATAGGCATTAATTAAATAATCACTCTAAATAAAGGTCTACTTGCTAACCTTTTTAAAAAATGTTTATTCATTTTTGAGAGAGAGACAGAGTGTGAGTGGGGGAGGGGCAGACAGCGAGGGGGACCCGGAATCCGAAGCAAGCATGCTCCGGGCTCTGAGCTGTCAGCCCAGAGCCTGATGTGGGGCTCGAACTCATGAACCATTAGATCATGACCTGAGCCAAAGTCAGACACTTAACCCACTGAGCCACCCAGTCGCCTGCCACCACCCCCGCCCCCCCACCCCCGCCCAAGGTCTATTTATTAACTTGATGCTCTGAAGAATAGGATTGCTGTGTTTGCCAGAAGCCTTGACTGAGAAGTCAGGGAGGGCTGCTCAGAGGAAGTGGCATCTGAGCTGAGATGTGAAATGAACTTGGTGGAGTGGGAACAGTGTGACCGTTGTTTTTGAGGAAATAGCATGTGCAGAGACCCTATGGCAGGAAAAAGTGGGGTGCCTTCGAAGAACTCAGGAAAGTGTCCAGACCTCTGAGACCAAGGGGAGCATGGTACAGGATGGGCTGGCGTGGTGGGCAGAGGCTAGGCCATGTAGGACCTCGTGAGAATGTTAAGGAGTTGGGTTTCATCTTAAGAGCCATGGGAAGTCATTGAAGGTTTTTAAAAAGGGGCTTAAAAATTACTAAGCTCAATAAATGTTAGCTGTTATTGTTCCTTTCCGGAAACTTTTATATCACATCCAACAGTATTGGCTCTCTTATTGGATTCCATGAATATATAATTTAAACACACACACACACACAACAGCCCTATTGATTTATTTGGTGGTCTGAAAGCAGGATCTGTAATGTGCCGGAGCCACTCAGTTCATTATGATGTGCTTCCTCCTCTGTGTGGAATCGGAAGGACACAAAAAGCAACCTGGACCCAGGACAGAAAGGTGAGACCACGGGAGGTGGAGCAGGGACTCGAGAGGCCTGCTGAGCCGGGTAGGCTTCCACAGCCCAAGCCAGGCCACCTGCAGGCCTCTGACGGTGCATGGATGCAGGATGGCAGGAGAAGAAGAGGAAGCTGGAACGGGGGAGGCAGACAGGATGTTGGTGTACCTGTGGGGAGGGAATTTAGGGCCAGACTGGCAGAGGGCAGGAGTGGGGCTGTGGGCCAGACGACTAAAGGGGACAGCCAGGTGAGGGAGTTTGGGCACCGAAGCTCACTGACCCATGTGAGAATGCTCACTCCCCAAATCTGGGGTCCAGTGACCCTACTCATTCTCCTGTCAGAGGCCTCAGTGGTCCCCAAAGCGGGTGACTTGGCTAAGGTCTCTAGTGTGGGTCAAGTGATCCCAACTCTCAGAACATATTTGCTTCCTCCATATGTGACTGTGCTTGACCTGGGCTGTTGTTGTCAGCTCTGTGGCTCAACACCGGAGCTCTCCTGCCTGACGAAAGTTGTGTTTCCCATCTTTCAGCCTTCACCCACTCATCTGTCAGTGGTGAATCCTGAAGTTGGAACAGGATAGAGTGTCTCCCTCGTGCCAGGCTTTGATCTGGCTCCAGTCTAGTTGTGTGACTGGATAGCCAGTTATCCAAACCTAGCATCATTTTGCCTGAGAACAAGGGCAGGGCCAGACTGAAAATGGCCCCGGGCCCACAGACTCAGCAGACTTTTTATAGACAGGAAGCAGATGGGCAGAGTGATTTCCACACCCTCAGCTAAACAACAACCAACAGCCTCTGGTTTCATGGCTTCAGAAGGTATGATGGCCACTCCCACACGTCTGTCCTTTCATAGCCACAGAATGCTTTCATATATATACATGGTCTCCTTTGAGCCTCCTTACAGCAGATACAGTCGCCTGGGCAGGTGTTATCCTGCCCCTTCTTCAGATGAAGAAACTGAGGCCTGGTCATTAGGCACCATGCTCAGGGTCACATGTGAAGTCAGAGCTTCTGGGTCATCACGTAGCCAGTCAGGATTCACCTACTGGGAGTGGCTTGTGTTGCTTACTTCTGTGCCTTAGAGAGAGAGACAGAGACAGAGACAGAGAGAACTTGAACTGGAGACATGATTGGGGAAATACTAGCCTGGACAGATATTTAAATCCTGTATATGAGGGTGTGGCTACATGTAGAGCAAATAGGGATCAGTGTGGGGCTTAACATCCTGTAGATGATTTTGCTGCATTTAAGCTTTCCGAGTCCCAGGCTTTTGTGGGTGTGTCTGTCTTATGTGTCCATTTCTATCTGGCAAGGAGGCCGAAGTTAATATATCTGTAAATTTTGTGTTCTTTGAGCCCTGACCTCTTTCAGACCCAGTAAGTGCCACATGTCCAGCCGCCCGTGACTCCTTTAGGAAACTAAAACACACACCAAGAGAGGAGAGGGTTGAAAGCCAGAAATGCAGGTGGGGTCCACATTCAGATTCAGGTCAGCCGACGTAGTGTGTTTCTTAGGGAATAAGTCCTCTGCAGTATGAAGTCTGAGCGGCTTACTCCCTCCTCTGCTTCCTTCTTGTGTAATTTTTAAAAGCATAAAAAAATGAAATGGGGCCCTTTCACATATGAGACAGCTATTTTCTCAGGTCTCACGCCTTCCTTTTGATTAGCCTGAATAATACAACTTATAATTATGCCCTGCCTGGCAGCGTATTTTTGCCTTGTGAGTGCCAGTCACAATTTCTGGGCAAGTGAATACCATTGACAAGGAACCTCTCTTTTTCCACCTTTGGTTCCAGGTGGCCCCTCTGTGGTGCTCTTTCCACCCACGCTGGCCTCCAGGGCTGCGTCTCCGTGGTACTTAAGTCATTTCACCAAGAAGTTCTCCCCAAATCCCTTGTTTATCTGGGGGTGGTGGGGAGGGCCGAGCCCCTCTCCAGAGGGAGCCACGCCAGTGTGATTAATTAAGGTAAATAGGGGAGTGATCGGCAGTGGCTTAAGCTCCAGGCACGTAACCTAGGCAACGGCAGGGAGTCTGCACCTCTGCTGACAAGTAACATGGGATTAATTTTTTCTCAGGTCGACGGCCATCTCTTATGCTCAGAGTCCACTTCAAGAGCCGTGAGAAAGGGCTGGGCTTTTGGACAACAGGGTGTAGGAGGAGTAACTAAGAGTCTGCCAGGGGGTATCGTGGGTGTATTTTCCCCTTCCGAAACATGATGTGGGCAGGGTAATGGGCAGATGTGACATCGAAGGCGTCAGGGCCAAAAGCAACTCTCTCACTTTAGGAACTCGAACAAGTCCCTCCTGAGCCTGGGATCAGCAGTTCTGCTTTCCTATGCCAGCTTCCTAGTCAGTTTCCTCATCTGGAAAATGGGACAATAATCATAGTGCCGTCTTCCAGGCTTGTTGTGAGGATAATGCCTGTAAATTGCCTAGCAAAGCCTGGCAAATGGGAAGCCCAGTAAATATCGGCCCTCTGGGGTCTTCTCTAGGAGAGAAAGAGGCTCTGAGTGCACTTCCATACTCTTTCCTACCAGGAAGAAAACGGGTTCAGTCTGCAGATGGGTCCAATAGAGGCAGGTAGGAAAAGGGGCTGCAGACAGATGTAGGAGAACGAGGCGTAGGAAGCAGGCAGGAAGGTGGGGAATTGGGGGCTGTAGCCTGAGGGCCAGGAGACCAGTGGGGAGGTTGACAGTACACCCCCAGAGGAGCTCAGGGAGATGTTGCCCCTCCTACAACTTCAAGAATTTTGGTTCGAGCCTGAGTTCCTGTCCGTTGGCTCAGACTTCTTGCTGAGCATGTGCTTTCAGCTGCTAGCAACTGCTGGCTTGAACACTGGCCAGTTGAGAATGGGATTCTGGTTGTTTTTCTACCATGTGAAACAAAGACCAGGGAGAAACATGGTCACATGAAAAAGACATGAAATTTTCCTGCTCAGTGAGTGAGGCCAGAAGATGCATAATATATGGTTTCTGAAGCTACAGGTGGATTGGAGAGAGAGTTTGCAATCTCTGGGAACATTTGAGACTTTTGCAAGTTAGGAAGGGAGAGAGAAATGCCAGGAGCCTAATGTCTTGTACGTAGCCTTGGCTGAATAATCTCCGATAAGCCAACCTCAGGAGCTCAATTTCCTTATTAAAAATTCTGGAAGGAGTACTCAAAAACCTGTTAACAGTGGTTACCTCTAAGGGGTAGGACTAGAGGTTGGGAGAAGAGAGAGATTTATATTTTCCATTGTATACCGTTTCGGCTTTTAAAATCTTTCACTATGTGCCTTTATTATTGTTATAATTGCAAATCAAATTATAGGGTCTGTCTTTAGAAAATGAAGTGAAGGGGTTGGCTTAGATCATTGGTTCTCAAAAAAAATTTTTTTTTTTTTTAAGCAGCAGAAGGAACACTTGTCACATCATCTTGCTTAAAAGCCTGATGAACGTATGACCAAGAAGAAATCGGAGCCCCTCTTGCCAGGACGCCCCTACCCCCCAGCTCCCAGCTGCAGCATCTCCAAGGGACCCATTGAACATAGTTTTTGAAACAGCCTGCCCCTCTGGGGAGTCAGCAGTTGGGAAAGAAGAATAGCACGTGGGCTCAGCATCACTCAGACTCTGGGGGACAGGAAACAGGTCGCCTTTGGGTGGTTTCTGCTGGCTTGAAATGATAGATGTTAAAGGGTAGATTTTGTAGCCATTCCAGGTAAAACTGTACCTGGGAACTTCCATAGGCAGGATGCCGAAGGGACAGTAAGAAGACCTGTTCACCTTGTAAAAATTTGCTTTGAGCACAGACACCCGGCCTACTTACAGTATGCTTTCGGCAAGTTACTTAGCTTGTCTGAGTCTCTTGCTGAATCTGTAAAAAAAGAAGAAACACTGGTGCCTACTTTCTAGGACTGTTGAAAGGATTAAATGAGAGTACAGTCTCAGTCGAGCCGAGGGCTTGGCATAGTGCCTTGCCCATAGTAGGTGTTCAGTGAAGGTGTTCGGTTACTAGTGGTAGTACCAGTCAGTCATCATCATCACCGAATTCCTGGGCAAGTCAGAAATGACCTTGCCACCTCTTCTTGTAGGTTCTCGGTTAAATCTGTAACCTCTCAGGACCGTAGTTTTCTTACGTTTAAATTAGAGGTGCTCAGGAATTGCAAATTGGTGGTCTCCTGGACAAAATCAAGCATGTAAACATATTTGTTTATTGAGGTATCATATTAAAAATTAAGAGGTAGTGTCTAGAAACTTGAATTCTCCAGTTTCTTTTTAGAAACTGAACATCTGTCTTTACTTGCCCTCCCTCGCTTGGTGACAGTCAGCTGGCAGCTGCCCCCACCCCTGCCTTACATGGGCGTGCATACACCTGCCTTTTCACCAGCCCCCTTCCTTCTATATTATCTGACACCTGGCCAACCCCTCTTTACATGTAGGCAGTTGGGTTGGCAAAGCCTAGGTTAAAATCACTAGCTCATCCCATGACCCTGAATGTATCCCATTATTTCTCTGGACTGTCACGTTGCCACCTATAAAATGAGAGAGTTGAGCTTTCAACCTTGACTTTCTTTGGGTGTTCTGTTCAGTCCATAAACATTTACTGAATTCCTCCTGTTTCCGGGAATTCTAACAGGCATTTGGGAGGATGCAGAGGTGAGTAAGAATGGGCTTGGCCGGGAGATGTCTGGCGGCCATGCCTCTCAAAGTGTAGTCTGCAGAATGGCACCAGTTCACCATGAGATAAAATACAAAAGACAAGCATTCAGAAACTTTTATGGCAGTTTGACGTTGCTGTTACAGCCAAGCACATGCTCAGTGGATGTATCTTGTTGAGTAGATATAGATCCGTTCACGTGCTGTTGAACTTATATGGTGAATTTCATGCGGTGCAAGCTGCATACTAGTTCCAATTACCATTGCTGTTTAACAAACTGTCCCAACTACAGTGGCTTACACCGACAACAGTGATTTATTTGCTCACAAATCTACAGTTTGAGCCCGGCCGGGCAGAACAGCTCCTCCCTGATCCACAGGGTGCCTCCACTGAGGCCGGAGGGTCTGCCTCCGGGCTGGCTCACTCACGTGGCTGACCAGGTGGTGCTGGATGTCTGCTCCTTTCCATGTCGATCTCTTCACAGGAAGAGGAAGATAACTTCTTCATAGCATAGTGGCTGGGCTCCTCGAGAGCAAGGCAGAAGTTCATAGAACTTTCATGGTCTAGTCTCAGAAGTCACGTTGTGTCTCTTCTGCCAGGCTCTGTTGGTTGAGATATTCACAAAGGTCTGTACATCTTCAACGGGAGGACACCTAGATTCTACTTCTTCTTAATGGGCTTGTAGAATGGTTTTAGAAGAATACGTGGGACCTAATGTTACAAACGCCTTTGGAATGTATCATCTGCCATGCTATACGGGTTCGCATTAACCTTGTTTTGCAACAATTACCACACCCTTTGTGGCTGAAAACAATACGCATGTATTAGCTTATAGTTTTTTATAGGTTATGAGTCCAAGCAGACTTAGCTGGGTTCTCTGCTCAGGGTCTCACAAGGTCACAATCAAGGCGTTCACCAGTCCAGGCTCTTTTCTGGAGGCTGTGAGAAAGAATCCACTTCCAGGCTCATTCAGGTTGTTGGCAGGTGGTTGTAGGATCGGGGTCCCCATTTCCTCGCTGGCTGTCAGCTTGGGGTTGCTGTCTCCTCCTGGAGGCTACCCACACATGGTCCCTCAATCTTCAAAGCCACATCGAATCCTCCTCACTCTTTGAATCATTTTGACTTCTTAGGCTGCCAGATGGAAGAGACTCTGCTTTTTTTGTGTGTGGTTAGATTGTGTCAACCTGGATAATGTCCTTTGTTCTGTACCACAGTGTAATCAGAGCAGTAACATCTCATGTATCCACAGGCCCCACCTACACTCAATGGGAGAGGAGAATAACAGAATGAGGGTCATTGGGAGTCATTCTTAGAATTCTGTCTACCACAGATGGTTTGGTTCACAATGAATTGGAAATTAAAACAAAGTGGTTCTTCATCGTAGATAGTTTGAAAGCACTGGTTTAGAGTCCACTAGAAAGGAATGACGTGTATACAAATGGCTACAATTGGAAACCTTCAAGGCTAACTTCCAAAAAGAGAGGGGTAGAGAGCACAGGGAGAAGTTAGTGGGAGGAAGATTATTATTTAAGTGAAAGGGGATAGAATTAGAATATGGTATTTGAGGATCTGGTATTTGAATTGAGCGTTAGAAGACAGGTGTGATTTGGATCTTTATTTGTTTTTAATTTTTTTTTTTTTTTTTTTTTTGAGAGGCAAAGCATGTGGCGGGGGTGGGGGAGAGAGAGAGAGAGAGAGAGAGTGGGTGTCAGTCTCAATCAGGCTCTATGCTCAACACAGAGCCTGACACAGGGCCGATCTCGGGATCCTGGGATCATGACCTGAGATAAAGTCAAGAGTTGGACACTTAACTGACTGAGCCACCCAGCTGCTCCTGATTTGGATCTTAAAAAAAAAAAAAAAAAAAAAGAGGCAGGAGGAAAGGATTCCAGCAGTTTTGTTTCTATGTTGGCACCTTTGGATGTAAACACAGAACTGAACTGAATCAGAGGACATTTTATCACTTCTCTGGGACCACAAACAGTGCTGCCTTAAAAACTCGACCCCAGCACTCAGTGAGTGACTTCAAACAGTAACCATGTATTATCCCTTACAGGTCTTCAGATCATTTGGGTCACTTCCCTGGTCTTGGCTGCGCTGTGCCATGTGTCTCTGGCTAGACATGGGCAGGCTGGGCGGGCACATCTTTGGGGTTTGGCTCTCTGTCTAGGATGACCACGGTTCTTCTCCCCATGTCTCCTCCTCCACTTGCCCCTCAACACCCCTCTAGCTTACTAGCCTTGGCTTGTTCCCTAGGAGTGTGGGGGGCAGAAGAACAAAAACCAGGGGTGGGAAGAGTGCAAGTCTCTTGAGGCTTAGGTTCACGCTTGACACACTGTCACTTCTGCCTCCTTCTGTTGGCCAAAGCGGGTCACGAAGCCGGCCCTGATTCAGGAGGTGGGGCAAAAGACTTCATCTCTTGATGAGAGGAGCTTCGGGGTCCCATCGCAGAGGACATGGATACAGGGAGGGGTGGAAGATTGGGGCCACTTCTGCAATCCGTCTACCACAGTCACCCTGAGAAATCTGCTCGAATTCTCTTGAGGAGAAACAAGAGCCTCTTTTCCAGCCTCAAATGCCTTGTTTCTCCAGCTAACCAGAGAAAGTTAAATATGAGAAACCACTGTGAAAAGGTAAAGTGATCCATTAACCAGAGTTATAAGAAGCCAGGCTTTTAAAATAGTCCGTACTCTTCTGTGTGGACATTCCTGGACAACCTTACCACCTCTGCTTTTGCAGTGCCTTCACCAGCCCACGTTATGTTCATCCTTCAGTGCCCTCTGCAGAGCTGTTTCCAGAACAGTTATTCTAGAATAATTCATGGCTGTTCTTTTAGATCTCAGTAGCAGGTTTTTTTAGAAGGAAATGATCTCAAATCTGACTCTACCATAGACAGAAACTGTGTCTTTTGTGTATCATAGTCTCTGGAGCATGTAACCCAGAGCCAACAAATAGTAGTTGCACGATTAATGTTCATCAGATGGATGAATAGATGGATGAATGGATGTGTTAGTAGACACAGATGACAGATGCCTCAGTAGGTGACTGAAGCTTTATTTTAGAGAATCTTATATTATCATAAACTTTATTTCCCTCTTTCCATGTCAGTATGTCAGCTTGAAATCTTCACGTCATTGTTCCACGTCTACGTGCTTCAAAGCAAAAACCAAAAAACTGACTGTACATTGCAGAGGGGAGGAATCGTGTTGTGTTCTTCCTCATAAACCCTGTCATTAGCATCGCATTTCAAAACAAGGTCCCTGAGTTCCCCAGGATGCTAATCATTTGCGAGCAGGAAGGGGTGAGTGGGTGGGGGAACTTCTCATCAAATAAATTTGTGAAATGTTGGATTACACAAAGCTAGGCAGCTGTCTTTTCTGTGACACTTTACAGAGCCTAAGTATGTTAACATCCATTGTAAATTTCCAGGGGGGCATTAGAATATGTAAGGGTTGAAAACTGGAAGAATTAGCTTTCTATGGGAGATGAGGGAGAAGGAGGGAGGTGTCTCTTTTTAGCGTGGTAAAAGGTACATAACAATATTTATCATTTTAACCATTTGTGGGAGTATATTTCAGTGGCATTAAAGACATCACAATGTTGTGTAACCATTAACACTGTACCCAAAACATTTCTCATCATCCCCAACAATAATGACTCCCTCTAAGCACTAACTCCCCTCTTCCCCCTGTTAACCTGTATTCTGCTTTCTGTGTGTATGAGTTTCCCTATTCTATATACCTCATGTAAGTGGAATCATATAATATGCATCCGTCTGTATCTGCCTTATTTCATTAAGCATAATATTTTCAAGATCCATCCACGTTGTAGCATATATCAAATTTTTCATGGCTGAAAAATATTCTGTTGTATGTCTGTGCTGTGTTTTGTTTATCCCTTTGTCTATGAAGGAACAGTCGACTCATTTCCACTTTTTGGGTATGTGAATAATGCTGCAGTGGACGTTGGCATAAAAATACCTATGTGAGGGGCGCCTGGGTGGCTCAGTTGGTTAAGTGTCTGACTTTGGCTCGGGTCATGATCTCACGGTTAGCGTGTTCGAGCCCCGTGTCGGGCTCTGCACTGACAGTTCAGAGTCTGGAACCTGCTTCGGATTCTGTGTCTCCCTCTCTCTCTGCCCCTCCTCCGCTTATACTCTCTCTCTCTCTCTCTCTCTCTCAAAAATAAGTAAACATTAAAAAAAAACAACAACAACTGTGTGAGTCTTTGCTTTCAGTGCTTTTGGATACGTACCTAGGAGTGTAATTGCTGGGTCATCTGGATACTTCTATGATTAACCTTTGAGAAACCACCAAACTGCTTTCCATAGTAGCTGTGAGATTTTGTATCCTCTCCATACAATCTCCCAATTGTACAGGGGTTCCAGTTTCTCCACATCCTTGCCAACATTTGTTATTTTCCATTTTTAAAAATTATCACTGTCTGGGTAGCTGTAAAATGGTATCTCATGGTAGTTGGGGTTTTTTTTGTTTGTTTGCGTGTTTGTTTGCTTTGTCTTCCTGTTTTGTAATTCTCTAATTAGCTAGCATACAGTGTAGTCTTGGCTTCAGGAGTAGATTCCAGTGATTCATCACTTACATGTAACACCCAGTGCTCAACCCAACAAATGCCCATCATCTGTTTTCTTCACGCCCCCCCCCACTGCCCCTCCCTCATCAACCCTCAGTTTGTCCTCTGTATTGAAGAGTCTCTTGTGGTTTGCCTCCCTCTCTGTTTTTATCTTATTTTTCATGCCCTTCCCCTATGATCATCTGTTAACTTTCTCAGACTCCGCATAGGAGGGAAATCAGATATCTGTCTTTGACTGGCTTATTTTGCTTAGTATAATACCCTCCAGTTCCATCCATGTTGTTGCAAATGGCAAGATTTCATTCTTTTTCATCAGTGAGTAGTCTTCCATTGCGTATGTGTACATTGTATCTTCTTAATCCATTCATCAGTTAGTGGACATTTGGGCTCTCTCCGTGATTTGGCTATTCTCATGGTAGTTTTGATTTGCATTTCCCTAATGACTAATGACGTTGAGCTGTAACATATGCTATGTGCATTCTGAATATAAGTCCTTCATCAAATATATTCTTGCAAATATATTCTCTTAGTCCATGGCTTGCCCTTAAAAGAGCAAAGGCTTTTAATTACAATGAATTCCAATTTATGCATATTTTATGCTGTTTGTGTCCTGTTTAAGAGACTGTCCCCTAAACTAAGGTTGCTAAAGTTTGCTCACATCCTTCCTTGTACAAATTATATAGTTTTGGCTCGTAGGTTTAAGTCAATGATCCATCTCAAGTGAATTTGTGTGTATAGTGTGAGGTAAGGATTGAGGTTTATATGTAGACATATGGATATCTAGTTGTTCCAACACCATTTGTGGAAAAGATTATCCTTTTCCATGGAGTTTCCTTAGCACCTCTGTTCAGAATCAACTGATGATATATCTAGACTCTCCGTGCAGTTCCCATCGATCACATGTCTTTCCTTACTCAAGTACCACACTCCCTTGGTCACTGTGGCCCCAGAGCAGGCCTTGAAATTAGTGGATATTAAGCATTCCAACTGTCGCTCTTTTTCTATGTCCCTTGCGTATCAATTTCTACAAAGATTGCATTGAGTCCACAGATAGAGAATTGACATCTTAACAACGTCAAGTCTTCTGATTTATAAACATATGATGTATCTCTCCATTTATTTAGAGCTTTGATTTCTTTCGTAGTTTTCGGTATTTAGGTCTTGCATATTTTTGTGAGATTGATCCCTCAAGTGTTTCATATTTTTGATGCCGTTGTAGATGGTATGTTTTATTTGAATTTCCAATGTTTCATTGTTGGTATTTAGCAGTGCAATTTGATTTTCATTTGTTAACCTCGTATCCTGTGACATTGCCGAACTCACTAGTTCTACTGCCTTTTTGTAGATTCCTTAGCATTTTTTACATAATCATGTTGTGGGCAGATATTTTGACCACCATTCTATATTCAAAGAACGGAGATCTAGAAAGACAACGGACCTGCCTACTGTCCCACTCTTCGTACGTGTAGAGCCAGAAGTCTGAAAACTAGGTCTTTTGGATCCTCCTTCAGGGTTTTCGGTCTCACACCAAGTGATTTCTCAGGTTTTCAAGCCTCAAGAGAAGAAGGTCTGGAGGTTTGCAGTCCAGGGCTGGTGTGACAGCTCCAATCCCTGAAGTCTTCAGGAATCTAGGGCTCCTTCCCACCAGTATCCTCACCATCTCTAGGGGGTGGCCCTCCGTCTCGTGATCCCGGTGGCACTTGCATTCTAGGCAGCAGCACAGAAGGAACGAAGGTTTCTTCAGGTGGGTTCCGGGGAATGCCACACAACACCTGCACTCGCCTCTTGTTGGATAGGACCTAGTCAGGCCACAACTAGCTGCAAGGGTGTCTGGAAAATATCTGCATGCTGAGAAGTCATATTCCCAGCTAAAATTCCGATTATGGTGACAGAAAAAAGAGAACAGCTCCTGGAGAACATAAAGTTTTAGAAATCACTTTAGGATCCAGGCAAAGCAGCTCTCCTTAGTTTTGGAACCCATTAAGTCGACCTGAAACCTTTCAGTCAAGAGGATAAAGTTAATCCTCAGAACCCATTTATGGTATTAATCCCTTGGGACTGTAGTAGACATGTGTGATCATGGATGACTTTCCTTTATCTAGAAAAGAAAACAAAAGATGTCTCTGCTCATTTGTTCATTCATTTAACAAAAATTCCTATCTCCTACCCTCATGGAGTTCACAGTTTGAGGAGAGGCAGACGATAATGAAAGAATCACCCAAATGAATGTGCAAATCACAAAGGAGCAGTAAGGATGCCATCAGGGCACATTTAGAGATTATGATGTAGTCAAGGAGGTCAGGCAAGGCCCGCCCCTGAGAGTTGGGATTTGTTCCTACAGGGGTGTCTACTTGCATAGCAAAGTGGTGTATTCTCAGAACACCATCCTGTGCGCTGCTGTGTCTACACCTCATGTATCCTGTATGTCTTAAGACATCAGTGTGTAAGAACAAGAATGCCAGAGTGAGAGCAAGGTAGGGGCGGGGGAAGTGGTGGGGATACCACTCAAGGAGGTTCAGAGCCCCTTTTGGTTCCCACCCCAAGAGAAATGAAGAAGAGTTTAGAGGTTCCAAGATGGCAGATGGACGAGGCCAGGATCAGAGTCCATCAGAGACTTTCCTTTGGGGCCAAGAAGGAGCCCAAGGAGCTAAGTACCCAAAGGAGTTTTCTAATAACTGTAGCCATCTGTACGGAGACACTCTCCTAAGTGCCCGAGCCAGTCTCAGGGACCATCCATGTGTTACGGCAAAGAGAGGGTTACTGGGTCCAGTGGACAGTAAGAAAACAGAGCAGAAAGAACCTCAGCTCCCATTCAGCACCTAGATTCTGTGACTCTGAGGCATGGCACATGGGAAGACCCTGGCAGTTGTGGGTGAGGGGAGGGCAGCACTAGAGGCGGGGATGGCCATCAGTCACCTGCTTTTCCCACTTTCCCCTCCCCACTGCCCTGGGGACCTTTGCAAGCAGTGAACAGTCGGCAGCCTGAAGCTCTAAGACGGCAGAAGTCAGCCAGTGGCCCACACCTTACCAGGCGTTCTTGGGAATTCACTCTTCCAGCTCAAGGCAGGCATGGCGGATACATCCTGTCTTCTGGTCATTGCCGGCTGACTGTTAAGGGCCACTTGGAGCACAACATTGAGAGGATTCTCAGAGTCCAGGATCCACAAGGAAGAACATTATGATAACTTCATGATGCCGCCTTCATCCTGGTGTGATTGTGGTGAAGAAATAGGATGGCGTATGTAAAGATGCTTTGTCGATTGCAGAGTACTATCCAAATAATAACTAATAATGGTGGCTCTGATTTTTAGTGCTTCCTAAATACCAAACTCTGCTAAGACCTTTACTGGCTGTAGCTCATGTATTCCTCACAGGAACCTGTGTGCCAGATACTGTTCATATCCCCCATTTCATGTTTGAGGAACCAAGGCTTGGGGAAAACAATGTAACCTGCCTCAGGTCACACAGCTAGGAAGCAGAACTGTGACACAAGCCTAGGTATTTCTGACTCCAAAGCAGGTGCTGTTACACAGTTGGTTGTGCTGTCTTCAGAGTATAGGGGATCCTGACTGTAATTAGTGCTATTAATAGAGCAACTACTGAATTGCTTGGTGTCTCAGTTCTCATTCCCCAAGCAGGAGACCAATAAGATGTGTTTGCAGACATTTTTCCACCCCTGAAAGCTAAGAAATTGCCTTGTATGCAGCTCCTCGTTTTGCCCGCCTTCCTCCGTACGCATCCACATCTGCTCTGCAGAGCAGGGCAGTGACCCTCTGTTGGGCTCCCTCCGCCGAGCCTCTGAGAACACTCTGGAGGCTTTCCTGTGGTTGATCACTTACTGGCTAGACTGGGATTTGCAAGACCCCTTGTGAACAAGGCACAGAAGTATGATTCACTCCAGCGAGTTTTTCTTTCCCGAGAACGGACTGTGTTCTGAGACGTGGGAGGGAGTGGGCAGATGTGTGTGGAAGGAACCATTAGCTGTGATGATTACGCTCATGGGGTGGTTGGCAGTTTGCAAAGCGCTTTCCTATTGATTTTTCTCTCCAGGCCTCAGTTTTGTCATCTTCAAAGTGGCTATAATGACAATAATAATATAGTAAAGTCTCATCTTACAAAAGGGTTAGGTTATAATAAACTCACCACTTTAGGGGGAAATAACATAAAATCAGAATGGCCCTTGACAATTGCTCATGGAATATAATGGCAAACCACCTCTCAAAAGTCCAGTTTAGGCAGGACTTTTTTTCCCCTGGCTGTAACACCGATGACGATTTCTTCAGTTGAAGTCATCGCAGTGCCTTCTGAGGTAGTGAAAGTACTTGTCTTCCAAGAGAAGGCTCACTCAGCACTGAAGTGCTCACATGCCAGAGGCTAGAGAGAACTAGGCCTCTAGGGACACCATCCATGGCACTGGCTCACTGAGCTTGGGGACGGGAGGATCGCCAGCCTCCCCAGTTACCATTTGTTTCTCTTCCTCTTTGACCACGTGTCATGCAACTCCTGAAGGTTACTATGCAGATGATACAGTTCTGTTAGGGTCTGATTTTGTGACTCGTTGTCCATGAACAGGACTCAAACTTGAAAGTAACATGTGATGGGGCAAACACCAGGCTAGACCAAGGGAGATCTGGGCTCAGACCCCGGGTCAACCCCACCTGCATCCACAGGACTTTGGGCTTATGGACCTTAAAGACAAACTTATCACCCAAGTGTCAGAGTTCTCAGCCTGCATTTCTGGACAATAGACCTGCGGACTATAGACCCTTGTGACTCTGTTAAAAAAAAAAAAAATCTGTCCGTGTGCATCCCTACTTGCGTCTTCCTAGCCCATGCTGGCATCATCTCTGCCTATACCTATACACTGTGAGAGCCTCCTCCCTTAGTTCTACCCTTCTTGGTCTCCTAATCCCTTCTCCACTGGGCTACAACACAGCCTGCCAAATGCAACCTGATCTTGCCACCTCCTATTATATAAAATCTTGGGACAGACAAAATCCTTATACCTGCCCACCTCTCATCCCCATCAGCCTTTCCCTCCTCGTCCATGTGCCACACACACTGCTTTCTTTCAGTCCCACCTGTGTTTCATCTGTGCCTTTCCACAGGGCCTTTGCACAGCCTTGCTTTTCCCTCCATCAAGAATGCTCTGTTTTCCTCTTTCAGTTGAATTAACTCCTAATCATACTCCCCTGTTTCTTCAGGGAAGCCTCCCTTAACCTTGCTGATGGGATCAAACCCTCCTGATCTGATCTGAAAGAAAGGAACCTTTTTGCACCATGTACTTTTTTTTTTTTTTAATGCACACACCACTGTAGCTGTTCCAGTTTATTTGTGGTTCTGGATTAAAGTGTATAATCCCCCCTGCCACACACCATACCGTAGCTCTATAAGAGCAGGGTCCTTGTCTGTCTTGCTCCCCAATATCCTGGACACATAGCACAGAGTCTAGCATGTGCTTGTACTCATTAAACATTTAAGTGGGTGGATGGGTGGGTGAGAGACTCAAATGAACATTATAAAATTATGGATCAGAGTATTGTGCCCCCCCCACACACACACACCAGGTGATAAAACATTTGGGAACTTCCTCTGAAGAAAATAGTACAAGTTGATGTCATTCTTTTAGAATGGAAGCAAGAAGTTACTAAAGATTCCATTTGCCCTTTAGATAATAGACATTACAAATATCTTGGCTATATTTCTCTCTGCTGCTTGAAAAAGTCTCTTAATGAGCTTTCACACCTTAAGTAGCAAATGACCTTTTCTAGAGCCATCTGTACAAAAGGTGAATTGGACAGGTGGATCTGCCCTTGAAAGTACAGAATCAGCCTTTTTAAACAGTGGTTCCTGTCTGTGAATGACCTTGCCCTCTTAGGAAATGGGGCCCCTTCTAGATTTCAGATTCCAACATCCTGGCATCAAGACTGCGGAGTTATCAGAGCTGGGAAAATAGACAGTTGCTGAGTGGAACAGCAGATTTACCTGACCTGCACTCAGCAGACTCAGGCAGTCTCATGGTCACTGGGCTGTAGTGTCTTCATCCCTCGTAGACAGTGCCCTTTACATGTCATGGTTGTCTCATACAGCTTGGTACTGGTTATGGTGAAAGGCAGGTTGTCTCTGAACAGCAGCCTACCAGATAGCGGTTGGGGTAAGGTCAGCCCTATAGAAGTCTGACCCAGGGAATGCCGGAAGGAGAGTGGTCCTGGGCCAGAAAGAGGGACCCTTTCCTCTGAATGAAAACAAGATCATCTTCTACCCTCTCTCCCAGGAAGAGGAAGATTCTGAGATGAATTGCAAGGGGATAGGTAGTAACATTTTATTCTTGGAGCTCTACCCCCACCTGTTCCTTGCTCAGAGACCTTCTGTGGCTCCCACCTGCTGAACAGCTCCAGTGTAAGGTGCTCAGAGTCCGGTTCAGACTTCCTGGCCTCATGGCCCATGACTCTCTTTTGTACTCTACTCACTCCAGCCAAGTCAGGCTCTTTGCCGTTAAGTAAACATGTCCCTTACTTCATGAAGTCCCTTTCTTTGTACATGCTTTCCCTCCAACTAGATTCTGACAGCTGCCCCCCCCCCATCCCCCATTGCTGCCTGTCAAAATCCTACCCATCCTTTTAGGCAACTCTCATAGACTCTGCTTCTGTAGGAATCTTTGCCTGATTGTCCCAGGTAGAATTTAATCTTTGGTTCTTGTAAATACCTATAGAATTTATCCATACAACTTTCAGCGCCCTTATATTAGTATTGTGTGTTTTTTCCTCTTATGTACTTGTCACATATCCATGCTATTTGTTGAGTCCAGGGACTATCTTATTTATCTTTGTCTCCCCCACAGTTCTTTGGACATAGTAGGTCCCCGATTTACCAACAGAGTCATCCTTATTTGTTGGATGAATGAATAAATAAAAACAATCCAGCTTATGTCCTCAAAACTCATAAAGGAAGTACATTTATCCAGTTGTCCAAACTCCCTTGCTTAAAGTAACTTTATGCTTTCAGTAAATCAAGCTGTACCTGGCCCTCTTTGAAGTATAACCTTGCAGGCAACCTTGAGGAGAATGCTTTGCTGTGTGTGTGTGTGTGTGTGTGTGTGTGTGTGTGTGTGTATGTGTGTGTGTGTATGAAGGTTATTAGAATAATCTACTTAGCAGATAAACAAACGTTTGGAATTATACAGAGTCATTTAAACCTCAAAGCAAAATCATTCCAGTGCCTTTGTAGGGTTGGGTGAAAGGAGGGTCAGGGGGAGCAGCCATGTTAAATTTGCAGCAGAATCTGGTCAGTAATATGTCTTCAGACCCTGGCTGCAGCAGATGACCTTCTCGGTTTGACTTTGGGCATTGCTGTTTTGGAGCATATCACCCGTTTTCCGTATTTTGAAGACACTCACCAGCTGAACGAGGGATGCCAGAGTCCTCTGAGTGGGAGTCGCAGAGTCTGCAATGTTGGGATTAGAGTGCACTTTGATAGATCTTTCTTCTTGGGCAGAACACAGTTGGCTTGCTTCACCATCTTTCTTTCTGCCCTCCGAAGGGTGCCAGGCACGCTAAATAGTGATTCAACAAAAGATTAAAATTCCGTCTGTGTGTGTGAGTGTGTGGCTGTTTGAACACTAATCGATTCTTTCCGTGGAATGTTAAGTAAAAGCACGCAGATACCAGAAGCAGTTATTTAGAGCAGCCAGTCGAAATCCATTTCCCATTTATTGTTTAATGGGATTGCCACGTTAATTCTGCCAGTCTCCTCCACAGACTCTCCCTCACCTCTCTTTCCATGCTCCCTCCCAGCCCCTTTGATTCCTGTGGCAAAAGGACCTCTGGAAACCAAGGGCAAGAGATGGTTGCTGAAGGGAAGCAGTCACAGCTTTCACAGACAAATGTTCGAGTCTGTAGAATTAAAGAAATTTACAGTTGGCCCTGGATTGAAATCCAGACATGCTTGCTTGCATAATATTAAGTGATTGCTATTGCGGAGGAATTGCTGTCTTTTGAGAAGCGCTGTCCATGCCTTTCCTGTTGCTAAAGGTCCTGTGACATTTGTTTGTATTGCAGATTGCCACTCTTAACTAGGAACTTTCTTCTTTTCTGAAGGATTTCCACCTGGGTACATGCCCTCCTGTGAATGAGGAGACTCTCTAAATCCTGTTATCAGCAGTGGCCACTTGCATCAGCTCAGGTGTTACATAGGTTGCGTCTGCAGGGCTTATGGTTTTATTATTTGATTCCTGCCCTCTTCTGTTCCTCCAAACGTGGCTATCATAAACACCGGGTGATAAGCTTTCTCTAAAAAGAATGTATTACTAGGCCCCCTTTACTGAGAAGGCCTGACTTTGTGCCAGACACTGAGCTAGATGCTCTGTATTGATTAGCTCAGTTCATTCTCCCCAACAACCCACAGGTTACGGTTATTCTGTTAGTTTTCCCTATTTATCAGTCAGGGAAATTGGGGTCCACCTACCCCAGAAGTGAAACCTAGGTTTTTCCAACTCTGGAGCCAGAATGCTCTGAGTCATTAAACTAGGCAGCCTGCCCCTTTGATGAGCAGCCCTCAGTCATTCAGCTTGTATTTATTGAGGGCCTAAGATGGACCAGGTGTTGGCCTAAGAACGCACACTGATGAACCAAAACAGGTGATGCCCCTGCCTTCAAGAGGCTCACAGTCTGTCCCAGGGAGAGAACAGCCAGATCTGGGCTTTGGGGCTGGCAAGCCAAGGAATTTAGGGAAAATCTGTTCTATTCTGTTAGCCTCAGATTTCATATTGAGACAGCTAGATTTAGACAAGTGGTTTTTCCAGCTTTATTGTGAATCAGAATCACTTGGGGGTTGTGTTTAAAAACACATTGGGCGCCTAGGTGGCTCAGTCAGTTGAAGGTCCAACTCTTGATTTCGGCTGTGTGATCCCAGGGTCATGGGATTGAGCCCCGCACTGGGCTCTGTGCTGATGTGGTGCCTACTCAAGATTCTCTCTCTGTCTCCCTCTGCCCCTCTCCCCCACCTGTGCATTCTCTCTCTCTCTCAAAAAAAAAAAAAAAAATTAAATAAATAAAAACACATCTTGGCTCCCTACCCCAGGTACTTTGATATAATAGGTTCAGGGTGGGGCCAGGAAATTACATCTATAATGAGGGCCCAGGCCTCCGAAGAACCACCCTTTGAGAGAGACTGATTGGGCTGTAAGCCCCCATTAACACTTATACAGGCTTTGTGTTGTCCTGCCAGTATCCCCAATGCCTGGCACAGGGTAGGTCTTGATAAACGATTGGTGATAGTTTGGATGATCTGTCTGTGGGGTTTCCATGGATGGACCTCAGAGAGTCCTGAACCACTTGAAATTGACCACAACTTTTGTTCAGGTTTGTGGATAGGATTAAAAGAACCCTCTGAGCACTGAAAACTCTGTGATTTTAGGATTGAAACCTAAATTTTCTCCTACTGAAAGCTCAGACCTATTAATTGTGAGGCAATTAATAGCAAACTTTGAGTTCTGCATCCAGGTGATCTGATGAGAAGATGTCAGTTTACAGTAGACTCTTAAAATTCTAGAGGAGTTGATATCCACAATTTATGTGAAAATTCTGGAAGTTCTTGGGATACATCCTGTTTTTATGATTTCTCACTTCATCTGAATGTACCTTTTGGGTCAGTAGTGCTGTCTCCATTTTCCAGGTGGGAAAATTAGGGTGCTTGTGGCTTCTGGACCTTGTCCAAGGTCACAACACAAGGACTCTCTTCACTGAAGTCTAGCCTGGGAGTCAGAGAACATGGTTCTTATCATCTTGCCTGCTTATGTGGCCTTGGTTGGGTAGCTGGGCCTCTTTGGGCCTCAGCTTCCCCATCTGTAAGATGGGGGAGGAGTGGACTAATTGATTCTGAGTATCTGCTTAGCTTGGATATTTGAGGACTCTCTATAACTATCTGCTTAGATGTGCAGAACTCCCTGTGTCTGTAGGCTCTGACGTCCTCTTTGCTTAGGGAGATGGAAGGGCCAGTGGGACCACCTGAACAGCATAGATCCTGTCCACAGAGCATTCCAGAAAGCCAAACATCATAAAAGCAAAGGGCAGTACAGGTCGTAGAAGCTGAGGGTGTGAAACTCCCCGAATTTTGGAACCTCAACTCTCTACCCTGTCAGTTCAGCAATTCACTGTTCATTCTGAGAACAAGATTCAAGGAGCCTACTTCCATGAGATCACAACTGTGCGATTCAATCCCATGCCGCATTTCCCGTGTCGAGGGAAGACTTTGATGAACAGATGGAGGAAACAGAGCCCTCCGTGGAATTTTAGACTCTTGAAATGTCCTTTAAGGGTCACCCCTTGCTACTCAGTGTCCTTCATGAACCACCTGCATCAGCATCACCTGGGAGCTTGTTAGATGTGCAGAGTCTCAGTCCCCACATCAGAATCTGTGTTTAACAAGATCTCCCACCCCTGCTCTGTGATTGCACTGTACATTTTTTTTTTTTTTTTTTGAGAGAGAGGGGGAGAGAGAGGATCCCATTTAGGCTCCACACTGTCAGCACAGAACCCAACGTGGGGCTCAGTCTCATGAACTATGAGATCATGACCTGAGCTGAAATCAAGAGTAGGACGCTCAACCTACTGAGCCACCCAGGCGCCCCTGCTGATTTCATTTTGAGAAGCACTAGCTCCAATCCAGCCTTGAGTCCCCTCTTTCACATCCTGATGAACTATCAAGCATCCTATTCCTGGCCTCCTCTAATATCTTCCTCCTAGTTGGTCCTGTTTCATCCTAGCACGATCCAACTTTTGGAATTTCTTCTCTACCTTGAGCGAAGCCCCCTGCCATTGTCGCTCATTCTAGCCTCAGGACCTCAGAGAACAAGATAATTCCTTCTGTGTTCCCCATGGCTTCTCATCTCCTAGTTCTCCTAACACACAGTTTCTAATTGCAGCATTGTACATCGTATATTATACAATAGTGTGTATTGCGGCAATATGCAGACTCGCTGCGGCCAGGCAAGCGACACAAATGAGAGATGGGAACCAGATGAAAAGCAGTAAGGAATGGTAGGGACTGTGGCAAGCTGGAGAGGCTTGCCTCACCTAAGCAGGGCAGTTCTTGTCACTCCCCGCTGAGGAGCTGAGGGAACTCAGCCTGAACATTGACATGTCTTTTGAGTTTTCAAGAGAAGCCAAAAATCTTGATAGAACAATAGGAAATCTCCCTTCCCTGCCTGCCCCCCACCCCTGCACTGGCAATTAAAAAACAAGATGAAACAAAAACAAAACCAAACCTCAAAGCCACCAGATTGTTTTTGCTAGCGACCATACTTAAGGTTTTTGTGACCTTTGATGATCAATCTGTTCAACTTGGATACTAGAGCCCAGGTTTGGTCTGAGCAGCTCAGAGCAGGCAGGATTATGTCCTCTTTATTCGAGACTAGTGGTTCTTAAACTTAAACTCAAAAACGGCTTAGGACCTCTTGGAGGACGTGTGAGTGTGTGTGTGTGTGTGTGTGTGTGTGTGTGTGTGTGTGTGTGTTATGGGGGGATGGGGCAGAGAGAGAGGGAGAGAGAATCCCAAGCAGGCTCCATGCTGCCAGCACAGAGCATGATGCAGGGCTTGAACCCACGAAGCTGTGAGATTGTGACCTGAGCTGAAATCAAGAGTTAGATGCTTAACCAACTGAGCCACCCAGGCGCCCTGGAGGACTTGTTAAGACATAGATCTTAGGGCCTCCCCCCACCAGGGTTTCTGTCTCAGGAGGACTGGGGCAGAGCCCAGGAATTAACATTTTTCACAAGTTCCCAGGTGGGGCAGTGCTGCTCATACTTTGAGAACCTCTTTAGATGGGCTTCTTCCATTTAGGTGGCCTCGGTCTGCAGAGCCTGTTGGTTCCACCAGTGAGCTGAGCAGTCACCTGAAGTTTCCAGTCTTTGGGTAGCAGGAGAAGGAAAAGGAATTGGGAGGGAGGGCTGGACAAAACACTGCTAAACAGCCCTTGACCCATCCCTCTTGACATCTCAGTGGTGGAGTATTTCTTGGGCAGGCGCCTGACCCACCCCAAGGCTTGGCTGCTCTTCGAAATGGAGATGTGGCCCTGATCAGTTTCCACTTGTATTTGTTCATGTATTAGGAGATTTGGTTGTCGGTTTGTTTTCAGCAGAGGACCTTTTTAAAATGAAATCCCGCATGGAATCCTGGTACAGAAAACAGACAGATGCATTGCTGGTGTGGTTCAAAGGGGGCCAAGCTCCTCCTCTTGGAACCCCTCGTCCCAAAGCAGCGCTGAGTGTCTCCTGTAGAAATGTAGCTGAATGCAGTGGAAACTTGCTGAAGGGGCTTCCGGCGCAGCCTCTGTGTTTTCTGAGAGCCCCGAGAACTGTTTGCAGGCACGTGGCCTTTGTTTTCACAGTTTTCCTTCCCTCTCTGACCAACACGTCTGGCATGCTAACTTTCAGAATTTGCTTCTTGCAACTCAGAGAGGTCCGTAGGAGAGGGAATGAATGCAAAGGATTGCGATTATCATTAGAGCTGATGTAAGGATATTGAGCCGTTGTGGAAAATCTGCTAACACAAGGATCAGCCAGAGACTTAAAAAATTGGCTTGGGGATGATTTTCTTCTGGTGGCTTCTTGTTAGTGCTAATGTCGCAGCGTGTCACATGCTGCGGGTCTTCGTAGCTAATTACATAGGAAAAAGGACTGTTGCCTCCTGCATGCCACAGTGGCAAGAACAAGTCTGCAAGATTTTTAATGGGCAAGGTGATGTGGAAAGCCATTCTCATTTTCGTGAACACAGGAAGACATTTAAACAGCCATGCAGCGCAGCGTTACCTGGGGAAGGCTCTAACTGAGCCCCGGGGCCAAGTGTTTAGACTTCACTGTTGGCATGGGGAAACATCTGGTGCCCTGTGATGACCCCAGACAGTGGCATGCAACTCCTTTAATTAGGGAAACTGCTTCCTAATGGGCACACCAGGATGGGCTCATCTCCCAGACACAGGAAATGCCTTCAGAGCCTGGCCCCAGGGAGCTGCTCTCTTGTGGCTGCTGTATTTTCCCATTTTTTTTCAGCCATCCAATTGCTTGTTCATACACTCCACACACACTGGCCAAATGTTCACCCTCTTGGGGACTAGGCTCTTCTGGGGACTGTAGAGGTGACCAAGAGCTGGCTTCTGCTTCTGTGCTCAGAGCTCCTCAGGCCCAGCCCAGCTCTGGCCACTCTCCACCACACCTGGAAGTCTATGCCCCTGCCTCTCATTTCTGCTTACCTGAGGCTTAGCCCAAATGCCTTCACGTCTGTGAAATTATCTCCGGTTCTCCCAGGTGGAAGTGAACACCTGGGGCCTTGTCTCCAGGCCTCTGATCTAAGTAAGGTTCGCTTACCTGCCTTGTCCAGTATGTAGCCACGAGCCACCTCTGATTACTGAGCACCTGGGAAGCTCTGAATTAAGGTGAACACAAGTACAAAATACACCTGATTTCAAACCTAGTACCTTCGCAATGACGATATTTTAGGTAGAGTATATTGGGTTAAATAAAATATATTTTATTTTTTATATAAACCTAATTCATCTGGTTTTTGTTTGTTTTTTTCTTTTAGTGTGAATACTAGAAAATCTAAAGTTACACGTGTGGCTCACATTTGTGGCTCATGTTAGATTTCTGTTGGACAGAGTCACACTTACTGCTTTCTCCCTTGGGGGAAAGGAAGGTCTGTCCATCTGTTTTCTTTCCTGCTGGTTTGTAGTTCCAGGAGGGTAGACATGTGTACCTGTCATCCTTCTGACCTTTGCTCACCTGACTGGCATATGGCCAGTGCTAACAGAGGTATATTGAGGGAATTAATAAATGAACAAATGGTGACAGACCATCAGTCAAAACCAACAGGTCCCATAGGTAGTGCAATTTCTGGGACTCTGTTACTAAATTTATTTCCCCTTTCCTTCTTTTTCACAGTTTTTATGTTTTTTTTTTTTTTTTTTTTTTTTTTTTAAGGGCTCCCACAATCAGCAGAAGAAGATATTTTTCCTGGGAGATGGGCAAAAGCTGAAGGATTGGCATGACCAAGAAGCCATCAGGAGGGACGCCCAGCGCGTAGGTATGGAGAGTGGTATTGCCAGCTGGCAGGTCCTGTGAAGTGTGTGTGTATGTGTGTATGTGTGTGTGTGTGTGTGTGTGTTTAGAAGGCATGTCTGTACCTCCTGTTGCCTCCCTCTCCATTTACCATCCTCCCTCCCCCTGCTTCCTGGGGGTCCCCCTCTTCACCTGTTAGCTGACCCCTTTCTCCACTCACACCATCAGGTTCACTGCCTTCAAGAGTTGTCCCTACTACCTTTATTGGGGAGTAGATGTCTCCTCCTCATGAGGTATTTTGCCACTAGAATGAAGAGCAGTCGTGATAAGAGCCAACATTTATTAAACACCTACAGTGAGCATGGAGGCCCGTGCTGCACACTTTGTACATTTTCTCAGTGAAACCCCAAGTCACCCTTTGTGGCCCATTTGACGAGAAGGGGCCCATAGCTCAGAGACGCAGGGTAATCTGCCTGCAGTCACGCAGTGAGAAAGAGGCAGGCTTGGGACTTGAACCCAGCTCTGGAGGACAGAGTTGATCCCTACCCAGCTCTGTAGCCATAAGACTGAATGGAGTTAGCAGGCTTCGGCTCAAGTTTTCTTTGGCTAATTAGTCTTTGGAGCAGTTCCTGTTACACCAGGGAGTTGGGAAGGGTTGGGGGGGGTAGTATATAGAAATTACGTGGAGAGTCGTCTCTAGAGAGCCTGGACTTAGGGGTCAGGAGGGTAGCCCCGACACCACGGACTGGGTGTTGTTGTGACAAGGAAAGGGACAGATTTGAAGCAACTTTACAAGGCTGGAAAGCACTGTACAAATAGAGGGATTGGTATTTTATTCATTTCATCCCAGTTAAAGGCACCACCACTATTGATTTTTTTTTTTTTTTTTTTTTAGATTACATTATGAAAAAAAAAAACCCAGACTATAGCAAGCCTCCAAATAGAGCTGATATAATAACTGATGGTCAGGGAAATCTAAAGACATGACATGTATTTTTCTATAAGCCAGTGATTTAAAATGAAGTGGGGGTGGGTTCCGCTTAAGCTGGAAGAGGAAACATTTGAAAAGAGCTGATTCTCCAGACAGATATACCAGAATTATTAGAACATTGGGCTAACTAGCAAGGAAAGAGTAAGCAGTGGAAACGGTATTAAGAATAATAATAACCAGCTTGTGTTGAGTGTGAACTCTGTGCCAGGCATCTGGCGTGGCATTGTCTCCTTAGTCATTACATTGGCCCTTCTTATCCCTGTTAGTACAAAGAGCAAACCCCGATCATCGAAAGGCTAATGGCATGCCCAGGGCGACATTGCTGGGAGTGGCAGGTTTGGGCCTTAAGCTGTACTCTGCCAGATTCTAGGGCCTGAGCTCTGAATTGCTTCCCGGTAGCCACTCCTGAAACTTCCCTCCTGGCTTCTTCTGGCTCTTCTTTCTCTGCTTGCTGCATTTGTGTCCCTTGCGGAATCTGGCCTGGGCACTAGGCAGCAGCGTCTTCTCATGGAGCGTTACAAGATGGCGGCGTCCTCTCTCGCTCATCTGGCTGGAGCCACAAGGCTGTAGGTGCAGGCCTTGGCCCCACCTCTCAGCTTGCACCTTCCTGTCAAGCTGATGTTGTCAATGTTTACTTTGCAAAGTAAATAGGGTGTTGCTCAGACCACAGGCTCCAGAAGATGAGGTGATTTTTAATCAGCTGCTTTTATGACCATTTCTCTCCAATTGCAGATTCTGGGGCTGTTATTGCAGGGGTTGGTGTGGACATTCATACTCACCATCTGCACCCTGAGAACCCAGAGAATAATTTCCTGGACCATCAGGGTCTCTTTCCCCAAATGGATTGTGTAGAGAAAGGACAGCTATCACATTATCCCCCCAAATCCATGACCCAAAGCAACATTTTTCAGGCAATCCTGGCCTAGGCTAGACAGATCTTAATTGTTTGCTGGCTTAAAAGATCAAAGCATCTTTTATCATTTGTGGCCATTTTTATTTGCATATGAAGTCTGCCTTGCCTAGAGAGTAACCCTATTCCTTACAGGAGTGTAAGTGATTTATCGTTCACAAATTCTGTCATGGATGCAACTTCACATTTGAAATTCAGAGAGTTGGTGTGACTGGCCCGTGGTTGGTCAACTCTTAAGTAGACCTGGCCTCCCATCCCAGTGGTAGGATCCATGGTTAGGAGTGTTTGGGGCCCCTGGCGGATTGGGGAAGCGTGGGCTTTGGAGCCCACAGACCTGCTTTTATGACCTTCTTGAGTCTCAGTTTATCCATCTGTAGAATGAGGTTCACAAGTCCACCCTGATGGCTTGCTGTGGGCATTACATGAGGACAAGTACATGGCATGGCCATGGCTGAATAAACCCTCATTCCCCTCCCCCACTTTATATCCCCACCTCACAAAATCTGGAGGTCCGCTCTGTATCCAAGGCTAAAGTTTTACCTCTGTGGCTTAATTATATTTTTCATCCTTCTTCCCCCACCCCATTCAGTTAGCAACACTGACTTTGCTCTTTTCTCCTAGGAAATGGAGAACAAGGGAGACCTTACCCCATGACCGACGCTGAGCGAGTGGATCAGGCCTACCGAGAAAATGGATTTAACATTTACGTCAGCGATAAAATCTCCCTGAATCGCTCTCTCCCTGATATTCGGCACCCAAAGTGAGTGTAACATCTCTCATCTTCTGGGATCTAAGGATTTTGCCGGTGGCTCTTGATGAGAATTAATTAAAGAAACAGGTACATAAAGCGCTGCTGGAGGAAATTCCCTCCTTGGTAGCCCGGGCCTTGGCGTGGAGGTTTGTGTGATCCAAGTCTCCTAGATTTAGTGGTCATGTGGCAGAGGGATGAAAGACAGCCAGTCTCCTTCCCCTTTGCAGGCAGTGGGACCCATGTATCCTCTGCATTTCCCCTCTTTGGCCCACGGGGAAGTTCAAAACTCAAGTTCAGACCATTGCAACGATGGCTTCAACCCTTGTGCTCTCCGTGAGGAGATACATTTTTATTTCCTTTTCTTAAACAGGGGACTTTGTTTTAGCTGCCGTGTGCACGTGGGTATTTGTGTCTTTTTTTTTATAAGCTACCTCAAGTCATTTTGAGACAGGACACATTGTAACGATGATAAAGAGATAATAATGGCAGCTAACATCCATTGAACAGGTATCATGTGCAGGCACTTTGTTTGCTTTAAATGTCGTAAGTCCTGTAAGGCCACAGGCGGCCAAGAAGCTGAGCCAGGTCTCAAGCTCAACCAAAAACTAGACTCTGGACCTGAGGATGTCCTGCCTCCCTAGGTGCCTTCAGTAGAGCTGTTGTGGTCGTGGTGATTTTCTGCTAGAGCGGTAGTGCCTAGAGTTGGTGTGCAGTACAATCACCTGGAAGGATGTTAGAGCCCAGGATTTTGAGCCTCACCCCCATATATCCTGATTCAATAGATGTGGGTCAGGACCCAAGAACTTGCATTATGAACAAGCCCCCATGTGATGCTGGTGCAGCTTATCTTGGGTCCACACTACCACCAAAGGTAGAATGGGAGTCTAGAATGGGAATTCAGATGGGAATTCTACAGGAAGGCGGTATTGAGTGGCACCAGAGCATAAAATGTGCTGCCCAGGAATTAAGAAAATAGAGCCCAGGAAAAGATCATAGCAGCTGACATTTACTAGGTGCTTACTGCATGCCAGGCATCATTCTTAGCCAGTGGTTCTCAGAGTGTGGTTCCCGGACCAGCAACGTCATGGGCACCTAGGAGCTTATGAGACACGCGGATTCACAGTTTCAGCCTAGATCTACTGCAGCAAAAGCTCTTGGGAGGCACCCAGCAATCCATGTTTTAACAAGCCCTCCAGGTGATTCTGTTGCAAAGCTTAAGTTTTAGAAGATATTCTAGGTACGTTAAGCGCTTACCTCACTCGGCCAAACCTTCCAAAAACCAACGACGTATGTACCTTTATTATCATCATTTTACAGGTAAGGAATTGAGGCACAAAAAGGTTAGGTAATTTGCATACGATGGCACAGCTGATTAGTGGAGCTGGAACTTGAAAGCAGGGAGTCTGACGTAGCATCTGTAATCCATAAGATCTTTGCACCTGTAAGAACACAGTTGGTAGAAAGCAGTACAGGCACACCTCAGAGATACTGCCGGCTGTGCTCCAGACCACCACAACAAAGTGAGTCAAATGAATTTTTTGGTTTCCTCATGCATACAAAAGTTGTGTTTACACTAAACTGTTTTCTGTTAAGTGTGCAATAGCATTGTGTCTAAAAACCAACGTACACACCTTAATTAAAAATATTGCTAAAAAGCGGGGCGCCTGGGTGGCTCAGTTGAATAGGTGTCTGACTTCGGTTCAGGTCATGATCTCGCGGGTTCATGGGTTCGAGCGCCTTGTTGGGCTCTGTGCTGACGGCTTGGAGCCTGGATCCTGCTTCCGATTCTGTGTCTCCCTCTCTCTCTTTCTGTATTTGCCCCTCTCCCGCTGGTACTCTGTCTCTCTCTCTCAAAAATAAGTAAACATTAAAACATATATGTTGCTAAAGATGCTAACCATCGTCTCGGCTTTCAGTGGTGGAGGGTCTGGCCTCAATGTGGATGGCTGCTGACAGATCAGGGTGGTGCTTATCGAAGACCGGGGTGGCTGTGGCAATTTCCTAAAAGAAAACAAGAAAGTTTGCTGCATTGATGAACTCTTCCTTGAAAGAAAGATTTCTCAGTAGCATGTGATGCTGTTCGATAGCATTTACCCACAAGAGAACTTCTTTTAAAACCAGAATCAGTCCTCACAAACCTCACCTCACTGCTTTATCGACTCCCGTTTACGTAATGTTCCAAATCCTTTGTTGTCATTTCAACAGTCTTCACACATCTTCACCAGGAGTAGATTCCATCTCAACAAACCATTGTCTTTGCTCATCCATAGGAAGCAAGTCCTCATCCATTTTGGTTTTATCATGAGACTGCAGCAATTCAGATATAATAACAAAAATGAAAACGTTTGAAATATTGTGAGAATTACCAGTATGTGGCCCACACATGAAGTGACCAAATACTGTTGGGAAAATGGCACCAACAGATTTGCTCAACACAGGGTCGCCACAGGCCTTCAATTTGTAAAAAACACAGTATCTACAGAACACAGTAAAGTGAAGTGACCTAAACTGAAGCAAGCCTGTAAGAAAGAATTAATCTTGGTGGCATGTTTGGGCTACTTACGAAATGCTTTCTGCCCTATTCCTATCTTTCAGTTCCCACAGCAGTGCTGTGAGATTGGCCTTATTATCATCTCTGCTTTGTAGATGAGGAAACCACACAGCTAGGAATCTGTACCCAAAAGGGGTGCTGTTTATCCAGGATGGGCCCCATTCATGGGACTTCTTGCTGTGAGGGCAGGGAGTGTGGGGCCTCAGAGCTCGGAGCACTTGTCCGTGGCATTTGCAATTTGTTTCGTGGTCTTTACTGTCAAGCCCAAGATTTTTCATCGAAGTCTGAGAATGTAGTTCAGATATCACTGATGTTGCTGGATACAGAGCTGTGACCTAACTCCGAGGGTCAGAAACTCAATTTATGTGTTTAGCCCCTTGCAGAGTTCAGAATTCTACACTAATTTCATCTTGCTGGCTCTACGAAAGAAGTTCATCTGGGGACATTATACCCTCACCTCAGCCGCTGTTCTGTGGCTCTGTGGGCTCTCAACTCTGGCTGTTTCTGGGGTGGTTTTAAAGATGTACAAGGGCCACGGTCCCACCCCAGACCACTGGAGTCTGAATCTCTGGGGGGTGGGGGTGGGGGGTCCATCTTGGGTCTCAGTATTTTCTGAAGCCTTGGGAAGCAATTCTCACTTACATAACCAGGGCTGAGAAGTACTGGTGTCAATCAAGGAATATTTTTATAATGAGAGGGAGAAGCTAGGTGTGGACACAGCTTTCATCTGTCCATTCATCTGTTGAGTCACTAAATATATATGAATGGGCTACGTGCCAAGCCCTGTGCTTGACATCAGGAACACAACAATAAATGAGCCATGATTGTTGCCTCGTGCAAGAGGTGGGGACAGATGGGCTAAGCAGGTCATTACACCGCAGATGAGAAGATCAGCAATAAGGGTAGACTCCGGGTGCTTTGGAACTCCCAAGGACACCCCCACCCAGCACCGGCCTTTGTGGGAAGACATTGCAAGTAGAAAAGTAGGCAAGAAGTGCACAGCCTTGGGCTTAAAAGTTTGAGTCTCTCAGCTGGATAGAGGCCCCCAGGTTGGGGCCTGGTCCCCATGTCTCCAGTGCACAACTCTTTCCCAACAGTTCAGAAAAAAGAAAGCTCTTCTTAATTTCGGAGTCCCGGGGCCCACAGACAAGTCTGTGGATAGAATTCAGGAGCCTCTAAAAATCTGGATGTGGAAAACACTGTGTTTTTCTTTTCACTAACCTCTAACTGAAACGTGGTGTTCCTTTCTGTTACGACTGTAGGCAACAAAGCACCTGTGAATTTGTCCCCAAAAGAAATCATTTACTTTTACATCACTTTATAGATATCTAGAAATGTAATGAATGCTCATCACTACTTTGAAGTGAAGGTAGTTTTTAGAACAGCCACTAGATCGTGTTGATTAATGTGTTAATAAGGAAACACTTTTATTACTATGTTTCAGATTTTTAAATTATTTTGATAACTGTATCCCAGTCCAGTTGATTTCCTTTATAACCTGATCTGCTTTATTTTATGCATTATACAAGCTGCTCTGAGAAGTGACCATAGGCTTCACCAGCTTGGCAGAGGGGTCCAGGGCATCAGTGAGGTGAGGAAGCACTGTTCTAGGTGGGTGTGAATTGAGCCAAAGGACGCCTCAGGCTCCTCTGTTCCCAGCCACCCCACCAGCATCTAAGTCACCATGAAGGATGTCACTAAATCCAGTGCTCCTGACACTCCCCGCCCCTCTCTCCTGACCCCCTGGCTTTTCAGAATCCCTAGGTGTGGAAGCGGACATTCCAGAAATGAGTTGACAGATGTCTTGAAGAGCTATTCCTTTTCTTCCTGGGCTGGGGAGGGGAGAGGACGGGGGGTGGATCTTTCCTGCAGACCTCGGAAATGTGTGAGATTAGAGCAGTGGAGACACTCCCTCCCTCTGGTTTCTTTGAGCTGAAACAACTCCATCAGGAGCTGAGGTAATGTTTGCCTTTTACTTCTTCCAACTGAATTTTGGCAACATCACATCAAGAACAGGATTGAGGGACTGTTTGTGCCAGCTGCATTTGCTTCCACCAGAAGCTGCACCAAGGACCATGGAGACCCAGAGAAGGGAAAGAGGGCAGTCTGACCCGACTTGCTGGGGCTTGTAAATGGGAGGTGGCCAACTGGCTCAGCGGGCCTGCCCTCTGTACCCCCTGCCGAGGGAGCAGGAACAGAGGATGGCTGGTGCGCTGGCCCGCTTCCCCTGCTCCCCAGGAGGCGGGTTGGGCCGCATGGCGACCGTCCATGGAGGCCCCTCCAGGACACAGAGCTGATGGCAACAGCCCCGACTGCTGAAGTGGCTGGGGTCCAAAGCTTCCTGTGCAAACTTCTCCTCTGAAAAAATGGTCATTTTCTCCCGTGCGAAGACCATCCATCTGAAAGCCGTCAGAGAACATTCATGGTAGGAGTGAAAACCATCTACACTCCGGACCTGCTTTACCCAGTCCCTTGGTTTAGCTTTCAGTAATGAATGAACCTGAATGGAATCTTTGTTGCAATAAAAGGCCCAAATCTACCAGATTCCTTTTTGTGAAATTAACTTGGTTGATTTATGGTATGGGCTGAATTTCCTCAAAAGAACTTAGAAGTTTATATTATTATAATAGGCCCGTGTTCTATTGATCGCCTTTACATCTCCAACAGGTTACAAAAGCAACAAGGGAGCCAATTACAGTCTATACATTTTGACACACATTTATTAAATATATACTCTGGAAAGAAAGACCGGTTGCCAACACAAGTTTAAATCAGCCACATTTATAGCACTAGTTGTAATGATAATAATAGGGCCCCAAATACGAATGTACACACAGACACACAAAAAATGCTATTTAGGGGCCAAGACAGAGTAACAGGACCCTCTCCTGCCTGAAATAACAGCAACTAAAGGCAAACCGTGTGAAGCAATGGTTTGTAAGACATTGGACATCAGTCAGTGACAGGCCGTAAATCTTAAGAGGTGGCAAACAAATGAGGTGAGCCCTACAGGTACACCAACTTTTGTCTCAAGAGAGTTTCCAGGCCATGGTATGGGGAGGGGAACCCAAGTGGAGCCCAGAGGACTTCCTGAGTTGAGGAGAAGAAGTCCAAGGAGACCAAAGAGGCCAGAGTTCACAGGCCCTTAATGAGGAATATTAATACTAATCAAAACCAACCCAGGGGCATCTGGGTGGCTCAGTCAGTTAAGCGTCCAACTCTTGGTTTTGGCTCAGGTCATGATCTCAGTTTGTGGGTTTGAACCCCATGTCGGCCTCCGTGCTGATGGTGTGGAGCCTGCTTGGGATTCTCTCTCTCTCTCTGCCCCTCTCCCAAGTGTGCTGCCTCTGTCTCTTTCAAAATAAAATAAATAAACTTAAAAAAAAAAAAGCCCAGAATTAACACAGATTTTAGAATTAGCAGAGGACACTAAAACATTTATTATTATTATATTCCATATGTTTCAAAAATTAAATAGACACATGGACAATTTAAAAAGACCCAAACTGAGCTTCTAGAAATGAAACCAACAAAGTCTGCAATGAAAAATACTGTATGGGATGAATGGCAGACTAGATATTGCGGGGGGGGGGGGGGGGGGGGGCGGGGGGGAGGGGTGAAGCTGAAGAGTAGGAAAATAAACTACTCAAAATACAGAGGAACAATTTTTCAAAATAAAAAGGGCATTGATGAACTGTGGGACAACGTTAAGCAATCAAATGTCCATGTAATTGGAGTCTTATGAAAGGGAAGAGAAAAATAATGGCCAAAAGTTTTCCAAGTTGAGTGACAGCTATAAAACCACAAATCTAAGAAGCACAATGAAACCCAATCTTAAGAAACAGGAGTAAAATGACACCACTGTATATCATCATCAAATTGCTACAAACCAGTGATGAAGACAAAGTTTTAGACTAGACAGAGAAATAAAACTGAAAGGACCAAAGACAAAAATGACAGAATTCTCAGTGGAAACGATAGAGGCAAGAGCATGGTGTAACAACATCTTTAAGGTATGAAAAGCAAAAACTCTACCAACCTAGAATTCTACACCCAGTGAAAGTATCTTTCAAAAATAAAGGCAAAATAGTGACTTGTCAGACACTGAAAGAATTTATCACAGCAGTTATGTACTATAAGGAATGTTAAAAGAAGTCCTTTAGGGGAAAAAAAATACGGTAACAGGTGGAAATAGGGATCTTCATTTACAAAGAATGAAGATCACTGGGAATAGTAACTATGTGGGTAGATTTACACTATTTCTTATTGTTTAAATCTTTTTACAAGATATCTGACAGAGTAACCAAAAATAATAGTAACATATTGTTGGGTTTTAAACCTATGTAAAGTTATACATGTATGCCAGCGTAGAGGTCAGAGAGGAGAGATGCTAATATACTACTATAAGATTTTCATGCTACTTGTGATGTGACATAGTATCATTTGAAGGTATACTGTTAAAATGTATCCTATAAATCGTGAAGCAAGCACTAAAAAGCAAAGCAACGAGTTACAGCAAATAAGCCAACAAGGGAGGTAAAATTGAATAATGGAAAATATTCAGTTAACCCAAAAGAAGGCAGAAAAAGAGAGAAAAGGGAACTGAGGTCAGAAAGGACAAATAGAAAGCAAATACCAAGATGATGGGCTTTAACCTAACCGTATCAATAATCACATTAAATGTAAATGCACTAATTGTTTCAGTTATAAGGCAGAACTCTCTGCCTTTTACCCAATTAGATAAAAAAACAAGATTCTACTCCATGCTGCTTGCAAGAAACACACTGTAAATATAAAGGTACAAATGACAGTAAAAAGATAGGGGAAATCTACCATGCTAACACTAATCAAAAGGAAGCTTTGGTGGCTGATTTAATGTCAGTTTAAGTAGAATTCAAAACAAAGAATATCAGGGATAAAGAAGGTAGTTTAATAATGTAATAAAGGGATCCTTCATTAAGAGAACATACCAACCGGGCACTGGGGTGTCTCAGTCGGTGAAGTGTCTGACTTTGGCTCAGGTCATGATCTCTCAGTTCCTGGGCTCGAGCCCCACATCAGCTCTGTGCTGACAGCTCAGAGCCTGGAGCCTGCTTCAGATTCTGTCTCCCTTTTCTCTGCCCCTCCCCCACTTGCTCTCATGCATGCTCACTCTCTCTCTCTCTCTCTCTCTCTCTCTCTCAAAAATAAATAAACATTTAAAAAAAAGGAGTGAGAGAGAATATAGCAACCCTAAATATTTATGTACCTCGTAAGAGAGCTTCAAAATACATGAAGCAAAAACTCATGGAACTGCAAAGAGAGATAGACATAGCCACAACTATGAGATTTAACACTTTTCTCTCAAAAATTGGTAGAACAAGTAGAACCAGCAAGGATATAGTAGACTTTAACAGCGTCATCAACCCCATGACCCAGTTAACATTTATAGAACATTCTACCCGATAACAGCAGAGTGTACATGCTTTTCAAGTACATGCAGAGCATTTACCAAGATTGATCATATTCTGGGTTGGAAAACAAGTCTCCATAAATTTAAAAGGATTCAAGTAATACAAAGTATGTTTTCTGACCACAGTGGAATTAAATTTAGAAACCAATAACAGAACAGTCTCTTAACATTTCCAAATGTTTGGAAACTATAACTCACTTATGAATAACAGATGGGTCAAAGAAGAAATCAAAAGGAAAATTAGAAAACGTTTTGAACTGGGGCGCCTAGGTGGCTCAGTCCGTTGGGCATCCGACTTCGAATTCAGGTCGTGATCTCACGGTTCGTGAGTTGGAGCCCCGCGTCCGGCTCTATGCTGATAGCTCAGAGCCTGGAGCCTGCTTTGTATTCTGTCTCCCTCTTTCTCTGCCCCTCCTCCACTCATGCTCTGTCTCTTTCTCAAAAATAAATAAACATTTAAAAAAAATGTTTTGAACTGAATGGTAATGAAAACAACATATCAGAATTTGTGGGATGTCACTAAAGCAGTACTTACAGGGAAATTTGTAGCATTAAATGCTTATATTAGAAAAGAAAAATGGTGTCAAATTGACAACACCAGCTTCTACTTTAAGAAACCAAAAAAATAAGAACAAGTTAATCCAAAATAAACAGAAGAAAGGAAATTTTAAAAAGATCAAAGCAGAGATCAATGAAGTAGAAAAGAGAAAAACAATAGGAAAAAAATCAATGAAACCAAAAGCTGACACTTTGAGATGGTCAATTAAATGGATTAACTTCTTACCAGCCTGATGAGAAAGAGAAGACGCAAATTACCAATGTCAGGAATGAGGTGATGTAACTATAGATTCTATAATGATTAGGAGAATAGTAAAGGAATATCCTGAACAACTTTATGCCTGTAAATTCAGCAACTTATTTGAAATGATAAATTCCTTGGAAGTTCACTCAAAAAGGAAATAATTAACCAAAATAGTCCTATATATATTAAAGAAATTGATATTATAGTTAAGAACCTCCCCACAAAGAAAACTTTAAGCCCAGATGGGTTCATTGGTGAATTCCACAAAGTAGAATTTAAGAAATAATACAAACAACTCTTCTACACCAACTCTTCCAAAAAATTAAAGAGAGTGGAGTACTTTCCAACTCATTGTGAACTCAGCATTACCCTGATACTAAAACAAGGCGAAGATATTGCGAGAAAATTACATTATCGACCAGCGTCCCTCATGAACAGATTGGACAGGTGCTGTTATTGTTATTGTCATTACTCACCTTTTTTTCAGATCAGCAAATAGAAGAATCAAAATGGGGGAGGGAAAGGGATCTGGGGCAAAAGTCACACAGGTACACCCTGAGTTCTAACTAGAGTTTAGTTGGAAATGGATTTGTTGTCGTGGTTTGCTAACCACTGCAGTATCCAAAACGCCCAGAAAAAGAGGTAGGGAATCAGGAAGAGGAAAAGCCCTGAGGGGGAAATGGCCCCATGGGCCCAGGAGAGCTGGCAATGCTGAGGTCCTATTCAAGGACAACCACCTCCCCCCCCTTGATAGTGTGGCCTTGCTGATGCTGAGGGTTTGAGAACCAGGAAAGCCTGATCTTTATTGGTACTCCGAGAATCTTCTCAAATGGTGATGTAAACCTGAGCAAGAAAGGCCAGGGATGTAACCTGCCCCCTGCATGACCATGTCATGGATGTACCCAGAGCTAATTAAATCAGGAACCTAATCTAAAGTCACTGGGCTTCTTTCCCACTCCTCCACTCCGAGTCTGTAGCCCACCTAAAATACAGCTAGCCCCTACTCATTTATACGAAAACAATCAAGTGTCAGTCCCTGCCTTAAGGAAATCTCAAGCCTGTTAGTCACTGTTAACTGTCTCTGTGAGTCATTCATTCATTCATTCATTCATTCATTCAGCAAATATTTATCATGTGCCTACCATGTGTGCTTATTGTATAGGCTAGTCCCTGGGGAAACAGCAATGAACAAAATAGCCAAAATTTCCTTTTTTCCTGGTGTTTACATTCTACTGGGTGGAGGAGGTCATAAATAAATGCATTATTTTTTCAGATGGTGATAAATGATATAAGAAACATAAACAGAGTGAGGGGTGGAGAAAGTAATAGGAATGGAATGGATTTTTATTTCCCTGCTGGTGGGAGGCCTCTCTAATGAGATGACATATGAACAGAGATATGAAGAAGTGTGAGGTCTATCTAGCAGGGCAGTTAACTGGGGGAAGAGGCCTGCAGGCAGAAGAAACAATACGTGCAAAGGCCCCAGGGCCATCATGCTTGCCTTATGGAGCCCAGTGAGCCAGGAGGAAAGTGATGAGAAGCAAGCCTGGAGAGATGTCAGGGCCATGGTGGGACTTTGGCTTTGACCAAAGGGAGTAAAACGGGAAACTCTGGAGAGTTTTGAGCACTGAGCGACATAGTCTGATTTTCATTTTCAAAGGATCACTTCAGTTGCTATGTTAAGAATAGACTGTAGGCGGCCAAGAGTGGAGCAGGGAAGCCAGTTAGGAGTTTATTACAGCCAGGCGGGCAGAGAAGAGGGACAATGACTCAGACCACCGTGGCAGAGAAGGAGCAGAGAAGCAGTGGCCACGTTCTAGAAATATTTTGAAGGTGGAGATGATGGGATTTACTTATAGACAATATGGATATGGAAAAAAAAAAAAAAAAAAAAGAGCAAGAGAGAGAAGAGACTGAGACAATGAGAGGTTTTTGGCCAGAGCAACTGTGAAGAAGATGGAGTTGCCATTTGCAGGAACAAAGGCTTGGAGAAGAGCAGATTTGGGGAAAATCAAGATTTCTATTTCAGCCAAGTTTAAGACATTCTTGAACATCCAAGTGACGAGGTCAAGTAGGCAGTTTAATAAACGGTGCCATTTATGTTGTGAAAAATGGGAATGGTGATGGGATCCTTTTTGAGTTGCTGTGTTTCTATTGTGGTTTTAATTAACTTGCTTTCCTTGAATAGCAAGAAGTGTTTGAGGCGTAATGGATAGTAAATCTAAAAATGATCCAAGATCGGCTGTGGTCTGCGGTGTGGTGTGTGGGATGACGGAGTTTGTGCGCACGTTCGGGTCACGGCAGGAGCCGTGCCCACCCCCACCCACCGTCGGCAATGGGAATGACTGGCTGGAGTCCGCACCCACCCCTCTCCCACCCGCCACGGTGCGGAGAGGTTTGTCAGACCCTCTGTAGAACAGTGACAGGCTTGGAAGACATATTTAGTAAGTATTAGCAGTTTTTACCCTTTTTATCATGATTCGTGTGCTGGAGTGAGCTTGCTTGGCACTTCTATAATGGAGTACTTCAGTATAAGATGAGCACCCCCGAGATGCTCAGGCCGGGAGGGGTGAAGCCTCCCTAGTTTGGCAGCTGTTAGCAGGGCGGTTGTGTAGGTAGGGGCAGGAGGGCGGAGAGAAGGGCTGTCGCCTGAGTGATTTGTGAGCTGGGAAAGGAAAAAGTCCAGATTTCCTTGGGAGCATCACTGATTTTTCAGGAGGCTCAAATCAGTTCTCCTCTGAAATTAAACGACTCTCTTCTGAACAGACAACAGTGATTGACCCATCGGACCTAATATCGGAATTTAAAGGTCCTCATGAGCCTTACAATAAAATGGCAGCCAACAAAATCTCTCCAATTGACTTCTTTTCTGTAATTTTAAAAGCGGATTTCAGTGAATTCAGCCCTTGGGTTGAAATTACGGAGATAAATGGCTTGTAAGCAAAAATGGCTGTGTGTCAAAACGGGCATATATATCCCCTACAATTTATGCTAGGCAAAAACCACTTGACATCCCCATGAGCTGATGTGTGGTTTGTGTTCTTTTATCATTTCTGCAGACAAATGCATTTTCTAAGTCTTCTAGAAATGGATGCTGTGTTCTCCATGAGTAATAACAGTGTCTCCCATTTATCAAGTGCTTGTGTGCCAAGCATGGGGCTGAGCACTTTACCAGCCTGCCTCGATTTACTTCTTCCCACTTTGAGGTTTTGTGTGATCATATTTTTTTTCCTTTAGGTTTCAACATTGTCTTCTCGTTTACAAAAACACTGTTACAACTCTTTGTAACTCCAGCCTCTCTGAAATTGTTTGTATCTAACGGGGATCACTAGCTCCATTTTCCAGACGCACAAACTAAACCTCAGCTGAGCTCAGCCAGTAGAAAGCAGAGAAGACTCAAACCTGGATCCAAGCACATGCTCTTTCTGCTGCTTCACACACAGCAGACTGAGACCTATTCCTCACAGAGAAGGAGGGAGACAGTTTTTAAATTCGAATCTTTTGTGCGTCAAGGTTCTTGGGCCAGGCATAGCGAGCAGGATTGGCTAGATAAATATAAATAGACACAAGCAGAAGACTACTCAGGTTGCATTTCACTCACCGTGCTGAAGGTAATACATGTTTGTCCGGAGCAGACAAATAACACTCAATAAAAGTGGTTACAGAGATGAGTTTGATTTCGAAGTGGTGTTGGCCTTGAAAGGGTTTAAGGAAAAGGAGAAAGATGACTGTAAGATAAGGGTGATTATCTGTTCTCTGCCTTCATTAAGGTGGCATCCCAGGCAGCGTGGGGGTGAGACAAGTGGAGCAGGTCTCTGGGGAGCCGTGTTGCATAGATAAGGACATCGTTCACCCCTGACTGTAAACCTCGGGGGTGGGGGGGAATAAATCAATTGTCCCCCCCCCCCCCAATCACCCACCTCCAATCCTAAATCTGCCCAGGTAGTGAAAGCTAACAGTTTAGCCCTCTTGTAGTTTTTTTTTTCTTTGTTTATGGAACATATATAGACATATGAAGGGGTTTGTTTTTGGTTTGGTTTTGTTTTTACAAAAATCTGGTGGTACTATACATATTTTATTCTACAAGTAGCTTTTTAAAATAAGTTTATTTATTTATTTTTAGAGAGAGAGAGTGAGGTAGAGAGAGAATGAGCGGGAAAGGGACAGAGAGAGAGGGAGAGAGCATCCCAAGCAGGCTCTGCACTGTCAGCCCAGAGCCAGATGTGGGGCTCGAACTCACAAACCATGAGATCATGACCCGAGCTGTAGTCAAGAGTCAGATGCTTAACCCATTGAGCCACCCAGGCACCCCTCTACAAGTAGCAGCATTTTTTACTTATTATATTGCAGTCATGTTTCCAAGACATTTCTTTTTTTTTAATTTTATTTTTTAAATTTACATCCAATCTAGTTAGTATATAGTGCGACAATGATTTGGGGAGTAGATTCCTTAATGCCCCTTACCCATTTAGCCCATCCCCCCTCCTACAATCCCCTCGGTAACCTTCTGTTTGTTCTCCATATTTAAGATTTCCAAGACATTTCTAACAGCTGTGTAATATTCCATAAGAACTTAACCTACTCAGCCCTTGTTCTGTCGATGGGCATACCAATGGTTTTCAGTTCTCTGTTCCTGGACACAGAGTGGCAGCAACCTCCTTGAACACATGTCTTTACAATTTTGTTTTTTCTTTTTTCCTCTTTCATGAATCAAGAATCTTGATAATTAAAGCCCATTTCCTCTTAACGATGTTTGCCTGGCAATTGGCATTTAACTGAGATCTGAAGTGTGGTCCTTCTGGTGGTTATTTCATGCCGATCGTTCCGGGCACCTTGACATGCCATGTTGATTAGCCAGAGTTCCTCCTTCCTGCTGTCAGCCTGTGTTTAAAGCTTGAGCACATGGAATACCTTGCGTGTTACATCTGTGGGAGGACCACCTTTTATCATGTGGGACAGCCATGTGAAGAAACTGTTGGATTTCGCTGTGTGCTTTAAAAAAATTTTTTGCATTGTTTTTACAACTGTGTTAAAACTAGATACGGTCTGAACGAAGGGCTTTCCAAAATGTGAGTTCAGAAGGGAAGGAAAAGAGAGCACAAACCAAGATCCCTTAAGTACTGCTTGTATCTGAAGTCTGGTGTGGGTTAGGGGGTGGAACAGTGGTGACGAACGGATGGCGCATAATTAATCATAACAAGCCTTTGTGATCCTCTGCGCTGTCCACTGAGAAGACGGAAGAGCCGGTAGGTGCTTCTGGGTTTAGCAAAGTCTTCCCTGAATGGAAAGGGACCTTCGTCAAGATGTCAGCCTTGGCACATGTTGTCACACTAATCTTCTGGCTCCTCTGATTCCAGCCAGGCTGTTGAAGAGAAAGCCAGCACCTGACCCATCCCCCAGAGAGGTGTACAGAAGGGCTGGGAGCCAAGCCCCAGCTGAGGAGAGAAGGTTTGCTGAAGGGATGTGTCATAGAGGCCCCAGATCTGCATCTGGAGGGAGGATAGGGGGGCAGGAGCTTTTCACACTCTGCCCACTAAAACCCAGTTTCTTCCTTTTGTTCCAGAGCCTGGAGCTATTTATAACTTCTTCTTAACTTCTTGGTAGCTCCAGAGCCCATTGGACATAGTCTTGCTGAGGATGTTTTATTATAAGGGACTATCCTTTATGCAAAACAGAGAGGGAAGGACAGCAGAATACTGAAACCATTTGCTGGAAAATGACCTACACTGTGGCCTCTTGATGATGGAAACTCACATTTATGAGCCAGATGCTGTATTCACCTAAGGTATCTCTTTCCTTCCTTGTGACAGCCTCAGGAGGACGGAATCATATCCCCATTTCACCCAAGTGGAAACTGAGACTTAGGGAGGCTGTGACTTCCCCAAGGTGACCCAGTGCTAAATGTGGGACTTGGATCCAGATCTCTAGCCCACCCCACTTCCCTCCCCACACCTGCAGTTGCCACTTGGGGCAGTACTCTTTCTCAAGGCCCGCTCTTTGAGATATGGGTATGTCATCTCACTCTGTGCCTTTAGGAAGGTATCTCCCCATTCTGGGCCTCCGTTTCCTCATCTGTAAAATAAGGAATGCAAACAAGGTGACCTTCGGGCCCTTCCAGCCTTCCTAATTCAGTGATTCTCATTGGCTTTCCACGTGGAAGCTACGCATGTGGCCTGGAAACAGTAGTGGGCCTTCTTCCTCAACCCAAAGAGATCCTGGCTTCTGCCACCCCCAAGACACACAAACCCAACTCCCCAAGGCCCATCTGGTCAGTGGAAAGCTTGAAATTATCATCTGTTTGGCGGAGGAGGGCGTGTTGATTCAGTTCCCATGAGAAAGTGCTAAAACGGTGCACCCATTTCTAGAAAGAAGGTTGTTTATCTAAGAGTACAAACACTGGGAGCTTTCAAACAACAGAGTCACTCCACAAGGACTTTTTCAAACGATCATTCCCTTAAAACACACACACACACACGCGCACACACACACACCACCACCACCACCACCACCACTCACCCTTCTATTTACTGAAGAACAATTTGCTATAGTGTAGAGAGCACAGTGGTGGTGGAACACCATGAGCTTCAGGTGACTGCTTATGATGCCATGGTGGCTCAGTCGGCATGGTGTCGATAGAGCATCGCTGATCACATGAAACAATACGGTGTGCCCCAACAGCCTCACCTGTCCGTGACCTGGAAGTCCAGATTTCCATATTAGTGTTATTTCTAGAGTTTAGAAATCTTAATTCCTTAAGAACCCATTCTTTTCAAAATAATAAAGAGGAAATAAGAACACTTCACTCAGCTCAAGTACAACTTTTGGATGCTTGTTTTTGTTTTTCTTTCCCGAGAATGGACTTAGGAATAGGATGGACTCCTTGGCCGCAAAGTTACTTTAACCAATGGGCCAGTCCCCTGCAAGGAGGCAGAGGCATTAAAGGAAAAGGGGAATGTAGCCAGTTGGAATGTGGGGAAAGCCAGCAAGGCTCTCCAGGAGGGGGAGGTGGAACCATGGCATAGCCAGGGCTCCCAGTGTCTGAAATGGGAAGATCTTTCCACATCCAAACACTAGATTGTCTTATGACACCCTCACCCATAGACATTTCTGGATCCCATCATTACAAGGCTTTAGCTCTTCTCTGTATAGTTCTGTGTCAGCTTTCTTCATTAACTCTTAGACTCCCTTTCCATACATCAAGGTGTATCTCCAAGAAAGAGAAAGAGAATTTGGCCTGGTGCCCCCCATTTAGGCACATTTCTTGCTAGGCTGTTGACCACTGGCAAGTTGATGGGTTGACTGCCCTTGGGCCAGGGCTCTGCTCCTGCCCCAGGCACCATGATGTCCAGGGAAGGTGTGGTCATGGGACCCACTCAGGACTCCTTTCTTAGCCTTCCTCAGGCATGGCCAAGGCAGGCACCATGATTGACCATCAGCACAGATGTTTCTTTTCAGACCAAGATGGCACTTGATGCACCCTTGTGTTTACAGAGCACCAAGATGTTCCTATCCTGTTCACTTCTCAGCTCATACCAGTAAGTCCGTTTTTAAAAAGGAGGAAACTGAGGCTTACAGAGGTCTGGTAACTTGCCCAAGGTTATGCAACTAATAGTTTGTCTTTTTGGCTCCACATCCATACAAACTACTTCTGATAAATGTGAACAAACGTTGAACAGATATCAGCAAGCTTATTGAAAGCATCCACATTCCTACCAGTGGTAGTTTATATGCTGAAGTTCATCATAACCCTCAGAGACCCACATCTCTAGGCTGTGTGGTCCAGCCGCCCACAGACCCGCCAAGCCCACAGGCAGCACTTGGAACATGACGGCAGACATCAGCTCCTTGAAACTGTGTATGATTCAGATTTATTCTTTACATCCAGAGTTTCCAAAGGCTTTCTTTTTTGTATTTTAACTAAAGAGCCAGCGCCAGATCCCATTCCAACATCCACTGGCCTTGTGGTCTGGGATCTCCATGCAACCTCTGTAAGCCTCACCTCCTTACTTGGAAAACAGAAGGGTTGGAGTAGGCCCTTCCAACTCCAGTTCAACCCAGCAACCATTAATCACCTGCTCTCTGTTGGCAAGGCGCAGAGCTGGACGTGAGGGTACACCACTCCTAATGCCCTCATGCTTTGTCTTTCTTGGCTGTTTTCGTTCTGCTCTCACTTCACAGCCACATGCAGGGAGGTAGGAAAAATTATCATAATTTATTACTGCTTATTTATTTGCCTCCCATTCAACACTATCCCCTTAGGGATAATCACTTGTTCCTCACTAGGGTAATCCCCAGGGCTTAGCAGAGTGTCTGTCACATAGCAGGGGCTCAGTAAACATTTCTTGAATGCATGCATGGTTGAGGGAGTGAGCAAATGAGAATGTTTTGAGCCATGAGTTGGCTACAGTGTGGGGTACCAAGAATAGGACTCATGTCTACAAGAGCAAAACTCTAATTTAATTAAGCCTTACTAAAGCCCTATGTCTTTCTCTGGAATATCCATCCCTGATTCCAAGAGAATTGAAATCAGGAGCATTCTCTTTGCTGTGACTTTTCTTCCACATTTATCCACCTCCAAGGACAGAGGTAACTACTTCCTCCATGTGGCTGTTTTTAATGTGCAGTCTCGCCTAGTTGTAACAGTCTCATGGTATTACCATCCCCATGTGATAGATAAGAAACTGAGGCTGAGTGAGGATAGAAAACTACCCTCTGCCAGCTGTATAGTGGCAGAGTCAGGACTTGAACCCAGATCTAGACCACTTTTTCTCCCTTAGGCATGTACAACATCAGGTTTATTCAACTGACTTGTATTTCAGTTTGGTCTGTGGATGGTGTCCTGTGCGAGGGAATTAAATGTCTTTCATAATTCCCTTCAAAATGATTGGATTGGTCTATTCAAAGTTGACTTGGAGAGAAGATTTTTGAAATGCTTCTCTTTGATTTTGACTTATTTTCTTTTATATTCTAGTGCTCCAGCATTAAACCCTGAGGGTGCATCTTGAGAGCCAGTATATTAGATTTGTCTTTGTGCCCCAAGAGTTCAGAATCCTTTAGGGAGTATTAAATTGGGGGTTGCCCAGTCACAGATGGGCTCAGCTATCTCCCGGTGGTCCCAATGCCTCCCACCCTCTCCACAGCCCTCAGCCCAGGCCCTTTCTCCCAGTCAGTGATGAGCAGTGATGAATTCTGCAGCGGGAGACAGAAGCTGCCCCCTACAGATCAGAGGTAACTCCTGGGGAACCATTTATACCTCTGTCCGTCACAAACCATCGTTAAGTCCAAAACAGATTCATTTGACCGAAAGGGCCTAGAGTTAAAACAGCAAGGATTCTTTTAGTGACGAGTGACAGAGACCCAACTCAGACTTAAGAAAATGTATTGACTCACGTAACTAGAAAGACCAGGAGCAGAGCTTGGCTTCATCTCTAGCTGGATCCGAATCCCTAAATGATGCCAGTAGGAACCTCTCTCCAACTCTTGGCTGTTTTCCATTCTGTTGAATTCAGTTTAAGACAGGGAACACACATGGTGGCCCCAGGCAGACCAGATTTATATCCTCCCGTGTTCAGTTTCAGCAAAAAAGAGCCTCTCTCTCTCTCCTGGTTATCTCAGCAAAGATCTACTCTGATTTATAGGTGCCCTGTTCCTGAACTGTCACTGTGGTTGGGAAGATGCAGTGTTCTGATTGGCTAAGCCAGACTCCCTCGCCCAGCCTCAAGGCAAGGCAAGGACCTCCCCCTGAACCCTGTAGAGTTGAGAGGTGGAAGATTCCTCAAGGAAAAATAGGATGCTACTACCAAAGAAGGAGAAAGAATACAGAGCAGGCACCTAGGTCTTGCCCACTGCATCTATGCAGTTTCCTATTGGCATGAGGGGGACCTGAGGTCCAGCAAGAAGAGGGGGCTTGGATTGTTGCATGCAGAGCAGACATTAGAAGCCAGGGCATCAGACTCCTACTCCCTCAATTTTTGTCTTTTGTGTCTTCATTCTTCTTTTGGCTTGTATAATTAATATCATTGCTACATTATCTGTGTAAAAAAACTAATATGTGTAAAGGGCAGATGGGTTTAAATCAGGCTCTAGCCCTTACTGGCTGTTTGACCTTAGGCAAGTTACTTGGTTTCTCTGTGTCTGGTTTCCTCCTCTTTATAAGGGAGTAATGATAGTCTCTACCTTGAAAGAGCATTGTGACAATTAAATAAAATTACTTTCTGCATATAAAGTGCTTAGAACATTGCCTGGCATAATGGAAATCCTTAATAGATATTTTCTGTTATCATCATTATCATCTTCCACTTTATTTTTAACTGCTTATCAGTATTCCATAGTTTGAAGTATTCACCGTTTATTTAATCTTTCCCTCTAGATGGACTGTCACTTTGTTTCTCTTCTTTTCACGTTTCAGAGTGGGTCAGGGAGCACCCCAGGCCATGCCCCTTTGTCCTTCTGCTGTGCACGTGTAACTAAACTTTGCCCTGTTGGGTTGGGACCTCATCGGATTGTGAACCAAGTGGTGATGGACGTGCCTGTGCAAGGGATGGACTGTTTTTCACTCGATTTGGTTAAAGGTCTGAAACTCCACAGTGCCCCTTTTATGGTGCCATTGGGGGCCAGAAATATTGAGGCAAGGGGCATCAAGATTGATGTGCTGGAAGTTCCATGATGTCACTGCTTTGACCCCCTACAAGGGCACTACTCTGCTCTTTTCTGCCCCTAGAGGGGCTCTTCCAAGAACCTCAGAGGCCACGCTGCACTGGGAGCCCACAGAGACTTGGACGCTATCAAATGGGTTTGCCATGTGCCGTGTCATAGGAACAAATACACGTTCAGAGAAGAGCGCAAAGGAAGACATTCCCTAAATGTTTAGCAGAGGTCAGCCCCAGGTGTTAGGGTGTTCCTGTGGTTACCAGTTGGTTGTTAGCCTTTCTGTGTTTTTTAGACTTTTATCCTTATCACTTTTGTCATCAAGAAAAACATTGTGGTATGTTTTTACTCAAGTATAATTAACATACAACGTTACATTAGTTTCAGGTGTACAATATAATGATTTTAACAATTCTCTACATAACCCAGTGCTCATAAGTGTACTCTTAATCCCCTTTACCTATTTCACCCATCCCCCACCCACCTCCTCCCTGGTAACCACCGATCTGTTCTCTGTAGTTAAAGAATCTATTCTTTTGTTTGTTTCTTTTTATCTTTGTTCATTTGTTTTGCTTCTTAAATTCCACACTGAGTGACGTCGTATGGTATCTGTCTTTCTTGAGTGCTTTCACTTAGCATCATACCCTCTAGCTCCATCCCTGTCATTGCAAATGGCAAGATTTAATTCTTTGTTATGGCTGAGTAATATTCCATTGTCTATCCATGGGCACTTGGACTGCTTCCATGTTTGACTATTGTAAATAATGCTGCAGTAAACATAGGGGTGCATGTATCTCTTTGAATTAGATTTTGTTTTCTTTGGGGAAATAGTAGTGGAATTACTGGATCATATGGTATTTCTATTTTTAATTTTTTGAGGAACCTCCATACTATTTTCCAAGTGGCTGCATCAGTTTGCATTCCTACCAGCAGTGCACAAGTGTTCCTTTTTCTCCACATCCTCACCAGCCCTTATTTCTTATGTTTTCTTTTAGCCATTCAGTAATCATCAGGGAAACACAAATTAAAACCACAATGAGAAATCACGTGACACCTGTCACAACAGCTAAAAGAAGCATTATTTTATATACATACTATCTAGGGGCGTCTGGGTGGCTCAGTCAGTTAAGCGTCTACATTGGCTCAGGTCTCGATCTCACAGTTTGTGAGTTCGAGCCCACGTTGGTCTCTGTGCTGACAGCTCAGAGCCTAGAGCCTGCTTCGGATTCTGTGTCTCCCTCTCTCTCTGCCCCTCCCCTGCTTGTGCTTTGTCTCTCTCTCTCTCTCTCTCTCTCTCTCTCTCTCTCTCTCTCTCAAAAATAAATAAACATTTAAAAAATTAAGTAAATAAATAAATGCTATCTAGATATGAGTCCTGGATCCAAGTCACTTACCAGTCTGGGCCCTGTTTTCCTTATGTGGAAAATGGGATCAGCACTGTGGTTCGTCACCCTTCCTGGCGTTGGTACCCCCAGATATGCTATATATCTAGCATATAGATTAGAGGAGAGAGAAGAAACAGTGCTCTGTAAACCATCAGGCACAATGAACTGGGGGGAGGCAGAGTTGTTATTGTGTGGTCATAGCCCAGCCCAGCCTCCTTGCACTGGGAGCAGTGCCCTAGTTTCCCTTCCCAAAGACCACATTCTCTGGCTGCTCTCTGAAGGAACTTGGCAAAGGGATGCTTCGTGTTTATCACGCACCAAAGAACTGGGCACACCCCATCACCCAGTGTTGAACCCTCAAGACACAACATGCAGACAGGTCTTAAAGAGGGCTGCTAAGACAGGGGTGTCACTGGGGACGGGGTGGCCTTCTCTTTCCTCCCCACCATCCGCAGGCCTCCTCTTGCTGCTGTGATCTGAGGCCTGATAAGAAGAGGAGAGAAGGGGCTCTTTGCATGAACTCCCAACAGGAAGGTGGCTGTTGGGTAGGTCTGTGGAACCAAGTTTCTCGCTGGATACTGGAGAGATTCATTCCAGCATGTCACACACTTTTTTATTTTTTACCCATATATATTTTTTATTAATTTGTTTTATTTTTTATTTTTTTAAACTTACATACAAATTAGTTAGCATATGGTGCAACAATGATTTCAGGAGTAGATTCCTTAATGCCCCTTAACCCATTTAGCCCATCCCCCCTCCTACCACCCCTCCGTAACCCTCAGTTTGTTCTTCATATTTATGAGTCTCTTCTGTTTTGTCTCCCTCCCTGTTTTTATATTATTTTTGTTTCCCTTCCCTTATGTTCATCTGTTTTGTCTCTTAAAGTCCTCATATGAGTGAAGTCATATGATATTTGTCTTTCTCTGACTAATTTCACGTAGCATCACACCCTCCAGTTCCATCCATGTAGTTGCAAATGACAAGATTTTTTGATTGCCAAGTAATACTCCATTGTATATATATATCCCACATCTTCTTTATCCATTCATCCATCGATGGACATTTGGGCTGGTTCCATACTTTGGCTATTGTTGGTAGTGCTGCTATAAACATGGGGGTGCATGTGTCCCTTCGAAACAGCACACCTGTATCCCGTGGATAGATGGCTAATAGTGCAATTGCTGGGTTGTAGGGTAGTTCCATTTTTAGTTTTTTGAGGAACCTCCACACTGTTTTCCAGAGTGGCTGCACCAGCTTGCATTCCCACACACAATTTTTTTATTTAAACAAAGAGCCTCTACTAAGCTGGAACCAAACTAATGACTAGTGCCCATGGCAAAAGTCAAGTGTCGTTGGGTGTTTATTTAGTCACTAAATGAGTGGATGGATAGAGGAGGGAGAAAAAGAGTAGCCCCCAGGCCCCTAACAAAGGTGCATGTTCCAGGCTATGATCTAAGCTGAGCCTTTCATTTGAGTTCTGAATATTCTTTAGTTCCATATTAAATTAAATTAGAAATAAATTTAGTCAATCGTAGCATTACCTACTGCCCTTAATATATGCTGGTGTTTGTGTGTCTACTGGCAGGCTGTGGGGCCCAGCCTGGGATTTGAGAGAGCCAGGACTCTCTACAGGGTAATAGCTCTATTGTGTTTCACCCCGTGGACTCCAGGCAACTTATTACCACCAACCGCCCCCAACCCTGCTTCAATCCAACAAGCCTCCTGTGAAATTGGATGGAAGGCAGGAACTTTTGTAGCAAACTAGATATCGTCTGTCTTTTCTTGGCCACAGAGGACCCAGCCGAGTTGAGGGAAAGGGATTTTTAAGAAGAGGTGCTTTATTTGTGAAAGCCAACGAAATGAAGTTAGAGACTGCTCCCAGAGAAAGCTGGCTGACATAACCAAAGGGATTAGAGGTGGGGGAAGGGCCCAAGGGGAGCTGCGTGAGGCCTGGATAAAAACAACCCAGCCAGATGGAGGAGCAAGATGGCATGTGAAGGAAGTCCCGAGGTCCCAAGGGGAAAGAGACCGACTTGTCCAGCAGAACTGGACCGGCAGAATTGGGGGGGGGGGGGGGGGGTCCTGTCCACACAGCTGGAACTGACCTCACTGCCAGACACCAGGGGTTCATTCCTACTCTCCCCCGCCCAGCTTCCCTTGGTGCCTCCAGCAAAGGCAGAATCTGAAACTAAGGGGACTGTGACCCTGACCCATTTTCCCCCTAACATTTCTTTCTGAAATTTATCAAACCTACAGAAAAGCTCTGAAAGACTTGCACGTTGAGCGCTCATGTGCACCATCTGGATTCTGCAGTTAGTATTCCTCTACTGACTTTATCATATATCTGGCCATCCCTCTCTCCATCCGTCAATCAATTTTCCTTTTTGAGATGTTTCAAAGTAAGTTAGAGAGACCCAGGTGCCTTTGGACAGTTGATTACAGTGGCATAGGAAAGGAGACATTCTGTTGTTATGTTTCTTGCCCCAGTTGTCACATATTTTCTCCAAAAAACTTCTTACCAACCTTGTGGAGCTCCCTCTTTTACTTCTGGGCTATCAACTTTAAAGGTCTCCAGGGGTCCTGGAGGCAATCCAAGGGACTGACGCAGCTCTGGTGTAAGGTTGTGGGGAGTAGCAGGAGCTGAGGGGGCCCTGGGAGCACCTGCCCCATAGAGAGGGGTGTCCACTGTCAACTCCAGCCCACTGCTGCCACATGAGACTCATGAGGATTTTTTGTGAGATCTTCTACATTTTAAGTGTTTCCAAATAATGTTTACAGACTGGGTATCAAAGATGACTCTTGTGTATGAGTTTTCTGTAGTTGTCATGGCAGATTACCATAAACGTAGGAGTTTAAACAACACAAAGTTATTCTTACAGTTCTGCAAGTCCGAAGTCCAACATAGGGCTCCTTGGGTGAAAATCAAAGTGGTGGCCAGGATGCATTCCCTCCTGGGGGTTCTGGGGGAATCTTGCTTATCTGGGTTGTTGACAGACTTTAGTTGTGAAGAGTGAACCCTGTTATCTTGCTGGCTATCAGCTGAGGAATGTTTCCACCTTCTAAAGGCTGCTCACCTTCCGTAGCTTATGAGCCCCTCCTTCAGTCTTCAAAGCCAGCAGTGGTGAATTGAGTCCTTCTCACAGTTCCATTCTTTGCCCCATCCTTCTCATCTCTCCAACCCAACCAGAAAGGTTCTCTACCTTTAAGGACACTCGTGGTTACATTGGACCCCCTTGGGTAATCCAGGGTCCTCAAAGTCATCTCAAGGTTCTTAACCTTAACCACATCTGCAAAGTCCCTTTTGCCACATAAGGTAATATATTCATAGTAGACATTTCTCCAAAGAAGGTAAACAAATGGCCAAGTAAGTATATGAAAATATACTCAACACCATTAGTCATTAGGAAAATGCAAATCAAACCAAAATAAGATAACACTTCACACCCATGAGGATGGCTATAATCAAAAAGATGGACAATAACAAAAGTGGAGAAATTGTAACCCTCATAGGTTGCTGGTGGGAATGTAAAATGTTCTTGCCACTTTGGAAAACATTTTGGCAGTTCCTTGAAGAGTTCAACGTGGAGTTACCTTATGGCCCAGCAATTCTACTCCTTGGTATATACCCAAGAGGCCTGAAAACATGTCTACACAAAAACTTGTACATGAATGTTCATGCCAGTGTTATTCATATAGCCAAATATCAGTCAACTCAAATTTCAATCAGTTGATGAATACATAGATGAAATATGGTATATCCATGCAGTGAAATGTTATTCAGCCATAAAAAGAATGAAGTATCAATCCATGCTAAACATGGATGAACCTTGAAGACATGTTCAGAGAAAGAAGCCAGGCACAAAAGACGACATAATATATGATTCTATTTGCATAAAATGTCCAGGATAGGAAAACCCATGGAAACAGAAAACAAACTAGTGGTTACTAAGCCTGAGGGGAGGGGAGAATGGTTAGTGACTGCTAATGAATATGAAGTTTATTTTGGGGGTGATAGAAATGTTCTGGAATTAGATAGTGGTGATGGTTGTACAACTTGGTGAAGTATGTTAAAAAGTACTGAATTAGACACTTCAAAAGGGTGAATTTTATGTTGAGTTTTATGGTATGTGAATTATATCTCAATTAAAAAGGAGATTCAATATATAAGATTAAGCTTAAGTAAAACTGCATAGTCTTGTATATTAAATATAAAACTTTAGCATGAACTCATGATGAATCTACTAAGATATATTTTTGACTCTGACCAGTGTAAAGGTGTAGAAACCATAACCAACCTAGTAGTTAATGAAGGCCCTTAGTGTCCGTATTGCAGGATCCAAATGGTGATATCGATGATAATCAGGAGCCAGGGTTCCTTGGCAGAATGACTGATCCAGGTGAGGGCAGAAAATGTACAAGTTAAGCCTGGAGCATCTTTTATAATCTTTTATCAGAAAGCAAGGAAGTTATCAGTACTCTGGGGTCATATCCAAAGGACTAGGAGCCAACTTGAGGAGACTCTCTTGGGCTAATGATGGTTTTATTTGGGAACCATAAAGAATAATATTTGCAGTGAACTGAAACATATTATGTTAACATTTATGACCTCCTAATGAAAACAGATAATTGGCTGTCTTTGGAAGATGCTGGGGAGTCGAGTCATTCTAAAAACTGATAATCAAGAATGTATCATGTCTTTCATGTACTTCGGGGTAAACAAATTGTTGATGTGGTCATTTTTCTTCACTGTAGTATCCCTGCTAGAAAATCAAGAATGATAGAATAAGAGTATCACCATTTTAAAAACCTCCAGTGAAATGAAGGATTTAGACATTGGTCATCGGTGGCCACCAACATCACAAAAGGAAAGATAACTGGACAGTATGTTTTTCCTTTGGGATGCTCACACCACTAGGGAGAGGTTGCCAGAATATCTCATCAAAGTAGGTCACGTCTCTAGATCTAACCACCAACGTACTGGAACCAAGGAAGAGTGGACAGAGGAACGTGTTCAGAGACACCACAGCAACCCAAGCAGCAAAATGCAGACTGTAGGAAATCCAGTAGGGCAAAGGACCCAGTTTCTTCAACAAGTACATTGTAAAGAAAAAAAGAGACTTAGAAGACACATCAGCTAAAGGCATCATGTGGGCCTGGTCGTGATCCTGATTTAAGTAACTGTAAAAAGACATAAGAAGAGCAGGGAAACTTGAGCACCAACTAGATATTTGATGATACTAAGGAACAGTGTTGATTCTTTGGGGGTGTTACAGTGATATTAAAGGCCCACAGGGCACGGCCTCCCACCCCAAGCTTACCATGTGCCTGGTGGAGAGCAGAGGAGAAAATGTGCAAGCAGAGCCCAGGGAGGGAGAGCAGAGGGGACCGAGCCAGTGAAGCGGAGTCCGTTCTTCCAAACTCATGGCTAAATGGTTTCTGCTCCACTGGTGAGGAATGTGTAAGGGGTAGGGAGAGAGGCCAGAGTTGGACTGAAGCTCTGTCTTCCACTGGGAATCCTGAGGATGGGTAGCCACCTTCCTGTGGCTGTTGAGGCTTAAACAAGTTAGCACATGGAGAGCGCCAGACCCCATGTTGCTCCCTCAGCACTGGCTGGCTTTGGTTTGTAACTGCTCTCCTACAGAGTCAGGGGGCTCTTGCATACATATACCTGTGTACCGTGTGTGCAGGAACTGGAGGCCAGGCTTCGGGATGCTAGGTGGAAGGAGGTTCTGAAGTGACTGAGGTATTCCTGGCTCTCACTCATTCCCTAAAGGCTGGAAAGGAGTGGGCTTTGCAGTTAGCCAATTGTTGAGTTCTGTTGGCGAGAGGAGAGCTGAACCTGACCTTTCCTTGTCCCCTGTGTCTCCCTCTAGCTGCAACAGCAAGCGCTACCTGGAGACACTCCCCAACACCAGCATCATCATCCCCTTCCACAACGAGGGCTGGTCCTCCCTCCTCCGCACCGTCCACAGCGTGCTGAACCGCTCGCCCCCGGAGCTGATCGCCGAGATCGTGCTGGTTGATGACTTCAGTGATCGAGGTAGGGCCCACCCCACCCATCTTCCTGCCCCCCACACTCCATCGAGTGACTGGCCAAAGGGGTGGCCGGTTTTCTTCTTCAGCAGCAGGAATGTCTGGGCCACCGTTCACTGATGCTTGCTCTGTGCCCGGCCATGACCGTGGCCCTGTATACAGTATCTCACAACAGAAGTAGGTTCTGTTTTTATCCTGTTTGTAACAATGTAGAAGTGTACTGGAGTGCAAATACCAGAAAACTTGATAAACTTAGGCACAAAAGGGGTTCATTCATTCACTAATTTCATAATAAGACCCAGAATTGGTACAGCTGCCTCAGACTGTCGTCAAAGAACCAGACTTCTCTGTGCCTGCTTCCTCATCCTCATGGTCGCAGAATTGCTGCTATACCTCTGGAAAGTCTGCCTTTCAGACAAGAAGCAGCAGAAAGGGCAAAGAGAACAAAGCCTCCTTTTTTTTTTTTTTTTTTTTTCTTCAAGATTTTGCCTTCTTATTCAGGAAAGTCTCCCCCCCACCCCACCCCCCAGGGAAAGATTTTTGGCCAGAACTCTGACATCCAGGCATCCCTATCTGCCGAGGTGGCTGGAAATATGAATGTTTTGATTTTGGGGCCTCTTGAGTAGATGTAGGAAAGGGAGAAGTGCATTAGAGAAGGTGTTGAACGAGCCCATTTTGCAGAGGAGAAGACTGAGATACTTGCCTGCTCTGAGTGGGCTCACTGACGTGGTCTTTCCTGAGGGAAAGTAAGTAGGGTGTGATAAGGCAGTAAGGGTGATATTCACTCACTCTCGCCATCTGTGTACCAGCCACAGCTGGGCCCTCTCTCATGGGGCAGGCCAAGTTCCATCCTGCCTTGGTATCTACCCATGTTGTTCCCACTGCCTGGACACCCTCTTCCCAGCCCTTCCCATGAGCGGCTACTCTCACACCCTCTTCAGTTAGGTGCCCCACCCCCACCACCATTCACTCTTCTCCATGCATAGTTGCACGGCTACTTGTTGACCTGTTTGTTGTCAGTCCTGCTCACTAGGTCACTAGATCATTTGCAGTCTAGAGCAGGTGATTCAGAACTGTTTGCGAATTAGTGAATGAATGAACCAGAAGGGAGGAAGGAAGGAAATGCATGGCAGCTACACCCCCACCACATAAAGCCACATTAGTAGCAAGGTTGTCTTCAGCCACAGAGACAGATGTGGCTGTGGAAGACACAGACGTTCCTTCTGTGACTGGTGCTAGCCTTGTGTCTTTGTGCTCTGCCTTGGGAACCTGTCACCTGTTTTCTGAAGCATCAGCTGTCCTGGGGGTAGACCCACAGCACTTGGCAAGATCCCTCTCGAGGACATTAGTCTTCCAGAGGGAGAATAAACCAAACATCAGCTGGATTAGAAGCGAGCGTTTCTCCTTGAACAGCTAGAAAGAATTTTTTTTATTTTTTTTAATGTTTGTTTATTTTTGAGAGAGAGACAGACAGCATGTGAGTGGGTGAAGGGCAGAGAGAGGGAGACGCAGAATCCGAAGCAGGCTCCAGGCCCCAGGCTGTCAGCCCAGAGCCCGACACGGGGCTCGAACCCACGAACTGTGAGATCATGACCTGAGCGAAGTTGGGTGCTTAACCGACTGAGCCACCCAGGTGCCCCCGAATTTTAAGACCATCTAGGCTACTGGCTTTCACTGTGCGTCTCAGAGCACTAAGGGCACAGGGGTGCCTCGGGGAGCACCGTGGGCAGTATGTGCAGGTGCAGGTGGGGTGCAGATCCCTCTGTCAGCACGGTTTATATTTGGTTCCCGAAAAGGTGTTCACTAAGAGGAGCTGCACTGCTTCAAAATGCGTAATGACCACAGATACAACTGAGCCTGCTCATTTTACAGACGGGAAACCCGAGGCTGAGAGCAGTGGAGGGCTTACCTAGAGCACCCAGCTGGTGGTTGCAGACAGACAACAGTCCCGTCTTGGGGCTCCCAGTGAGGCCTGTGCCTCCTCAGCTCAGCTGTTTATGAAAAACATCTGCAGAAGTGCATTTTACTCTTTTCTTTCCCCAAGGCCACTTCTCAATAAATTACTTTTCCAGCGTATTAAAGAGCAGAGTTGTTGCTAAAAAGAGCTCATTATCAAGCACATCCAGTCCTAGACTTACGATGGTTTGCACCTCTAATATCCCAGTTTCTTCAATGTTGTACTTGGTGATAAAAATAACATGACACACCCACCCTCCAATAAGAAAAGAATGTGACAGTCTTGAGAAAGAAGTAAATTTTGTAAGAATGACACTTTCCAAGTGCATCTCTTTCTCCAGAGAGCAAAAATATGGATCCTGTGTGGTGCCGTTGCCAGACCCTAATACGATAGGGAAGAGAACAGATACTATCCCATTTCACAGATGAGAATGAGAACTAAGGCCCCTGAGTGTTGCCCCTTTGTCTCAGTGAATCAGGCGTGCACCCCAGAGAACTCTTACCTCAGGCCCCTCAGTCCTACACATTAGCTGTCAGATTTTGCAACCTTCATTTTTCAGAAAGGTAATCATCATTCGTGTTCTGAGAAGAAATTCTTAAGGCAGCTTTGGAAGAAAACTTACTCAGCAGTGATTGTTTTAAAAATGAGATTTGGGAGAAGCAATTTCAGAACTATGGAGAGGCCTGTCCAAAGTACAGCAAATGTGGGCCATCACGAAAGACAGATTTCTCTGGGCCACGTGAGCAGAGGCAGTTCTCAGCGTTGAAATTCATAGATGCTAACAACGGGCGAGATTGGTGCTGCCCAGCAGAAGGCATCTTCCTCTGAAATGAGTCTCCTCCAGGATCCTCAGGGCAACTAATTGTAATTCAGCTAAGGGTTGAGACCTCGGGTAGGAGACAAAATTGGAGCAGATGAATGCTTGAAATGAGAACCAGAGCTCTGTGCAGGCAACACCGGGACAAGACTGGAGGCTGGTGCTGGCCTCACAATAATCCCGGCCTTGCCTACAGATAGAGCGCTGCAGTTTTCCAGGGGTGTCCAAAAGCTCTTCAAATGTGTGAGCTTTGCTTGAGGATTAAGAGGACACAGAGATGCTTTTGCACGAGTGGGAGAGAAAGACGAGGGTGGAGGGGGGCAGACCTGCCTCCAGACGGCACTGCCCGGATGGCAGATTTTTTATTAGGAGACACGACAGAGGCCTTTTTGTTCATTTGTATTTTTCTGTTCCTTTTCTCCTTTTCCTGCCCACTTTCAAATAGTGTTGGTTTTGCAGAAAAATAGGATATGCAGTAATGGAAAGGGTTATTGTCCTTGGATGAATGATGGGCTACCTGGGATGATGAGGTACAGAAATGAAAGGCGTTGGTATGATCTCATTGACAGTATTTTCCTCAACTCTACTCCCTATCAGTAAATGAACAAACAAACACATGGAGAAGGAAGTCTTTGTTTGTCTGTTTGTTTGTTTTCTTTGTTTTGAGAGAGAAAGGGAGAGAGCTGTGCACCAGTTGGGGAGGGGCAGAGAAAGAGGGAGAGAGAGAGAATCCCAAGAAGGCTCCACGCTGTCAGCACAGAGCCCGACCCAGGGCTCCCATCTGACTATTGAGAGATCACAGCCCGAGCTGATGCTTAACCAACTGAGCCACCCAGGCGCCCCCTTAGAAGGAATTCTTCAGCAGGTGTTTGTAGAGCTATTGATGGGTCCCTGGCAGTGAGTGGTGCTGGGGGGATTACAGACACTGCTGGACCCACTGGCTCACACAGTAGAGACCCTCACCAGTGAAGCCAGAGTCAGGTCCTCTTTCCCATGATGGACTTATAAATTCTGACATGCACTCTTATACCAGCCCAGTCATGGGAGCACATCAGGGAATCCATTCTGCCCTGCCCTGGTCTGCATTTCAACATACCGCTCTTGCCCCTGCCCCTAAGCATCCACATCTGTTCCTCTCTCAGCCTTCATTTGCTTCCAGGACCCCACCACCATTGGGGTGGCTATTCCCCACCTCCACTGCATCGCTTCAGTTCTTTTGCCATGAGTTTTGTACTGCTTATTTTGTTTTTCCCTTTACTTGTCCTGATTTAATTCATCTTCGTATATTCAACGACACTCATGAATTGACTGTTGCTGTTGCTGATGCTGTGCTAGATGCTAGGGATACAGCAGGGCTGACACAGTCTTCTCCACAAAGACTCACATCTAGATGGGCAGACAGACGAGGTAAGAGACCATTGTAAGACCATGGAGTGTGTGACCCTTGGTGGAGAGCCAGGTACTGTGGAGCACAGAGAAGATCAGGAAAGACTTCCAGAGAAAATTCTAGCTAAACTTCATCCTAAGAGATCAGTAGATAACTACTTCCTGGGGTATGGGGTGAAGAGTATTTGAGGCTGAGAGGACAGCATGAGCCCAGGCTAGGAGTGAAGGAGAAAATATGCAAAGTCCAGAAAGAGCCATCTGTAACCTCATCACCTGCAGGCAATTACTATTAACATTTAGGCTTTTTCCCCCCACCCTCGGGTTTTTAATAGACTTTACCTTTTAGATCAATTTTAGGTTCACTGCAAAGTGAAGCTGAAAGTAGAGAGTTCCCATATACCCCTCCACCCCCACCACACACATAGCTAGCCCCTGGCCCCCATCAATGCCCTGCACCTGCATTAGAGTTACATTCGTGACAATCGATGGACCTACGTTGACACATCACCCCAAGTATATAGTGGTATATTGGGGTTCACTCTTGGCGTTGTACATTCTGTGGGACAAATGTATGATGGACATATCTCCACCATTAGAGGGTCCTACTGAATAGTTTCACTACCTTAAAACTCCTCTGTGCTGTGCCTGTTCCTCCTGCCCTCCCCCTAACCCCTGGCAGCCACCGACTGTTTGCTGTCTCCATGGTTTTGCCTTTTCCAGAATGTCTAATATAACTGGAATCATACTCCAGGCAGCCTTTTCAGATTGGCTCCTTTCACACAGAAATATGCACTTAAGGTGTCTCCATGGCTTTTTATGGCTTATAGCTTGTTTCCTTTTGGTGCAGACTAATATTCCACTATCAGGATATATCACCGTTTAATTATCTACTCCTCAACTGAAGGACGTCTTGGTTGCTTTTGCAAGGTTTAGGCAGTTATGAATGAACCGTTTTAAACATCCATGTACAGGTTTTGGGGTGGACATGTTTTTAGCTCACTTAGGTAAATACCAAGGAACACAATTGCTGGACTCCCATGGGAAGAGTATGTTTACTTGTGTAAGAAGCTGCCAGACTCTCCCAAAGTGACTGTACCGTTCTGCATTCCCGCCAGCTGTGAACGGGGGCTGCTCTTGTTCCACAGCCTCGCCAGCATTTGGTCTTGTCAGTGTTCTGGATTTTTGCCATTCTCATAGGTGTGTAGGAGGGTCTCGTTTTAATTTGCATTTCCCTATGACGTGCTGTTGAGCATCTGTCCACATGCCTGTGTGCCATTTGTAGTTTTTTTTTTTTTTTGGTTTCCAGTGTCTCTTCATCTCCATTTTCTTTCTCATACCCTCCCAATCCCCTTTTAGTTCCACTCCAGCTGAGGTAACATGTTAATAGTCTGGTGTGTGTTACTCTACACCATTCTGCATAATAATACTAACATGTAACGGCATGTAATAACAAGAGCTAGTACTTAATGAGCACCTATTTTGTGCTAAGTGAATTCCCTCATTCATTACCATAACACTCTCGTGGGTTCTCTCCTTCCCAGTGTGAAAACCACTGGGCTCAGATGATCTCAAACCGCTTTTGCCTACTTAAAAAAGGTAGTATTTCTATCCCCATTTTATAGATGAGAAAACTGAGATACAGGGAAGTTACGTGAGTAGCCAATATGTGCTTAGCTCAAAGAAGCAGAGCTTTGTTTTAAAACCATGCATTCTGATGCTAAAACCTTTACCCCTAATCTTTACATGGCTTTTTGTTTTCCTTTTTTTTTTTTTTTTTTTCCCTTTTAAGGATCATACTGTACACATTCCTCCTTTTATTCCTGTTAATGTATCACAGATATCCCTTGGGTCAAAAGATATAGAGCTAACTCATCTGTTTTTTAATAGCTAGATAATATCCCTCTACGTTTAGTGCCTTTATATTGTACTTTGTGTAGTGGACGTCCAGTCATATTTAACTTTGTATCCAGGTTTCTGTTACTTAACTTTTCTACAATCAGTTGCCCTTGTCATTATAAAATGACTGTCACATCTTTCCTTCTCTGACTCAACTGTGAAATAGAGACAGGAGTCAAGTGACCCCAGAATATTAGCTGTATTGTTGGAGAGGCTGGTCCAGAGAACACAACATCGATCTGTTCCTACCGCTTTCTTCCTGAACTAACTGACCCGGGGACAAGCTTAGCAGCTAAGGAACTGTGAGCCTCCCTGGCAGGGCAGAGCCTATGCCAATGAGCACACCACAGGGAGGAAAAGATAAAGCAGGCCACGCAGGTAGAATGATGGTGTGTATTTTGGCCTGCCCAGCATCACCTCCCGTGACCGCGCCAGATGTAAAACACTGTTCCCTCTACAGTATGAGGGCAGAAAAGACAGTTCCATCTTACAGGTGACCAAACTGAGGCTCAAAGAGATTGGTGGTAAGTGGCCTAAAGTGCTTACCTGCCCTTAGAGTACAGTAATCCCCCTTTATCTGTGGTGACATGTCTTAAGAACCCCAGTGGATGCCTAAAACCGTGGATAGTACCAAACTCCATGTTTACCATATTTTTTTTCTATATAACCGCGATATAGCTTAATTTATAAATCATGCACAGTAAGTGATTAACAACTAATAATAAAATAGAACAACTAGAACAATATACTGTAATAAAAGCTATGTGAATACAGTCTCTCTCTCTCTCTCTCTCTCTCTCTCTCTCTCTCTCTCTCTCGTGCCTTACTCACTCTGCTTCTTGTGATGATGTGAGACGATACAATGCCTCGTGATGAGATGAAGTGAGGTGAATATGTAGGCACTGTGAGGTGGAGGCAGGCTACTGTTGACCTTCTGACAGGTGATCAGAATCCCCAGCCTCCCGAACCACTGATGGCCGCAGGTACCTGAAACCAGAGAAAGCGAAACCACAGATATGGGGGGGACCAAGCCAGTCTCGGTTGGTAATCCCACTTGACAGAAAGGATTGATCTTCCCCGTGATGGGCTCCATAATCTTAAGAATCCCACATCTTAAGTGTCAGTCTCTAGGGTGTCTAACAACTAAGAAAATCCACAGGCTTCTTGATTTTCTTCTCCTGTAATATCTTTGACATCTACAACGCCTCTCTCTTGGAATCCAAAGGAGAGGACTCCTAAGAAGATTAGAGCTGTTACAGCATATCAATTAGTTTATAATGAGGGAACTCTAGAAACCTTTTGGTGGATATCTGGCAGGAACACAGGATGCAGGAGTCAGTATGTTTATGGGATATTTTGTGCATCTTTAAAAAAAACAGGATTTTGTGAATCAAGCACTGTATAAATGATTTACAGAGATAGCAAAAAAAAAATCAAATAAATCGCTCAGATTGCATCTGAAGCATCAAAAACACTGATGTTTGGGAAAGAATCGTTTCTGTAGTGGAAAATAGCTGCATTACATTTTCAGAAAGGTGATGTTTCTATTGAGGTGGGTGAGCCTTCTACATTTTAAAAACTTGGCACAGCACCACTGTGCTAAATTGCCGATACTCTCCTGGTTTTCTTGTGAGGATTAAAACCTACCCCTTTCCACTATTTTAGTGTTTCCTTGAAAACATAATGGCGGGGGGGGGGGGGGGGGGGAAGCAACAACCAGTAGAGCAGGTTATTGGAGGTCCTTGGAATAAGGCTTCCAGAAGGAGGACCACAGAAAGCCCTTGGCTTAGGGCTGACATGAATTGTTATTTACTCAGGGTCTTGAGGGAGATGAAATTTGAGGCCGAAATGAAAGTAAGAGGTTCCTCAGTACCTAAGTTGATTTGGCTCAAACCAACCAAATCTTTTCACATCCTTCACACTTAGCACCATGGCTGGGGAGCTGAAAGGGCTGATTTGGTCTGTATCCAGGAAAGGAACAGGCAATACCAGCAATAATAGTAATGCAGCATGGTACTTGTGTGGCACTTACTGGGTACCAGGCACTGTTGTAAGTGATTTAAACATGTTGTATTTCATTTTATAGGAAGCCTCTTGAGTGGCCAACATTTGCCTTAAGGGAAAATTCACCTTCAGTAGACAGTGCAAACCAGGGTACAAGAACTTCACCTCCTCTCCATACCCCAGCTCCTGAGCAAAATGACTTTTAGGTAAAAATAACAACAGAGCTTTTAGGTAAAGAAATGCTTATGTCTAGGGCTGCCTGGGTGGCTCTTCACGGTTCGTGGGTTCAGGCCCCGCATCAGGCTCCGTGCTGACAGCTCAGAGCCTGGAGCCTGCTTTAGATTCTGTATCTCCCTCTCTCTCTGTCCCTCCCCCACTCGTGCTCTGTCTCTCTCTCAAAAATAAATAAATAAAAATGTTTTTTAAAGAAAAGAAATGCTGGGGCGCCTGGGTGGCTCCGTCGGTTAAGTGTCTGACTTCAGCTCAGGTCATGATCTCGTGGTCTGTGAGCTCGAGCCCTGCGTCGGGCTCTGTGCAGACAGCTTGGAGCCTGAAGCCTGCTTCGGATTCTGTGTCTCCCTCTCTCTCTGCCCCTCCCCTGCTCATGCTCTCTCTCTCTGTCTCAAAAATAAATAAAAACATTAAAACAAATTTTTTTAAATGAAAAATAAATTAAAAAAAGAAATGCTTATGTCTAATAGATATGTTCTGCTGCTGTCATTCACTGTAAATATTGGCCCAGTTCTCTAAATAATACAAGTTCTAGCCCGTTAATGAAGCACATTGGCCAAAAAGGCAGGCATTGGCTCTAACCTGCTGCGAACACCAGACACACGGGCAGCTGTAAAATGAGCTCATTGCAAAAAGATACTTGGAGGATTCTTCCCAGTTTCCTTGCAGAACTTCCAGCCCCTGAAAAGTTCGATCGTGTCTTTTGTCAGGCGACCCCCAACTCCAGAGCCAGTTTTGTTTTGATTTGAATCCAGAAGCACCTTCACAGCTGTAAACATTGGGGACTTAAAATGTAACCAGTTTTCCTAGCCAAAAATAGGTGATCCTTGACAGTTCTGAAGATCAAGAAGGCCCAGTCCACACACTTGCCTGTGATTTACTTACTCCAGAAATTAAAAGGAGAAAATTGCAGTACCGGCAGTCAATCTAGTGTTCATGGACATTGCGAGTTTAATTTCTCCTCTGGCTCTCTTCAGTCTCTAGCTTTACTATCTCAAGTAGAGCGATCTCACGAAAATGCCACTTTTGCATCATTATATAAGACAAAAAAATAAGCGTGTAGGAAGGCCATAGTAACATCTCTTCCCCTTATGTGATTTAGTCACGTTGGTTCCTGTAAAGTATTAACAGATTCAGACTGCCTCTTCCAACTTTTCTGGATGCTGTGTACATGCAGGTCCTTCTCTTGAAAGTCCAAAATGTTCATTCTTCCCAGAATAATAAAATAATAGTAATAATTTTATTTGTTTGCTTCATATGCGCCCACCTCTTCAGAGATGCCCACAGTATTTATGAGCATCCAGGAGTCTCAAAATAAGCAGTAATGCCCACCATCAACTGTATGTCCTCCAGTCCTATGCCTGTTAATGCATGGGATTTACTGGGCATTACTAATAATGTGCAGTGAGGGTGAATACAGAGGGAATTCTAAAGCTATGCTTTGTACCCAGTCTTCTCAGAAACCGTTAGGTTTTTTTTTTTTTTTTCCTGTAGGCTGTCAGAATATATGATCTAGAATATTCCAAAGAACAAGTGCACTCCAATCTCTGTTAATGTAAAACTCAAACTAACAATTACCTTCCCAGAATCTCCACAACAGCCAGCAGATTCATTTTAACGAGGTGGGAGGAAAGACCAGACCTGACCTTTCCCGGAAAACCTGTCCCTGCTGCCGTAAGACAGAAGAAGTGGTGCTTGAACTCATGAGTGAATGAAAATGACCTATAAATAGACCTGGTTCCTGAGCAGAGTTCACTGTAAATATTCTTTGTGGTCGACAAAAAACCCTGTTTTCTTCCTGCCTTCTGGCTGAGGGAAGATGAGAGACAGAGTGAGTTTGGTGACGTACTCCTCACCTATGGTTTGTGCCTGTGCTCCTGCAAGGACGGCTGGTCACTAATACCATGGGGGTGGCCCTGGCCTGTCTGGCCAGTGATGTTCCTTCCCCATGGCCATGGTGATTTATTCAGGGGGCTGGCCTGTGGTGCCAGCTGAGCCGAACTAGTTCTACCCCATCCTCTCCCATCTCATGAGCCAATATGTTCGGCAGGGCCCAGCATGCGTTGGCATTCAGTAAAAGGTTCTTGTTAATGATGCTATTATGGTGGTGGTGGTTCTTATTACTATTAACTGGGATGTGGGGTGATGGGTGCTGAGCTACCCCATCTACCGCAAAGGCCTACTACTGGGCTTAGTTAAAATCAGAAACGTGTCAGGGGCGCCTGGGTGGCTCAATGGGTTGAGCGGCCGACTTTGGCTCGGGTCATGATCTCGCGGTCTGTGAGTTCGAGCCCCACGTTGGGCTCTGTGCTGACAGCTCAGAGCCTGGAGCCTGCTTCGGATTCTGCGTCCCCCTCTCTCTCTGCTCCTTCCCCACTCGTGCTCTGTCTCTGTGTCTCTCAAAAATAAATAAGCATTAAAAAATTTTGGGAATTTCAAACTGGGAAAGCATCAACTGGGAAGCTTGTTAAAATGTAGGTTAGCAGGGCCCAGCAGCAGAGATTCTAAGTCAGTGGTTCTGGGGCAGGCCCCAATAATCTTGCTTTCTCAGCCAGTATCTCATACTATTTTGCTAGAGTTGAAATGGTGTTTAGACTTGGAAAACACCAGATTATAAGAATGGCAGGACATCTATCACAAACAGATGCTTTGCGATAGAGTTGGATGGTGATTTCTGTGAATGTGTGCATAGTCTGGACTGCATGAGGTGCAAACACATGTGGCCCTTGGGGGAGGAGACCAGTTCAGTATCAGCCAGACCCCTGTTTTCCGGGAGGCCTTGTCATAAATAACTGCCTCCCTGGAGCAGGCCATGTGGATTTATGGTCCCACATTTAATTTCAACTGCTATTCATTAATCCTGATGATCTCACTTAAATTATTAAACAGTCATATTCCAATTTTGAGGGCACTAATTATATCCTCGAGAGGCTGTTATTATCTGGATGATCACATACACTCAGCCAACACCAGACTGTTTTCTCCCCACTCATCAGAATTTTATACTTTCTCAGGATTTTTTTTAGTTGCTGAGTGTGTGTGTTTCATATGACGAGATCTCCTTGCTGAGGAGGTATAAAATGCTGGAGCAGGGGTTCTCAAATTTTGGTGTGCAGAAGAGTCACCTGCGAAGTATGTTTAGCGTGCAGATTGCAGGGCCCCACCCTGCAGACATCCAGATTCTTAGTCTAGGTGAAGCCCGGGAATCTGCACTCTGTCCAGCTCTCTGGAGATTCTGATGCAGGCGGTCCCAGGACCACCATTGGGAAACTGAAGACCCGAGAGGGTAAAGCCCTCATTCAAAGCCCTGCACCAGAGCCACAACCCACATCTCTGGCCCCATTGTCAGGATCAAATGAGATAATAAATGGGAAAGGGCTTTGGAAAGTATTCAGCACTCTATAAATACGAGGAGGCACTATTATTTTCAAGCTGGAATGGCCTTGTGACAGAAATGGCTTGGTACTTTCTCTCTAAATTACCATAATCACCTGTTTGAGGCCCCAACCGAGCTCATAACTCTAAGTGCAGCAGGCATGGAGGAAATTCCTCCTGAAACATCCAGTAAAAAAAAAAAAAAAAAAAAAAAAAAAAAAAAAATTCTTTTGATGTGAGAATGCACTTGGGTCTCTGCCTGGTCCTCAGTCAGAAGCCCCCTGCCTTCTCTTTTCTGGGGTAGACCAACATCCCGTCCAACCTGGGGACACCTGACTTCAAAGCCCTGTTCTCCAGGGTATGGATTTCTGGCCTTTCCTGGGACATTTAAAACTCACCCACGAACATTTTTTGCCCCCAAAGTGCTTCCTTGATATCAGCCCACTTCTAACCACACTCATGGCTTTGGAAATAGAAAAGCTCAAATCAAGGCCACCCTGGTTTTGTTTCTTTCAGCTCAGTGTACTTACCTGCTTAGGTTTGTTGCAAGAGTGTCATGAGGCTAGGTCAGCAAAGCTGATGGCCACCTCTGTGCTCCTGTGCCAGGTCTGCCCTGCTGTGTCACGATTAACTGGGCAGCTCTTGAGAAAGCACTTCCTCATACTGAATTAAAATCATTCGTCCCTACAACATCCGTCAGCCCGGTTTATTTCTGCCCTGATCTTCCCACGGCTCCCTCTGGGTTTTAGAAGACCCTGTTTGTATCTCCACCCGCAAGTTCCTTCCAGTACAAGATAAATTTCTAAAAAATGTGGTCGTAGAGTAAGTTCAAGAACAGACACTCCAATTCTATTCACATTTCCACCTTTATTTTTAAATATTTCTTCCACACTCCCACGGATCCTATCTCTTAGGGAGCTCTCCACATGCAAAACCTCAAGTTCAGGCATTTGCAAGTTACCCACACGCAAAATCTATTTTTAAATCTGGAAGAAATCAAGGCTTTCCACTGATGGTAAGAAGCCTAGTGTTTCCAGGCAGCACGACTTCAGAGTTTAGGGAATTTCTGCTCTACTTTCAGGAATCTCTACCTAGCCTGCACATTTTAGAAATGAGAAGTGGAAACCCACCGGGCACTTCAGTCATTCGGCTGGTTCATGACAAAGTGCTGCTCCCATTCAGGAACATCTGCTGCTGGCTGGGCACACCCCCCACAAGCTATCAGGCACCTGCATAAGTCAGGAACACAGCCCTATCTCCCAATCCAGGCTGTTTCCAGTGGGTATGCTACTGCTGGCCCGACCATCCACTGTGCCCAAAGGGCAAGGCTACAGCGGCAGGTATAGACACCCTGGTTATGTTCCTTTTTTTTCCCCACCCTTCCCTGACTTACTGTGTGAGCCAAATGTGCACCAAAGCTCGTCCTTGAATACATTTCCCAACCGGTACAGTTGAACATCCACCCCACTTTAACGTTCGAGCTAGCTGCTAACACAGCACATACAGTACAGACTCGCAACAGGACTCAACAGCATTCTTAGGCATCTCACAAAGGCATTGGCTCTCATGACAATTTCTTTGGATGTTCATCAGTGTCTACAGTGAACTTAATTACAAAAGCCCACCTTGACAGATCCACTTTTATGGCACGATATCGACTCCCTTATAGATGATGTTGTTTTTGTAGCAGCATAAAATTGTCCTTGTGCAAATTATTTTGAAAAAAGAAACTAAATGTTAAACTTAAACCTTAAGTTGTTTGGGCTTTGAATCCTTGGGTTCTCAGGACTATCTAGCTCTAGAGTCAGACAATAGGGTGACATTGAACTAACACTTAATCTCTCTGTGTCTCAATGAGTAAAATTAGGCTACTCCCGTAAAGAGCTGTGCAGATTGATGGAGATATTGCTTGTAGAGGGATTAGAACAGTGGCTGGTTCGGAGTGACCGAGATTAACTCTACCATAAGCATTAACCTGGATACTATAACGTTCCTTGATATGAAGCTCTGTGTTCATCTGTCCTTTTTTTTTCCTTCATCCTCCTTTGTAGTTACACCTTGAAGACCCTCAAAACTTAAACCATCATTATGAATAATAATAATTTTTGACAATAATAATTGACGCCATTGCTTGTTAACATTTAATATGTGCTGGAACTGTTAATACATGATCTCACTGAATCCTATGATTGGCGTTATTGTCCTGATACTACAGATGATGAAACAGAATGAGAAAGATCAAGTTCATACAGCAAGTTAGTGGTTGAGTTGGGATCCAAACTCAAGTTTCTTTGGATCCAGAATAATGCAGTATTACATATTACCACCTTTGTGATAGTAGTGATAACATGTAAAGATTTAATGCCTTACGTTTTCTGATTTATTTCTCATGGATCCATTCACTCTTGGCTCCTTGACTTTGAAAATCAGGGACCAGATTGAGCCGGGACGATTATATCCACCTTTCAGAAAAACAAATGAAAAAACTGGGCATTTTTCTGCCAGAATTCCCACAGTTGATCTGCTGAGAATTTTTTTTTTCTCCCTCCAAAGCAGAGTGTGATTTTCTTTCCCTTCAACCTTCATGCCGCTGGAAATTTTTAAATTATTCAAGACACTGAAGGTTTATTATCTGCTGGAAGGCTGCAATGTAATTGCAAGGTATCATTTAAAGAGCTGTCTGTCTGTGTGAACCACCTTGTTCTGAATACCTGCTCCTTCGTAGAGCAAGATGTATATTTATCTATCAGTGGTGGTTTATAACTGCCTTAGATCAATCCTATTATTCTTTCTCCACGGCCAAAGCCCCAAAATAAATGCCTGGTGATGCATAGAGCATTGAAATCATTTGTGCATCATCAGTCACTTATTTCTCTTTTGCCATTTGCATCTTGATGGACAGCTGTGTGTTTGAGGGATTTCATTTTCCTTAGAGACTGAATATATTGCCCGTGTGTAATACCAGTTTGGATATTAATCACCCCAATTAGAGAATGCTCTTTCAATTATTATATCACCCTCAAGTCTTGCTATTCGCACCATGCTCATCGTAAAGATAGAAATGCCAACTCTCATTTCATCCTTCCTTTTGACACCTGTTTCTGTACAGAGAGGTAGTAGCCTTTCTCAGCAGTTATCATTAGCAACAAGAGAAGATGTGTTTGCATAGCAGGGTCAAGAAGATACATTATTTCTTCCTCCATTAATGCCTCATCGACTCAATGGCATTGTGGAGTAAAAAAGCTCATCAAGTGACTTTTCCAGGTATTGGTATGAGAACTAGTAGACCAGCTTTGGTTCCAGCCCGGCCAGTAAATGGCTTTGTGACCTCAAACAAATTGCATCATCTCTTTGGGTTTCAGTGTCTGCATCGATAAAGTATGGATGACTTCTAAAATCCTGTCAACCTTTAAATCCTACAACTTTAGGATGACTTTCCTCACCTCTTCCCCAGTGTTTAGAGTTAGCATTTGATGCCTTATAGTTGTCTTAATGAATATCAGTTATTTCCTACAGCCTTGCCTACCCTCAAGAACTACTGAGGTCTGGAAAAGGTATCCTTTGCCCTTTCCTTTTCCATTGGGAAATGACCCAATATCTTAATTTTCAGAAGCCCAGGTTTGGAATTTATATATTTTTCTAAAAATCTTCTTCTATACTGCATAACTCCTAGATGATTTTTACTTCTTGTCACCTCCAGTGTTTCTGTCCTTATGAGCCTTTTCCTTCCTAATTTGTTATTTCAAATAAACCTTGGGGGTAAGAAATCCAGTATTAAAGTTATTCAAATTTTATTTAAAATAGGGGTTAAGTAGGTCCTAGGTGGTGACTTAAGGCTCTCGTCTGAGCCATGAGCCATGTTTAGTGGTCACACAGAGCATGAAGTCTTTAATTCTAAAAGGGAATAATCAGGGAGGGCTTCCTAGAGGAGGCCTCCCCGCCTAGTGAAGGGGTTCCCTGGACTAAGAGAATAGCATAAGCAAAAGCACAGAGGCAGGATGGTGTTATCAGTAATAGACTGATCGTAGTGATTTTGGCAGACTGTACCCCTCGAGTGACAGACCTCTGCTTCTCTGCTGAGCTGGGAGCTCAATATTTCTAGTCCCTAAGGGGACATAATCTGACAGAAGAGTCTAGGTAGGAAATGCAGTCTGGGAGGATGTAATTGAAATTCTTAAAATATCAGAATTTCCAGACATTTAAGAAATTCCAGAATGTCAATGTTTATGGGTCAGTGGGAACAGAATACTTGAAATCAGAGCTCTCTGGTCACCATAATTATCAATTATAGAAGAACCATAAGCCACAGTTGTTCCCAAAGCCCTAGAGCTGTGCTAATGGAGCAGCCACCCACAACATATGGCTGTTGGAGTTTAGATTAAAATTCAGTAAAGTTAAAAATTCAGGTTCTCCTTCACACAAGACACATTCCACGTGTTCCATAGGCTCACATGACTAGTGACTACCACATAGGACAGCACGGAGACAGAACATCACAGAAAATTCTATCTATGTGGACATGGGTGTTTGCTGTAGTGTTGTTTGTAACAGCTAAAACCAAAGGAAATAGCCAGGAGCGTGCTGGTAAAAGTTAACAACCAGATGGAGTGAAGGTGAGGAGCCCTGATTTGTAGCATTTGCGCATTTCTGTGGTAGTAACAACTCCTTTCCCTTTAGTTTTTAAGATGTGTGGACTTCTTGGAGCGCCTGGGTGGCTCAGTCAGTTGAACATCCAACTCTTGATCGCAGCTCAGGTCATGATCTCACAGTTCATGAGTCGAGCCCCGCATTGGGCTCCATGCTGACAGCGTGGAGCCTGCTTGGGATTCTCTCTCCCTCCCTTTCTCTCTGCCTGTCCCTGCTCATGCTCTGTCTCTCTCTCAAAAATAAATAAGCATTAAAAAAAAAAAAAAGAAAGATTTATGGACTTCTTTTATTTTTGCTTCCCTGGCAAGCACGTTTTTCTTTACCTAACTAGGCAGAGGATGATAATTAGCAGCTATTTTCATGTTATAATTTAATACCAAATACCTCAGTAGCTTTCAGAACTCAACATCAGAGCTCCTGCTAACAGGTTCAGTGCGCTCCTCCGAAGGAGCTAGCTGTGGGCTCTCGGACATGTTCACTCATCTATTCTCTCTGCTCCAGCTGGGCCAAGTAGCATCGGCTTGCTGCAGTCTGGTCTACCAAGTAACTACTGCTGGCTTCCAGACTTTTGTTGAGAGAGTTTCTGCCAGCATTGTGCAGGAACTGAGAGCTGAGAGACTGGACATCCTTCAAGGGGAGGGGACAGAACACCAGAACCTGAGAACACATTTGTAGGAATATTATTTGATTGGCTGACTTCCCCAAGTGTGCATGCAACACAAAAGGCCTTGGCTGGTCTCGGGTCACAACATGCTTGCAGACGACTTTAACCACACCTATGTGGCTCAGTCTGTGGCACAGATGTCCAGCGAATTCAACACAGCCCTCTCTGATGGGAACAGTTCTGTGAGCGCTGACCAGCCCTCCTCCCCAGATGGACATTAAGTTCACCTGCTAATTTGGGGCTCCTGGTCTTCAGCTGAGTGCTTACTGTGTGCCAGGCTCAGTACTAAGTGGTTTGTACTTGTGTCTCCGTAGTAATTCACAGCCACCCTGTGAGGTGGGGATCGTATGATCCACATTTTGCACACGCAGACCCTGAGGCTGGAGAGGTGAAGTGACTTGGCAGAGATCACGCAGCTAGTGAGTGGTAGGGCTGGGAGCTCTCCTGAGATGAGTGGGCCCCAGGTCCTCCCCACCCGATTCTGCCATTTCTCTGGTCCCTGCCCCCAGAGACCTTGCCCATCAGTCAGGCAGCAGAAGGGAATTGGCCTTGGACCTGACCCTGTCACCTGCCATTTTTCAAATTACGCCAATTACGTATCTGTTCATGCAGAAGTCTGTCTAGTGGCACTTCATGCTATGAAGCCTTGTAAATGGTTAGCGTTGATTGGGGAAAGCTCGAGTTGAGTGGCAGAGACACTGGCAGGCATGTGAATGTGGGCTGAACAAATGCAGTAAGGTGATGGGGAGCCCTGAGCCCTGCCAAGTGCCTGAACACAGCCACCAAGTGACAGCTGTGCTGCCATGTAGTGTTTTCTTGCTGGATTTCAGAGGACCAAACTCCCATAGGAGCTGCTTAGGAGATTTTATTTACGTTTTTGGGCTTAAGAAAGCTTTGGTCACATCAAAGTCTTGCGTCGGGACATAAAAAATTTCACTCAGGTAGGCAAAATGTAAACTTGTTTTAAAAAAGGGGGATTTCCCGGGCACCTGGGTGGCTGAGTTGGTGAAGCGTCTAACTCTTGATTTTAGCTCAGGTCATGATCTCCCAGTTCATGAGTTTGAGCCCGGCGTTGGGCTCTGAGCTGGCAGTATAGAGCCTGCTTGGGATTCTCTCTCTCTCTCTTCCTCTCTCTCTCAAAATAAATTAATAAACATTAAAATATATTTTTAAATGGGATTTTCTGTCTCGAGCTCTGTCATCTGAAAGCAACACTTGGATGCAGGGACCCTCACCGGCTCTGACCTCCCCCTCTCCTCTCTGATCACTCCCTGAGCCCAGGCCTGTTTAGCTCTGGGTAACGGTGATGGCCGTGGGGGCTCGACGCTTACGGAGGAGGTGTTCTTCCAAATGTATTGTTTATGTCAGAGCCTCAGCTTTCCCAGGAACTTTTTGTTTGTTTGTTTGTTTTCTGCTGTTGGTTATGGCTTTTATCTCTGTGGCCTTGGTGTTTTTGTTTGGGTTTTTTTGAGAGTGGTGGTGGTGGTCGAGGGAGGGAGGCAGGGGTTGTGAGTGAAGAAAACAATGATACCACCACTGCTGCTCCCCGAGATTTATTTAAATATCATCCCACCACATTTGATTTATTCATTCACCAGGTCCCTGGCAAAAGGTTCTTACAGGGGAAGCCCTCTCCACCTCACCCAGAGGAGTGGAACAATCTCCTGTTCACCCTTCTGGACCACGCTCAGGGAAGCCATCTCTAACCCCCATTGTCTTGTCCTCAGGCAAGATAGCGAGGAGCCTTAACCTCCTTTCACCCCCCTCCCAAAATAACCCAGCTCACGCATAGCGCCCACCCCAGCATTTCCATGTCGACTTTCCTACTCAACTGTAAGTTCCCTGAGGCTGTGGACCATGTCTTAGTTACCCCTGCATCCCTGGCACCCCACACCATGCCAGGCTCATAGCGACATCATTAAATGCCTGTTGCATTAATGAACAGATATACAAGAGCACCTTGGAGGACTTGAATCAAGCCCTCCCGGTGCTATGTATTCTCTTCTCTCATTCTCTTCTATAGTGTCGGGACACCGTGGGTCGGGATGTGTCACAAAGTGTGTTGCACACGGGTTGTTCTGTTACTGACAACTCCTAAAGCCCCCGTGCTCGTGAATGACTTATTTTATGCTACAAGTGGAAGCGAACGTATGGTTCTTCTTTGTCTTACTTTGACTCCGCCCTCTCAAAAATGGGTCCTAAGCAATGATTGAGGCGTTAACACTCCTTGGGAGGAGCAAGCCCAAGACAGTGAGGGTGAGGGTAAAAAGGGAGAAGGAGCCAGAAACAAGAGGCAGTTACAGCAGAGGCTTCCACCACGCAGGAAGCTCCCTTGTGGGCAGGCAAGTACTCTCGGTGGGAATAGGGGGGCCCCTCCGTAGGTTGCAGGGAGGAACAGCATCAGGGAGTAGTCCTTGCACATGGACCAGAGGAGGGGAGATTTCTCTACCTGGCATGCCCTCCTCTACTTCCCATTGGCCAAAGTCCAGACTCACTCCCAGCCCCTTAGTGGCCACACAGAGAGCCAGATTCCATTCCCTACCGTGATTTATATTTCCTAAGTCTCCATGTGACCCAGTATGGATGGGGTGCCCTCAGCCTCACCCTCAGAGAAAACACACAGCTTTGTGTCTAGTATCTCCTTATCATAATGACAGTCACACATTTGCTGGGCCCTGGATGGGAGAGAAAACGATGGTATTACGGCTCGTGGAGCTCGCAGCACGGGCGTGGTGCGGGACCCCCGGTATATCCCTGTGACCCTGTCCCTGTATGAACGCCTCCAGTCGTGGGTGCTGTCATCTGTACTTCTGTACTCCACGTCCTCCTGAGAAGTTAGGCATTGTTGTTGCTGGCCTACTTCTCATCTCCCCGACCAGATGGTCAAGTTATGGTACTGGTAGTAGATTGTGCCAAATTAGGACATGCGTGATAGAGTTGGATCCTCCTAAAGATGCATTGGGCGCAGACATCTCTCCAGTGCTCCGTAGGGCTAGGGAGCAATACAGATGAAGGGTCCGAGACAGGTGTCTGCCCTCACAGGGCACAGAGTCCGACCTGCCTGTCCACTCTCAGCCCCCAGCACCCCCCTCTTTCCTCACACGCTTCCCTCCACAGCCATTTGTACTTCTGTTTCTCTGCCTCTTCACATTCCTCGTCAGCCTCCGAGGCCCAAATGGGTCAGGTCTTTCACCTCCGAGAAGGCTTCTCTGATGCGCCAGCCCAGGCTGGTCTCCCTCTCCTGGGGTCGTGCAGCTTGGGGGCACGCCTGCAAAGTGGACGCTCACTGTTTGGTCGGTATGGTTTCAGGCCTGGCACTTGCCTCTGCTGCTGGAGAGTGAGCAGTTGAAGGTCAAGGGCACGGGGAGGGGAGGGGGATGCCTTGAAAGCTTGCTGGTTCTGTGAGCACTTGCTAAAAGTGATGTGTTTGAGGCAATAGCCACTACTGTGTATCAAAGAATCGATCTTTTGGTGTCCTAACTCTCTGATACCTCTCTACTCCTCCCAGCATGAATAACTTGGTTTGCTGTCCTTTGGCAGATAAGGCAACTGAAATGCAGGTGTTTCGTGACAGACATGTCACCCTGACTCCAGACACTATCCCTCATTTCTGTTCTCACTGTAACCCAGCGAACTCAGCTATGTGGTAGTAGCCACATTTCAGGGATCAGGAAATCGAGGCCCAGGAAGAAGAAATAAGTGGTTTAAGGTCATACAGCAAGTCTGAGGCCAGACTCACTCAGCCCTGGAACCCAGGTCCATACCAAGGACCACTCCCACCCCACAGATCTTTCTGGGTCGCAGACCTAGCACCTTACTGCCACCCTCAGATGTTTGGCCACAAGACTCAGAGCCTTCGTTTCCTGGAAGCCTCTGTTCTAATGTTTAGAACGGGAATGGATCCTGAAGTTGAATTCATTTCTTCTTTCTATGGCATCACAAAGGTGTCTCCAGCTTAAGCTGAAGAAGATTAAGTCTGCATTTACAGACCTGCCAACTAGGCCATCCCCCTCCCTCGAATATGCCGGAGGCCGTCAGCTACACACGTCTGAGATGCTGCCAGGTTCAACTGAAGACTCCCCCATGCTGCACAGATGACCCCTCAAGTTTTATGTCTTACCATCTACACGTGACAGGAAATACATAGGGAACCCTTGAAAACTGAAGGAGCTGATGCTTATTTCAGGGTGGACCGGAATGCTGGGAGGCCTCGTTGGTGTGGGAGGAGAAAGGGCCTGGGGGAGGAATCTGAGGCGGCGAACGTGGGGCAGACAGAGGGAGCGTCTGCCCATTGAAAAACCTGTGTCCTCATGCCCGTCTGTCACAGGCCCTGCCTCTCTCCAGAGCATCATCTAACCATCTGTGGAATGAGGAGAATGGCCTACCTCTGTGATTTTCTGTTTTTTTGTTTCCTTTTTTCAATAGTGAAAACTTTTTTCAAAAGCAGTCTTGCCCAAGAGCCCGATGGGGAAAATAATTTAAAGTATAGCCTCCCGCCAACCCTCCAAAGATGGGAGGAGAATCTGGCTTTCGGTCCAGGGCCCCAGTGTGTATGGGTGAAAAACAGTGGCCTCTGTGGTTGCTAAGCTCTCGGGCTTGCAGTGAAGAACGGTCAGGCGGTGGGCTCCCAAAGAGAAGCTTCACAGGCTCAGCTCTAAAGGACCTTGGGTCCTGAGGGACCGATTACTGTGCCTTACACCAGTGTTTCTCCACTGGGGTTCAGTGGATCCAAGAGTTAGGGAGTTTTTTAATTGGCCTTTTCATTTTGATTTTTAATCTTTTAAAAAATTATTTTAGCAACTATAAAGATGCTACTCTTTGCAGTGAAAATTCGCACTTGGAGGACAGTGAAACCTTGGCTGATCTGGGGCACCTGAGTGGCTGGTCCGACTTCAGCTCAGGTACGGTTTGTGAGTTCGAGCCCCGTGTCAGGCTCTGTGCTGACAGCTCAGAGCCTGGAGCCTTCTTCAGATTCTGTGTCTCCCTCTCCCTTTCGGCCCCTCCCGCACTTGTGCTGTCTCTCTCTCTCTCTCTCATAAATAAATAAATAACTTAAAACAAATTTTTTTTAATTAAAAAAAAAAGAAAGAAACCTTGGCTGATCTGGCTGATATTTCTCAAGTAAATTCCTGGGTGTGTTTATGGAGGCGCCCACAGTAGTTTGTTTCTTTTAAAGTACTGTTCATGACTTCAACTTGAGAAACTTTGGCTCAGTGCATCCCAGAGAAGCTGCCCATTAAGCACATTTTGAGGAGGAAGAGGGTGTGCTGTGCAGAGCTGCCTGAAGAGGGCAGTATGCAGAGATGATTGCAGAGACGAGTGCAGGGAAAGAAAGGTGACAAATTGGTAGGTACAGCTGAGCCCATTCCTATTAAATATAGAACCATGCAAAACATCTGTAAACATACATATTTTTTTAAATGCTTGAAAGCATAAAATTTAGTAGTGGTTTGGGTAGTAGAATTACAGGTGGCTTTTATTGTCTTTTTTCTGATCCATTAAACTCCTTTGGTTTAGAGAACTCCATTTGGTAAATTACTCCTCCTTTGCTCTAGGTCATAAATTTCTGGCTTTGAAGAGTTTTATGTTCCTTTCAAGGTGCTGGATACAGCCCCACAGACCTGCTTACTAGGCCTTCAAAATAATTTTAAAATATGATTGAATTGTCAGTAGTTGGAAGTTGGGAGAATTCCCATAAAACTCTGGTACTGTGGTCCTCCTGATATCATCTCTGGGCCCGCAGCCCCAGTTGGGTTTGTGGGTTTCCATCTGGCTCATTTCATACACATCTGTCAGCTGCCTGGCCCCGGAAGCATGTCAGCCCCCGTTCTGCTCTTCATCCTAGGACCCTTGAGGCATCCCATAGGGTCTGCTCCCCCTATGAACTGAGGACTTAGGGGTGATGACTGAGTTGAGAGAGAAGGCTTTGAGACCCTGTTTGCACTGTGCTTTAATTACATAAGATGAATGGAGTGGGGAGGAATGGTTAGGGGAGCCTCCCCTGACTACATCCTCATTAATTGCTGAATATTGGACCCAAAGCATCTGTGAGGTATTGGTGCCTCTACCTAGCAGTTCATATTTCTGAAAAGACCAGATAGGAGCAGTCTTTACCATTTCTCTTGCTGAATAAAACGCATGGAGCACTGGGAAGGAATTCTGTTGAGGGCAACTGGGTTGCCCTCTCTGGCCTCGATTACGTGAAAGAAATGGAATGTGAAGTGTTGTTTATGGGGGGAACTGTGCCTACAAAACGTGAATTGGGGAGGTAGGGTTTCCCTGGGAGCTTCAAGGCTGATGCCATTCTTCCTGGCTTGGTGTAACATTGACAATGATAATAACTGTGGCCGACAGTATTGATGCTCAGTCTGTCCTCAGACACTGGGCTTGCCAAACACTCTGCATACATCATCTCATTTCATTCCAGCACTCTAAGAAAGGAGGGCCTATGTTATCCCCATTTTTCAGATGAGGAAACTGAGGCTTACAGAAATTTACTGTGGAAAAGCTAGGCATTTGACCTCAGTCGGCCAGACTTTGGAGCCATGCTCTTAGCCGCTGTGCTGTGCACCCTCTCCTGTCTTGTGTGCCTCTCCTGCCCTTTCATTTTCACTAGTGACAATGAGAATGATGTTCCCACTCTGCATCTTTTTAATGTTTATTTATTTACTTTGAGAGAGAGAGTGAGCACAGGTGCATGGGCGGGGGCAGGGCAGAGAGAGAGAGAGAGAGAGAGATTGAGAGAGAGAGAGAATCCCAAGCAGGCTCCGAGTTGTCGATATAGAGCCCAACACAGGACTCGGTCTCAACAAACTGTGATGTCATGACCTCAGCCAAAATCAGGAGTCGGATGCTTAACAGTCTGAGCCACCCAGTTGCCCCCCCCCCCGACTCAGCATCTTTAAGCACCCTTATACAAACATGCTGCCTGGAAGGCAGGAAAGGGATTACCACCCCATTTAACAAGGAGGTGAGGAACCGAGGCCCAGAGAGGGAAAGGGGACCTTTGTAGTGTCACATAGCTAGCCCTAATTCTAGCTCCGCGGAGCATTCCCGGGGCATTCTCCCCCACTGATCGTGGCCATGCCCCACCACCACAGCCACGGTCCTCCAGAACTTGTTTTCACAGACGTCTGCCTCATTGGATGTGCAGTTGTCAGAGCTGGGCACCCCCCACCCCCGTTTTCCGCCTTTGTGCATATGAGCCTTGCCACAGGAGCCATATTAATCATTCCAAGTTGAAGGTTACCAAGAAAAATATGCCAGAGTGTGACAGGCCATTAGTATTTGTGTTGTAAGGAAACCAGTAATCATCTTAATTGGTGCACACTTGGGAGCAGAGCGGGGGCTCCATTCTGAAGGGTTGTCTCCTCCTTCATATACCATTAACGCATTAAAAGCCACAGTAAAAGCACCTTTCTAACCACCCTCGTCCACAGAGGCAGCTTTTACCAAGGAACTGCATCTGGCCCCTGAAACTCTGGGCCCTCCAGGCTGGGCAAACCTTCTTCACTCACACTGGCTGGGCCAGAGTGTTTGACCCTAGGAGCGATTTGAGAGGTCAGAGCAGCAGCCCTGCCTTTGGCCCCAGCAAATTTATGCTCCATGCTGTGGTTTTGACGGTGACCAGATTTGTCTCCTAAAACAGGTGGCCTGGAGACCAGGAGCAGGCCTAGGGGAGGAGAGCCTAGTATGCCGACCCCATCCCCTTCTTCCCAGTCCCTATTCCGAATCCTAACAGGGCTCTGGGTTTTGTTTTGTTTTTTAATTTTTTTTTTTTAGATTTATTTATTTTTGATAGAGAGAGACAGAGCACAAGTGGAGGAGGGGCAGAGAGAGAAGGAGACACAGAATCCGAAGCAGGCTCCAGGTTCCGAGCTGTCAGTACAGAGCCCCACATGGGGCTCAAACTCACAAACCATGAGATTATGACCTGAGCTGAAGTTGACGCTTAACCGCTTAACCGACTGAGCCACCCAGGCGCCCCTGGGGTTTTGTTGTTGTTTTCAAACATTTACTTCCATGTAGGAAACATGCCCATCCTATCCTGTATCCACCCCTCACCAGAGATTCTTGAAGAGCAGGGCCTGGCCTCCTCTTTGAGAGTCTTCCTTTTGTGTAACACCCCGAGCCAAGATTTTGTCCAGCTCTACTTTATCTAGTTTACAATATGAAAACAGCTATTCTTTGAAATAACTATTTTATTGTGATATCAAATATGCCATTTAAAATATCTCTCTCCTCATTCCAGCCACCTTCCTTCCTGAGATTCTCACCATTCTAAACAGAAACTGCCGGGGTGGGGGGACTAAAACTTGGGAATTCTACTTTGGAGGGCAACTTGGGAGGATCAAAAAATTGTAATGTGCATATTGTAAAACCTAAGAGCTCCATTTCTTGGTGTCTATCCTAGAGAAATAGTCACCATGCATGCGGTGAGGTACATATAAGGTTGCTCACCACAGCACTGTTTATAATCCTGCTGAATTAGAAATGATCTAAGTGCCTATCAATGGAGCATATATCAATGGGACATATCCCTAATATGGAATATGATGCAGCCATTAAAAGGGACTGGATCTAAATGACATGGACAGAGCTCTAAGATGTATTATAAAGTAAAAAGCAAGCTGTATAACCATTTATGTAAACACACACACCAAACAATGATGTTTTTGATACATATGCCTTCGTGTGTACAAACACATAGAAAAAGGCACGGATACATATACTCCGAATTCCTAACAGTGGTGATTTACTGAGTAAGCCCCATGGAGTAAGCCAAGACCAAAGATCTCTTTTATTTGTAGGATTTTTTGTTTTAACAAGGAGAATATGTGTATTATTTCTCATTTAATTAAAAAATAATACTGTCCTGAAGGAAAGGAGGTAGTTTGTTTACTTCATTTCCTGCAAGGTTTTAGAGATTTAGCATGTTCCCTTTCTAGACAGGGTGGGGAGGATTTGTGTCTTAATCCTTTGTAGGCTGAATTTTTGTTTCTTAGCAAAGCCTCTGCTGGATGCCCATACGTTCTTAAGTGTATTTTAATTAGAAGAAATTATGAATTACCTTTTAATTCAGAAGAAATCATGAATTACTTTTAATTAGAAGAAAGCGTGAATTACTTCCTCATTGTTTATTAAAGATTTATCATGGTGAGAAGACATGAGGTCTGTCTAGTTCCCTGGATACTCAACTGCTTCAGGGCTGTGTTTCCATTTCCTTGGGTCGCTCTCTCCACCTGAATGTCCTTCCCCACGTTGCCACCCTGATGATTCCAGGGAAACTCTGCTTGGGAGACCCTGCTCCCCTTGGTCTCCTCCCCAGAGTAAACGTGTTCCTAACGAACTGCCATTAATCATTGCTCATGCTTCCCCTGGTAAAGGTGTGCAAAGTCTGGAGTCAGACCACCCCTTACCCCTAGGTCAAGTTCCTGCTCTGCTCCTTACCGGCAGGATAGAGGACCATCCAGCTCTCCAAGCCTCAGTTTTCTCATCCCTAAGATGGAGAGGGCATCCCACCTCAAGGATCCTTGTGAGCATTAAATGAGATGATGCTGGTAGAATGCTGAGCACCGTGTCTGGCACAGAATCACTCTCACTATGTGGCAGCTGTTCGTGTCATTCTTAAAGCAGAAATACCTTCCTCAGTAGACCAGGGGCCTGAGTTCGGTTCTCTTGGTTTGTGAACACCTTGCACTGTCCCTATCCAACATGAGGCTCAGTTAAATGTCACTTCGCACTGAACTGTGCAGTAAGGGATATGGAAGGATGACCATCTGGATCATGGGGATGTTCTACTAAAGGGACAGAAAAGCCGCAACAAACCACAAAGTATTAAAAGAGGCCACTCTGACAGTGGTTTTCATTGATTTTTGCATATCTGATTTTCAGTGATTTTCAAAATGAGCACATTTTACTTCTCTAATTTTTATTTTTATTATTTTTTTAATATGAAATTTATTGTCAAATTGGTTTCCATACAACACCCAGTGCTCATCCCAACAGGTGCCCTCCTCAATACCCATCACCCACCCACCCCTCCCCCCCACCCCCCATAAACCCTCAGTTTGTTCCCAGTTTTTAGGAGTCTCTTATGTTTTGGCTCCCTCCCTCTCTAACCATTTTTTTTCCCTTCCCCTCCCCCATGGTCTTCTGTTAAGTTTCTCAGGATCCACATAGGAGTGAAAACATACAGAATCTGTCCTTCTCTGTATGACTTATTTCACTTAGCATAACACTCTCCAGTTCCATCCACGTTGCTACAAAAGGCCATATTTCATTCTTTCTCATTGCCACGTAGTATTCCATTGTGTATATAAATTACAAAAAAAAAAAAAAACTTCTCTAATTTTTAAATGCCCCACTCCCAAGAGGGAAGATGTGGTAACCCACAGGAATGGGGTGGCAAAGGAGGGATAGCCAGGCACTGTGACAGAACCGAATAGAGAAGGTGCTGAGGAGGCAGGGGGCATTGCTGGCACGCCTAGGTTTTACCACCTGATTTCTGGGTCATGCCATTCAGCTATGGCTCTGCCTCTCAGACAGCCACCTGCGCCCTGCAAGGGAGCAAGATGCCTCCCCAGGGGGCCTTGGCAGTGGGCATCGGAGGGGTGTGTGTGTTTGAGCACGAGTTAACAAATCAGACTACATGGGCATTGAGTGACTCATGGACAACCAGAGGACTGGAAAAATCTTCTGTGTGGCACCGGTGTATGTTCAGAACGCACGAAACTCCCAGGCTGCATTGCCTCACACGGACCCATGTTGTGAGTTCCCTGGGAGGCAGCATTCCATGTGCTTTCTGGCCCTTGACAAATAAAGCAAATACAACATTGAGAAGTAAACTTTGCTCACAGCTGGGGCAAGGAGAAAATTACAGGGGTAGATGAAATAGGCTAGCCCTCGTGAAAAGAAAAGCATGTTCTCTACGCAAATTACTACGTGCCTATCAGGAGTCCTCAAGTTAAAGGCTTAGGTCCTCAGAACTGGATTTTCACCATTTTAGAGCTGGGTGTATGGACAGGCGTATCATCTTGTAACCGTGGAATCACACAATCCTAGTGCTTGGCGGGGCCTTCAAGGCCATGTAGTCTTTCTCCAACATTTGAGTCTTTTCTCTGGTTTGTATAAGTTCAGCATCTCATCAAATTCTTCCCGTGGTGGACAACTCACTGATGAGCCATCCCTTCCTGGGAAGCTCTCACTGTTAGAACATTCTTTCTTTATGTTGAGCTGAACTGCAACTCTGAAAATTTTGTTTCCCGGTTCTGGTCCTTTCTTCTGAAGGCACACAGCCTGGTGTCAGAGACAGGGCATGAGCTACAGAGTCAGAGAGCCTGGTTGTTGACTTCTACATGTACTGTTCAGTGAAAAAAAAAACAAAACAGGTTTCAGGAAAAATAAAAAAGCTCAAAAACTTTAGACACTGGATGAGAAGTACACCAAGCTGTTGAGTGGCCATTGCTGGTGGATGAGACAAGACTGGCTTGTCATTCAGATGTTCCTTTCCTCCATGATGGTTCAGAGAGGTTTTTTTGCAGGGGCGCCTGGGTGGCTCAATCGGTTAAGTGTCTCACTCTTGATCTTAGCTCAGGTCGTGATCTCACTTGTGAGACTGAGTCAGACTCCGCGCTGACAGCTCAGAGGCTGCTTGGGATTCTCTCTCTTCCACTCTCTCTGCTCCTCCCCAACTTGCATACGTGCGCATGCACTCTCTCTCAAAATAAATAAAATAAAAGGGTTTTTACAACAAGTGTATCACATTTAGAATCACAAAAAGTAGTAAAGATTTTTCCACTTTTGAAAGAAAAAGAAGAAATATCCAGAACACTTTATATCCAAAAATGGAGTCCCCTGTGTCTGTTGTGTTTCTTTCCCTGCAGGCTGTATGAATCTTTGGGGTATGCCCTAACAGGATTCAGTGCAAGTGTCTGCCCACGAGAAATGGCCTTAAACATTAACCATAAAAACCAGTGACTGCTTTAGGTCCTGCCTGCTCTGCCCCAGGGCCTTTGCATTCGCCACTCTCTATGCAGAAGCTTATAATCAGTTTGTGTTTTATATTGCCGGGTGGTCACATCTGCAATGCCGCCATCTCACAAACAGACATGGATGTGATAGGCAGAGATATACCCTTTGGTAAGTGGGGAGTGATGTGTGAGTGGGAACTTCATGTGTGGTCAGTTCCTTGATAAACATCCTGCTGTGAAGATGACTTTTGCTTCCTGATGTTACCTCCTATGTTTAGAAACTCACAAGTGAATACCTGGATGACAGGGACTCCCAGATATGCTTGACATCTTCCCATGGGTGACCTGTTGAGTCCTCTGGAAGCATGCTTTGTGTATAGACTTAAAAAAAATAAAGGCAGCAAACAACAAGGAAAGTATACCAAGTCAGGATGGTTCACCAGATGTCTGTCAGCCCCTGCCAAATTGCAGGTGTTGTGAGGCACGGGGAATACGTCAGTCTTGGTCCTGCCCTCAAGAAGCGTGGTGCCGGGCAGAAAGACACAAGTCCTGACCAAAACATGCAGGGAATGCAAAGAGAGCTGGGGTCAGAGCACGCACTGTACTTGGTGAGCCTCAGAGGAGAACACCATTTACACAGATGGTAATCCAGGAGCACTGTGAGCTGAGCACCTAGGGAAAAATAGGATTCTCTGAGACAGAGAAGCAGAGAAGGATGCTCTGAGCTGAGAGATTTGCAAGAGTAAAGGAGTGAAGGCAAGAAATTACTCAAGTGGTGTCTGCAGAGGAAGGATCAGTGCCGGGTTGAGACGGGAGATCGGAGTGGAAACGTGGGCTTTGGACGTTGCCAAGAGGCCTGGGACGTCACCAGGTAACATCAGTAGGCCTGTGCTATACCAACAGGGTGGATGGGATGAGAGACGAAGGATTAGAGACCAGAAGGCCTGTGTACCCAGATTAATTTCTGATGTGGGAGTTCATGTAAATCGCTGAAGATCCCATGGTTCCTGTGCTGGCACTAACCAGGGAGGAGGCAGGGAGGGAAGAGGCGGGATGAGAAGTCTGCAGGACTCTGCAATGCAGAGATTTCCAGAGAGCCCGGGTTGGGTTGGGGAATTCGGGGAAGAGGGGCAGCAATATTTAAGAGGGGTGGTAAGGAACGCTCTGACACATGTTCAACTTTCTCTTCCTGTGCACTGAGCAGGAAAATCTCCCCCAGGAGAATACTTTTGCCCTTTAACAAATATGAAACTGACAGGCTGACACTGTTGTGAAGTGGAAGAATTTTTTTTTTCTTTTTTATTAACAACTTAAATGATAGGCATGGAAGCGTGCGCCCTATGTGAAACACATGTTGCTCTCCAACACCTGACAACCTGACATAATTTAAGAGCAGCTACCAAGAGCCCATGGCCCTCAAACTGCCCATGAATCTGCTTCCCTGGATGGGCTCCAACTGGGTGAAAAACTGGGGTGGGCCAAGTCCAAGGGACCCAACCTTCTCTTCTCATTTGTACCCAATTGGTGGGGAGTCGCTTTCAGAAAACAGGGGAGGCTGTAATTAACTTGACTGTGGTGTTTTCTGGAGTGTTTTTATTCGTCATCTGATTATTAAACAGATTTATGGCCCTGCCCACCCGCTGAAAAAGAAGCAAGGCATTTAGTTGAAATTAAAAGTGCAGATAAGGCTGCCTGTTTAGATAATAGCATCTCTTTTTTAATAGATTACTCATCTTCTGCGAAATCGGGGAGAGGAGTTAATTTGTGTGATGAAGTGCTTTCTATTTCTGGGAGCTAGCTGGTGGATGTGATTGCTTGAGGAAGGAGCATAATTCATTCTTAAAATCACCAAAGGCATGTTCAAGCCACACACCTATGCCCCGAGGAGTCAGGTGATTTGTAATGTGATGTTGAAGAACCAAGAGGCTTGTGGTTTCAAAGCAAATGTTTGGGGAAGGTGTACAATTTGTCTTTAGGGTGGAGGTCCGCTTCCCGTTCGTCCTGCGAAAGGTGCCAGAGCGATAAACTTCACTTGTTCCTCTAAGCCATCTGACCAGGCGGCCACTGATTAAAAGGGACAGTGAAGACAGATGGACTTGGGCTTGAGTTCCAGAGAAGTCACTACTAGCTAGGTGACCATGGGCAGTAGCAGACCCTCTGTGGGTCTGTTTCCGCATCTGTAAAGTAGGGGTAACCCTGGGGGGTGGTGGTGAAGGATGTGTGTGGGACGGAGCCAGCCAAGTGCCCAGCCGTTGTATGCCCGACTTGGCTGTCCTCGGCTTCTGGCTTCTGCTCCAGGGACTCACTCTGTTTCCACCCTGGATGGAGGGCCCCCTGAAAGAATCCATGTGTGCACAGGTGTCAGGGAGGACTTCCGGCTTTACGGAACACTTGTTGGGAGAGGCAGAGAAGGAGTTTTACATCACATCCTCCATAGCAACCCACTTACAGCTCTCCCCAGACATTCCTGTTCTCCCAGGGCCTCTGGGACACATAACACCCAGCCTTACTGGTTCCCTGTCTTCCTCCCTCAGTTTTCCCCCTAGAAACGTATTTTGTTACTGGAACGTGCCCATGAGCATTTCACCCAACCTTCTCTTCCTCTGTCTCCTCTCCTCTTGCCGACTACCACTCACCCAGCACAGCTTACAGTGCAGTGTTCTCTCCCAGGTGAACTCTCTCCCCTCCCTGGGTATGTGCTGACTTTTCCAGGAATACCTGTTTATCAAGGGAAGATCGTGCTTTGTTGGGGTTGGAACTCCGCTAGAAGTTGTTCACTGTTTTAGCAAATTACCTCGCCAACAAGGGTGCTGCTCTCGGTACCTGGGGTGCCAGACCACATACCTGCACTGACCTGTTAGGTGCACTGAAATGTAAACCAGTATAGGACACTCTTAAGTACAAGCATTTGGCTACTTCTCTGTCTTCTTGTAGTCAGCCCAAGCATTTACATATTGAAACACAAGTTATTCTATTATTGTTCCTATATACAACAGTTGGGGCATTACGTATAATGTTATGGCTAATGCAGGCTATATTACTTATGAATTTTATTTTAGGATATTAAAGGGGACCATACAAGATAACTGTAACTTCAAAGTGGGTGGGGCGCCTGGGTGGCTCAGTTGGTTAAGCGTCGGACTCTCAATTTCGGCTCAGGTCACGATCTCACAGTTCGTGGGATGGAGCCCTGTGTCAGGCTCTGTGCTGACAGCGTGGAGCCTGCTTGGGATCTTCTCTCTTCCTCTCTCTCCCTTTCTCTCTGCCCTTCCCCTCTTTGTTCTCTCTCTCTCTCTCTCTCTCTCAAAATAAATTTAAAAAAAAAAGATAACTAACTTAAAGGGACATTGAGTAGGATAGGGTGGAAACCACTGATTCAAAAGGTGAGTCAGCCAGATGTTGAAGCTATGTTGGCTTTTGACAAAGAGTTCGGGCCCAGTTCCCTCAGATCTACTGTGTCCTTCTGTATTTTCCAGCTGCAGAGATGTTAGGGTCCACACTTGCTAAAGCCCCGATACACATGTTTTCCTATCAGCTCTTATGGTGAGAGGAAGGACACCTAAAATATGTTCTTTGAAATCTTTGGCCAGAGAAAAGTGGCCACTTGGGAGTAATAACTTTGTCTACCCTTGTGGTGCTCCAGAAATCTCAAATCAACTTGTAGGAGTTCTAGTGATGGCCTCCTGAGGTAGGCAATGCAGTATCAGTCCTATTTATAGAACTGGACCTTGGGTACATTTTCTCAGAATCTTGGCTGTCGTAACAATAACAACAATGGATACTGGGCAGGGAGCACTGGACTCTGGTCGGGGGCCATGGCCGAGGACTTCAGGATCAAGTGAGGCATCTTTTTTAACATTAGAGGTTCCAGACTGTACCCACCAGGGTTTTTCAAATTGTACTAGATGGAAGGTCATGAAATCAGTTTCAGGGATCATGACCAGCTTTTGAACAAAAGTGAAATCCAAGAGGCCAGAATAGGAATATGTGTATATGTGTGTGTGTGTGTGTGTGTGTGTGTGTGTGTATACATACATATATATATATATATATATATATATATATATGTATGTATACACACATATATATACGTATATATACACACACACACATATATATAGGTGCATCACACCTTGTATTTCGGTTATATGTATGTGTACCAGGTCAAGATGTAAAATGTATTCTTTTTATGGGTCACAGTCAAAAGATTTGAAAGCCACTGTTCCCAGGCATACAGAATGTCTGTGAAAAACAGTTCCCCCAGGGATTCTTAGGGTTAAGGTTTGAGGCCCCTTGCTGTCTACCAATCGGGAGGAACATTTATTTGTCAGATCTCTCACTTGAGGCAAGAGGAGGGTTGTGCAGGTGAAGGAGAGGCCAGGCCACGTGAGTCTGAGGAAGAGGAGGGAGAGCACCTGAGCCCCTACCCATCGCTTTCATAGTGTCACTGAGGCCAGCAAATAGTCTTGCATTCCTTGGAGAACTTCAGTTTTTCTGTTATTCTAGCAGGAAAACTGAGCTTCTATTCTCATCATTCAGAAATCCTAACATGATTGTGATGGCCTAGATTCATTTCCCTCGGCTCAGCTTCTGCAGTAGAAGTTAGATTGGTGTTTTTCTCGAACGCTAACTTGTATAGGCGTCACTCGGAGAGCTCATTAAAATCCAGGTCACTGGGTGCCCCCTCATCTGATTCAGGAGGTTTGGGGTAAGGCCTCAGAATTGGCAACTCTAATAAGCTCCTGGGTGATGCCAATGTAACTGGTCTGGGGTCCACACTTTGTAAACCACCGTGATAGATCAGCAGAAAAGAGTGTGCCCAGCATCATTCCCGGCACCCAGCAGGGGTGCAGCACACGCCTTCTTGATGAAACTGAACTGAGTTCTGTCCGCCGAAATGCCTTCGCTAAGGTGCAGCTGGTTCGCTGCTTCCAACAGTGCACAAATGGCTGGTGGACATTCAATAATTGTGTGCTTGATGTGGGTGAATTGTATGGGATGTGAATTGTGTCTCAATAAAGCTATTATCAAGAAGAAGAGGAGGGCAGGAAGGAGGAAGGGAAAAAAGAAATGGCTGGTTTTTTAAAACCAGCTATCAAGAGTGTCTGTTATACCTTAGACTGTCTTAGGAGAGGACCCCCATCAAAAGAGAATGACACAGGGCTTTGAGCTGAACTCTGAGGCCTCTTCAGCTCTGCCACTTTAAAGTTCCTCCCAGAACTCAGAGCCAGAACACGTATTCTCTCCTGAAGGACTGGTCTGTTTTCCTTTTCCAAGTGGCGAATGATGCTTTAATGCCTGTTAATGCCTGTGCATTTCACCTGCGAAAAGCCACATCCCGGTGCAACCACGCCTTTCCTTCCCAGCCTCTCTGTTTAATTTTCCTGCTATTTATATTCACCTGACTATAAGTTTTGTCAGCAAGTGAAAGCCCTTGACATCCCAGGGGATGGGAGACAGGATTGAGGTTGTGGGATTGGAAGCGTACCCACCAGGCAGAATGGGGAGACCGGGGGCATCGAGGGGGTGATGTAGTTTCATAGTTAATTATGTCAGAAACACTCGGTGTGACTTCTGCCTGTCACCTACTAGCTATTTGGACCCAGATTAGTGTAAAACTTTTCTAGGCCTCAGTTTCCCTGCCTAAGGTTGTTAACAGTGCCTACCGAGTAGGGTTGTTGTGGGGATGAAATGAGACAATGCATATAAATAACAGCACTTAACACTGGGCCTAGATGCACACTGTGAGCACATGACAGAAATCATGACAATGACGATAAGGGTCCACCTCATCTTAGCAGTTTTCCTTTGGCTAGAAACACCTGAGTGTCACAACAGGACAAAGGTGACATTTCTGACTGCTTTGTTGCCCACCCTCCTCCAAATAGATTGGCGTTGCCTTAGAATACACGGTCTGAGACTTAGAAGTGAGTAAGTCAATCCTGGAAACAGATGAGCTATGACACTTTAAAAGCCGGAAGCCCAGTGGAGCTGAGACATGACGAGACCCAGAACACCTACAGCTCCCAGAAGCCAGTCCGGATGTGTGGAGGGCAGCCTCTCCCGCCACAGCCTCTGCATTATTAACAACCCCAGAGGCCAGAGAACCAAGTGACAGGGACGATGCTGATTTGTCTGGTTTGTAACTTGTTCCCTACTTCCCTTCTCCTCTTCCTCCTCTTCCCTCGAGGGCCTGTCCCCGGGGCCCTCTCCTGCGTGCTCTGGGCCCCGCCAGAGTGTGGGACACAAGAGCCCCTTTATTTTTCGTGCTTCTCAGCAGGTGTCTCTGCAAGCTTTGATGGCACCAGCAGTTGAAACTCAGGTATTCTACTTGGGAACTGATCTGATTGCACACAGCGCTGGAGTAAAGATCCCTGAACAAACCGAACTGGATTTGAGTCCTGTCTAAACCACTTACTTTGCTGGCTGTGTTAACCTTGGACCAGAAACAACATCATCTGAACTTGACTTCCCTCATCTTGAAATGAGGATGATGAACCGTGACCTGCTTCCTTCACAGGGGAATCAGATCAAATCAAATCAAACCAAATGAAAGGATGGTGGAGGGAGGTGTGTGGGTTCAGCAGGGATTCGCAGACACCTCTGGCTCCGCGTGAGGCATGTGGGGTACACGGGCAAGCAGAGCAGTCACGGGGCCCACCCTCCTGGAGCTTAAAGTGGGCGGGAGACGAGTAACTCCGCGAATGCAGAACGATGGATGACCTCAGCTGAGGGGCATGAAGAACGTGTCCCAGGGCTCTGCTACAGTCTGCCCCAGGGACCAGCTGCGGTCTGAGAGGTCATCAGAAAGGCTTTTGTGACGAGTTGAAGTTTGAGCTGAGAGCTGAAGGATGCGCAGGAATTCACTGTGGAGGGATGGGAGGAGCTCGGGAACTTGGCAACCCAGGTGGAAAGGCCAGCTTGGACAGGCAGCCTGAGGCAGAAGGGGCCATCTTGGGGCCCTTTGGACACCTGAAGGACGACGGCGTGTTGGGGGGCAGCAAGGAGGGGACCAGCCAGGCACACACAGCCCTGTCACCCCCGGTAAGGATTTTGGACCCTCTTCCAAGAGCCATAGGAAGCCGTTGAAGGGTTTAAGCAAGGCACTGGAAGGGTGACGAGAGGCAGTTTACTTCTCTTTTCAGACACCCCCTGAACTGCATGCCGGCTAGACTAAAGGGGGACAGAGCGGAGCAGGGACAGCAACCATGGCCACTGTACTTGCCCCTAAATTGTACAGTGCTCCAGACACAGGACAGCAGTGGCCTGGACCGGGGCCATATTCTTGCAGTGTCACCGTTACAATGCCCGGGTGAAAACCTCACCCTTCTGTCTTAGTGTCCTAGGGCTGCCTTAACAAGGTACCACACACTAGCGGGCTCAAAACAAAACAACACAAACGAAATAAGTTTATTCTCTTGCAGTTCTAGAAGCTGGAAGTCCAAAATCAAGGGGTCAGCTGGGCCATGCCCCCTCAGAAGGCTCTACCTAATGATCCTTCCTTGCCCCTTGCAGGCTTCTGGTGTTGCTGGCAATCCTCAGTGTTTCTTAGAGTGTTTCTGTGTCCATTATCACATGGCCTTCTCCTCGTGCATCCAAATTTCTGTCTTATAAAGGACACCGGTCATTGCATGAGGGCCCACCCTTAATTTGATGACATCTTCAGAGACCCTGTGTCCAACGAGGGTCACATTCACAGATACTAGGGGCTAGGACATCAACATATCTTCTGGGGGGACTCCGTTCAACCTGGAGAAGCTCCTCTGATGCCGTTGCTCCCTGGGCTACAGCCCAGCAGGGAGAACCATCCACAGAGACCTAACTCCCTTGAGACTGGATAAGATGGAGAGGCTCCATTTCTTTTAAGTTTATTTATTTTTGAGAGAGAAAGAGAATGAGCAGGGGAGGGGCAGAGAAAGAGGGAGAGAGAGAATCTGCGCTGGCAGCACGAGGCCCGACGGGGGAGGCTTGACGCGGGGCTCTATCTCACAAACCATGAAATCGTGACCTGAGCTGAAATTGGGAGTCAGATACTTAATCGACTGAGCTACCCAGGTGCCCCAGGAGAGGCTCCCTTTCAACACAGGAGCCAGGAAGCCTGCAGCCCCCCAGGGAAGCCTGTGTGTGCGTGCGTGCATGCGTGTGTGTTCAGCATGACACATACAAGTATTTAGGGGTGACCCAGGAAGCACAGGCCCTGGTTCTGGTCCTCACTCAGACCTCACTGGCTGAGAGACTCGGGGCAAGACTTTCTCTTCCCTGGGCCTGTCTCCTGTCTAGTAATGCCGGAAATGATACCTGTCCCACCCTCCTTGTAGTGGCTTTCAGAGGAGTCCAGCAAGGCCATCAACAAGTATTTCCTGAGAAGATGCTGTGTGCCTGACCTTGAGAGAACTCGGTGGGAGTGTTCTCGGGAAAGGGCCAGTGGGAGCTGTCCTGTCCTCCCACGTTAATTCCCCAGCTTTTCTCATCCAGCAGCAGGATGGTTAAGAGCACAGACTCCAGTAGCTCCCAGGGGCGGGAGCAGAGATGAAACTAGAGTGTCCAGGAATTGATAATTCCCGAAGCTGGGTGATGGGTCGATGGGCGTCGGGTGGGGGGGGGGGGGGGGTGGGGGGAAGGGTCCTTTATTCTATTCTGTTAATATGTTTGAAATGATTCCTAATTAAAAAAAAAAATGTAACAAAGAAGACTACAGCCTCTGGAGCCACACTGCCTGGATTTAAATCCAAGACCTGCTGCTTACTAACTGTGTGGACCTGGGGCGAGTTACTTAACTTCTCTGTGTCCCAGTTTCCTCTTCAGTTAAACAGGGATACTAATGGTGAGCTGCCCCAGGGAGTGTTTGTGAAGATTAGATGAGTAAACGCGCATGAGGCCCTTGGGCTAGTGCCTGTACGGCTGAGTTCTCAACACACAGTTACAATGCCTTACAGAAACCAGGCACCAGAGAACGATGTGTGACTGAGCTCGAGTCATCAGGGGCACCTTCACAGAACCACACAGTCAGCCTTGCAGTTCCCTTCGGTCATACCTGCTGCTTGGCTTTGCCTCAATTTGGGTTTCCTGCAAACTGCGGCAGGATATGAGTGCAAGTAGTTGTTTGGGGAGGAGACTTCGAGAAACACCAGCAAGAGAGTGAGGCAGTGAGAATGGGAACAGATGGCCTGTGATGGCACCAGAGCGGGCAGCTGTGCACGATCCCATGGGTGGCCCTGGGATCCAGCACAGAGCAGGCGCTCGGGGCTATCCCACCCGAGGGGGCGCAGAGTCCGGGGCAGAGGCAGGTGCCAGCAAGCTGGTAGCCGTGAGAACAGATGCTGAGGGGGTGTGGACGGGGCACACAGAATCCACCTGTGAGCTCTCTTAACGGCTCTTCTGACACCTGCTTAAAGCCTTGCCGTGACGGGGCTTCCCTTCAGAACGAACCTCACTCCAAGCTGGATGGCCCTGACTTACCATTAAATGAGGGGTAATAAGGGCAAAAGCACTTCAGTATTGGTTTTCAGTCAGAGCAGCCCCTGGAATAGGAATGGTGAGTGTGTGCCATTAGGACTGCTGCCTCCCTGCTGCTTCAGGGGACACCTCTCTTCTCAGTCCTGGCACTTTTTTGTTGTTTGTTTATTTTTGAGAGACAGAGAGAGCATGAGCAGGGGAGGGGCAGAGAGAGAGGGAGACAAAGAATCCGAAGCAGGCTCCAGGCTCCGAGCTGTCAGGACAGAGCCCGACGCGGGGCTTGAACTCACGGACTGTGTGATCATGACCGGAGCCGAAGTCGGACACTTAACCGACTGAGCCACCCAGGTGCCCCTCAGTCCTGGCATTTTTATGCTGAGCCAGAATATAGCCTCAGAGCCTTTCTTAATATAGTTTTAGGTATCCATTACAACCCATTAGCTTAGGCACTTCAGTGAAGCCTGTTTTCCATCCCTGCCCTAGTGCTTATGAAGCTGGGGGAACTCCCAGGGTGGAAGACGCCATGTTGCTGTATGATTCTGGGCAAGAACACATTTAACTTCTCTGGCCCTCCCCCATCCCCCTCTGGCTGGATCGAAGGGCCTGAGAGCAGTGAGGCAGAGGTGGAGTTTGTTCGGTACAGTAGGAAGAGCCTGCTCTTTGACAGTCAGGCTGGGTTGTAGACCCTGGCTTCATCATTTATGAACTGTGTTCCTTGGGCAGGCTCCATTTCCCGCTCTGAGCTTCGTGGTATCGTCTGTAAAATGGGGTCGTAATACCCCATCTGTGGTGTTATTGTAGGTGTCAGAGATTACGTGTATGAAGCAGGGAGCTCCACGTGTGGGCAGGGGCTCAGTAATTGTCCCTTAGAATTGTCATCATCATGACCATCATCATCTTCATCCAAATCCTCTTCCAGCTCTTCAATTCTGTGACTTCAGGGAACGTGCTCATCCAAGAAGACAGTGTGGTAAGAGAAGGCAACAGCCCTGATTTTGTGTAAATGCATTTCCTGGTAAGGACAGGAGGCACATAATTGCCCCTAAATAATTGCTCTGACTTTACCACAAGCTGTCAAAAGGCCCTAATTGGTCGATCTGTAATGACTGCGGCCATCTGCGTGCGGGGTGATTTAGCGACTGGGCTCTGCCCGAGCCGGGCCCTCGATGATTAGAGCCAGCCGGGGTGATATTTCACCCTCTGATGGGAGTAGTGGTGTGTGGGTGAAGGAAATTATCTCATCCTTGTTTTAATGACCTACCAGTTGAACCCAGCCAAGAGGCAGCGGTGGTCACAGACAATGACTATGGATTTTTCTTTTTTTTTTTTTAAAGATAGTGTTCCTGCCCGAACAGCAGCATATCTGGAGCATGATCATGCCTCTTGCTATCTTGTTTCACTGCCCAAGAAAGTCTCTTTTGGAAAGATTTAGTCCCTCAATTAGGGCAAATTGATTTCTGCTTTCTACAGAGTCACTGTTCCAAAGAGAAGTGGTAAAGGGCAGGAGGCGCCATATTAATCTTGGCAGGCAAGCAGGAAGGCGGCCCGGAGTATTTTTCAGCCTTCCAGCCTTGGCTTGTACATGTGGAGATCATCTTTTCTCTGTATATCTTTTAATTGCTCTGACCTCCAAGATGCCAGGGGATACAACACAAAACACACTTCAGGTGGTGGAAGTTTCTGGAGACTTCCGTCGAGCCACTGGAGCAGTGTCCTGTGCAAAAGTGGTTTTAAGTGGCACCTGAGATGATCTCAGTTGGTTCAGAGACTTTGCATTAGGCCGCATTGAATCATGTGGAGAGTTTTTCTCTTTCCAACTCCCGTCTATGTCTTCTGGTTACCTCGGATGGAGAGCCTCGGTTGGTTTCCCGTGTCTCCCTTCTTGACAGAGAAGCAGACCGTGAGCTCCCAGTGTGGGAGGGAGGGGCAGGAAGATCTGCCTAAAATTGAGTCACATTGTTTTATTTTTATTTGTTTCGGTTTTTCATTAACTCTTGATTCCATTTGGTATCAATTTTCCATTTATGATGTTTATTTCCCTTTAAAGTAAATGTAATTCAGTAATTTTTTTTAATTTAAAAAGGTGAGTTGATTTAAAAAAAAAACAGATTAGAGTGGGATAGAACTGGCAAAAAAAAAAAAAAGTCGGAGCATATGACTGTAAGAGCTTGGGGAAACATGAAAAGGGGGAAACATCATGTCTCTATACAAAACCTCTCAATTTACTGCCTATACAACCACAGGCGAGTTTCTTAGCTTCTTTGAACATCCGTTTTCTCACCTGTCGGGTGGGAAGAAGCATGATGTAGAGTATGATTTTATGAACCAAGCGAGATAAAATGTGTGCAGCTCCTTTGCAAATTATAATCTGCTTTAGGTGACAGTGAAAGTGAAACATTTCTGTACGGAGTTAGAAAAATAAAAGGGTCATTGGGCTCTGAACCAGGCAGCCAGGGGACCCTGGTTTGGAACCCAGCCCTACTGTTAAGTATATGTCAAAGGTGAGTCCTTCCCTTCTCTGGACCTCAGCTTTCTGTCTACAAAATAAAGAAACTGAACTACTCTAGCGGTTTCCAGACCTGGCTGTGCATCAGAATCTCTTGTGGGTCAAGTGAAACTGAAAACGCTGGATGCTACCCCAGGCTTAGCAGGTCACAGTCCCCTGGGATGATGCCCAATGCAGCTGCATTTATAGCCGGCTCACCAGGTGATCCGAATGTGCTCCCTGATTTAGGAGGGCCCTTCCAGCTCTAAGCCCGGATGCAGTGAATTCAGAGCAGCCTGGGTTAGGAAAGGGGGTCACCTGGTAGCTCTGGTCATGTGCTGACTGGGCTTCCATGAATCCTGGGTCCTGGGCCCTAGAAGACCCGGTCCAAACCGTGATTCAGGGATAGCACCAAGGCCCAGAAGAAATCAAGGATGGGCCCACTGTGCCAGACATGAGAGCCCTGTTCTCCTGATTTTCAGTTCAATTTTCCCAGCTGAGACAGAGAGTATTATTTTGGCTGTTGATGAGCTGCAAATGATCATACACTGAGTTATTTTTTGTGTCTGGTTTCTTTGGTTCACCATAGTAATTTTGAATCATCCATGTGGTTGGGTACACTAAAATTTGCTCCTTTTGTTGCTGAGTAGGGAATCTATTGTATGACTCTACGACGATTCATTTGTCCCTTCACCTATTGCTGACATTTAGGTTGTTTCTAGTTGGTACTATTATGAATAAAACCACTGTGAAACATTTCATTGTTTTTCCAGGTTTATGTTTCTGTTTCTCTTGGGTAAATACCTACAAGTGGAATTGCTGGACATAGGACAGTTGCCTCTTTACCTTTTTTTTTTTTTTTTAATGTTTATTTATTTTTGAGAGAAAGAGAGAGAGGGAGAGAGAGAGAGACAGAGCATGAGCAGAGGGGTGGAGAGAGAGGGAGACATAGATTCTGAAGCAGGCTCCAGGCCCTGAGCTGTCAGCATGGAGCCTGATGTGGGGCTTGAACTCACAAACCATGAGATCATGACCTGAGCTGAAGTCAGATGCTTAACCGACTGAGCCATCCAGGTGCCCCGCCTCTTTACCTTTGTAAGAAGCAGCTTTTTAAAGTGGTTGTACACTTTGTATTCCTTCCAGCAAGGAATGAGTTACAATTGCCCACCTCTTCCCCAGTACCTGATACTGTTCCTGTCTTTACTTTTTGCCATTCTGGGGAATGTAGTTTTTAATTTTGTTCTGTTTTGTTGATGGTTAGCATTTTTTTTTCTTTTTAAATTTTTATTTAAATTCTAATTAGTTGGGGCACCTGGTGCCTCAGCCGGTTAAGTGTCTGACTCTTGATTTCAGCTTAGGTCATGCCACAGCCCTAAAGTCAAGCCCCCCATCGAGCTCCATGCTGAACGTGCAGCCTGCTTCCTCTGCCCCTCTCCCACTTGCACGCACGTGTTTTCTCTCTCTCTTTCTCAAATAAAAATAAATAAGTAATTTTAAAAATAAACATAGGGGCGCCTGGGTGGCTCAGTAAGTTAAGCGTCCAACTTCAGCTTGGGTCACCATCTCGTGGTCTGTGGGTTTGAGCCCCGCATCAGGCTCTGTGCTGACAGGTCGGAGCCTGGAGTTTGCTTCGGATTCTGTGTCTCCCTCTCTCTCTGCCCCTCCCCCACTCACTCTGTCTCTATCTCTCAAAAATGAATAAATGTTTAAAAAATTTAATAAAAATAAATAAATTCTAGATAACATACAGTGCAATATTGGTTTCAGGAGCAGAATTTAGTGAATCATACAACACTCAGTGCTCATCATAACAAGTGCCCTCCTTAATGCCCATCACCTATCTAACCCATCCCCTACCTCCCTGCCTTCACCAACCTTCAGTTTGTTCTCTGTCTTTAAGAGTCTCTTACAGTTTGTTTCCCTCTCTCTTTTTTTCTTTTTCTCCCCTCCCATAGGTTTATCTGTTTTGTTTCTTAAATTCCACACGAGTGAAATCATATAGTATTTGTCTTTCTCTGACTGACTTATTTCACTTAGCATAACAAACTCTAGCTCCATCCACATCATTGCAAATGGCAAGATTGATGGCTGAGTAATATTCCGTTGTATATAATATACCACATCTTCTTTATCCATTCATCAGTCAGTGGACATTTGGGCTCTTTCCATAATTTGAGTATAGTTGATAATGCTGCTATAAATATTGGGATGCATGTACCAAGTCAAATCTGTATTTTTATATCCTTTGGGTACATACCAGTGCAATTGCTGGGTCATAGGGTAGTTCTATTTTTAACTTTTTGAGGAACCACCATACTGTTCTCCAGAGTGGCCACACCAGTTCCCACCCAACAGCACAAAAGGGTTCCCCTTTCTCCACATTCTCACCAAAACCTGTTGTTTCTTGTGTTGTTGATTTTAGTCATTCTGACAGGTGTGAGGTGGTATTTCATTGTGGTTTTGATTTGTATTTCCTTGATGATATGTGATGTTGAGCATTTTTTCATGTCTCTGTTAGCCACCTGGATGCCTTCTTTGTTTTGTTTGTTTTGTTTGGGTGAGGTTGTAATTATTATTTTATTATTTTTTAATGTAATTTATCGTCAAACTCGTTTCGATACAGCACCCAGTGCTCATCCCGACAAGTGCCCTCCTCCCTGCCCATCACCCACTTTCCCCTCTCCCCCCACCCCCCATCTACCCTTGGTTTGTTCTCAGTCTTTAAGAGTCTCTTATGATTTGCCTCCCTCCCTCTCTGTTTGTGACTATTTTTTCCCTTCTCTTCCCCCATGGTCTTCTGTTAAGTTTCTCAAGTTCCACATATAAGCAAAAACATATGATATCTGTCTTTCTCTGCCTTATTTCACTTAGCCTGATACCCACCAGTTCCATCCACATTGCTACAAATGGCCAGATATCATTCTTTCTCATTGCCAAGTAGCATTCTATTGTATATGTAAACCACATCTTCTTTAACCATTCGTCAGTTGATGGACATTTAGGCTCTTTCCATAATTTAGCTATTGTTGAAAGTGCTGCTATAAACATTGGGGTACATGTGCCCTATGCATCAGCCCTCCTGTATCCTTTGGGTAGATTCCTAGCAGTGCTATTCCTGGGTCATAGGGTAGATCTATTTTTAATTTTTTGAGGAACCTCCACACTGTGTTCCAGAGTGGCTGCACCAGTTTGCATTCCCACCAACAGTGCAAGAGGGTTCCCGTTTCTCCACATCCTCTCCAGCATCTATAGTCTCCTGATTTGTTCATTTTGGCCACTCTGACTGGCATGAGGTGGTATCTCAGTGTGGTTTTGATTTGTATTTCCCTGATGAGGAGTGACGTTGAGCATCTTTTCATGTGCCTGTTGGCCATCTGGATGTCTTTTTTAGAAAAGTGTCTATTCATGTCTTCTGCCCATTTCTTCACTGGATTATTTGTTTTTTGGGTGTGGAGTTTGGTAAGTTTTTTATAGATTTTGGATACTAACCCTTTATCCAGGGTGTCATTTGCAGATCCCTTCCTTCATTCCATGGGCTGCCTTTTAGTTTTGTTGATTGGTTTTTTTCACTGTGCAGAAGTTTTTCATTTTGAAGTCCCAAAAATTCATTTTTGCTTTTGTCTCCCTTGCCTCTGGCAATATGTCTGGTAAGAAGTTACTATGGCTGAGGTCAAGGAGGTTGCTGCCTGTGTTCTCCTCTAGGATTTTGATGGTTTCCTACCTCACATTTAGGTCTTTCATCCATTTTGAGTGTATTTTTGTGTATCGTGTAAGAAAGTGGTCCAGTTTCGTTCTTGTGCATGTTGCTGTCCAGTTTTCCTAGCGCCATTTGTTGAAAAGACTGTCTTTTTTTGTCAGATATTCTTTCCTGTTTTGTCAAATATTAGTTGACCATATAGTTGTGGACCCATTTCTGGGTTTTCTATTCTGTTCCATTGATCTGTGCGTCTGTTTTTGTGCTACTACCATACCGTCTTGATGACTGTAGCTTTGTAATGTAGCTTGAAGTCTGGAATCATGATGCCTCCAGCTTTGCTTTTATTTTTCAGGATTACTTTGGCTATTTGGGGTCTCTTGTTGTTCCATAAAAATTTTAGGATTGTTTGTTCTAGCTCCGTGAAAAATGCTGGTGGTATTTTGATATGGATGAGATTAAATGGGGAGATTGCTTTGGGTAGTGTAGGCATTTTAATAATGCTCTTCTAATCCATGAGCATGGAATGTTTTCCCATTTCTTTGTGTCCTCTTCAATTTCCTTCACTAGTGTTCTATAGTTTTCAGGGCACAGAATTTTTTTTTTTTTTAAGTTTACTTATTTTGAGAAAGAGAGAGAGTACATGCAAGTCAGGGAGGACCAGAGAGAGAGGGAGAGGGAGAGAATCCCAAGCAGGCTCTGCACTGTCAGTGTGGAGCCCAGCACAGGGCTTGAACCCATGAACCATGAGGTCATGGCATGAGCCAAAATCAAAAGTCAGACACTTAACTGACTGAGCCATCCAGGTACCCCCAGAGTACAGATCTTTTACCTCTTTGGTTAGGTTTATTCCTAGGTACCTTATGGTTTTGGGTATGATTGTAAATGAGATTGATTCCTTGATTTCTTTTTCTGCTGCTTTGTTATTAGTGTACAGAAATGCAACATATTTCTATAAGTTGATTTTATATCCTGCAACTTTGCTGAGTTCATGTATTAGTTGTAGCAATTTTTGGTGGAGTCTTTCAGGTTTTCTTTTCTTTTTTTTAATTTTTGATTTTTATTTATTTTTGAGAGAGAGACAGAGTATGAGTGGGGGAGGGGCAGAGAGAGAGGGAGACACAGAATCCGAAGCAGGCTCCAGGCTCTGAGCTGTCAGCACAGAGCCCAATGCGGGGCATGAACTCGTGAACCATGAGAACATGACCTGAGCCAAAGTCAAACGCCAAACCAACTGAGCCACCCAGGTGCCCCTCAGGTTTTCTACATAGAGTATTATGTCATCTGCAGATAGTGAAAGTTTGACTTCTTCCTTGCTGATTTGGATGCCTTTTATTTCTTTTTTGTTGTCTGATTGTTGAGGTTAAGACTTCCAGTACTATGTTAAACTGTAATGGTGAAGAGTGGACATCCCTGTCTTGTTCCTGATCATAGAGGAAAAGGTCTCAGTTTTTCCCCATTGAGGATGATATTAGCACTGGGCCTTTCATATATGGCTTGTATGATGTTGAGGTATGTTCCATCTATCCATACTTTATTGATGGTTTTTATCAAGAATGGATGCTGTATTTTGTCAGATGCTTTTTCTGTATCTATTTAGAGGATTGTATGGTTCTTATCCTTTCTTTTATTAATGTGGTATATCATGTCGATTGATTTGAGAATATTGAACCATCCCTGCAGCCCAGGAATAAATCCCACTTGGTTGTAGTGAATAATTCTTTTAATGTACTGTTGGATTCAATTTGCTACTATTTTGTTGGGGAGTTTTGCATCCATTTTCATCAGGGAAACTGGTCTGTAACTCTCCTTTTTAGTGGGGTCTTTGGTTTCGGAATGAAGGTACTGCAAGCCTCATAGAAGGAGTTTGGGAGTTTTCCTTCCACTTCTATTGTTTGGAACAATTTGAGAAGAATAGGATTAACTCTTCTTTAAATGTCTGATAGAATTGCCCTGGGAGGCCATCTGCCCTGGACTTTTGTTGGCAGATTTTTGATTACTGATTCAGTTTCTTTGCTGGTTATGGGTCTATTCAAATTTTCTATTTCTTTCTGTTTCAGTTTTGGTAGTTTCTATGTTTCTAGTAAATTGTCCGTTTCTTCCAGTTTGCCCAGTTTGTTGGCATATAATTTTTCATAATAATCTCCTATGATTATTTGTATTTCTGTGGTGTTGGTTGTAATCTCTCCTCTTCCATTTGTGATTTTATTTACTTGGATCCTTTCTTATTTCTTTTTATAAGTCAGCTAGGCATTTATCAATTTTATTAATTCTTTCAAGAAACCAGCTCTTAGTTTTGTTGATCTGTTCTGCTGGTTTTTTGTTTGTTTCTATATCATTTATTTCTGCTCTAATCTTTATTATTTACCTTCTTAGGCTTGCTTTAGGCTTTATTTGCTGTTCCTTTTCCAGTTCGTTTAGGTGTAAGACTAAGCTGTGTATTTGAGACCTTTCTTGTTTCTTGGGGTAGGCTTATATTGCAGTATACTTCCCTCTTAGGACTGCCTTTGCTGCATCCCAAAGATTTTGGACTGTCATGTTTTCATTTTCATGTCTTTCCATGTGCTTTTTAATTTCTTCTTTAATTTCATGGTTAACATTACTTCCTTAGTAGGATTTTCTTTATCCTCCATTTGTGGTCTTTCCAAATTTTTTCTTGTGGCTGACTTCAAGTTTCATGGCATTGTGTTTGGAAAATATGCATGGTATAATCTCCATCTTTTTATACTTGTTGAGGGCTGATTTGTGACCCAGTATGTAATCTATTCTGAAGAATGTTCCATGTACACTCGAAAAGAATGTGTATTCTGCTGCTTTACCATGAAATGTTCTTTTAATACATCTGTTAAGTCCAGCTAGTCCAGTGTGTCATTCAAAGCCATTGTTTCCTTGTTGATTTTCTGCTTCAATCATCTGTCCGTTGCTGTAAGTGGGGTGTTAAAGTACCTTACTATTATGGTATTTTCAGTGAGTCTCTTTATGTTTGTTATTAATTGGTTTTTATACTTGGGGTCTGAAGTTGGGGGCATAAGAATTTACAATTGTTAGATCTTCTTGATGAATAGACCCCTTAATTATGATGTAATGCCATTCGTCATCTCTTGTTAGTTTTTGCTTTAAAATCTAATTTGTCTGAATCGGGAGGGCAGAAGATGGTGGAGTAGGAGGACGCTGGGCTCACCACGCGTCCTGCTGATCACTTAGATTCCACCCACACCTGCCTAAATAACCCAGAAAGCTGCCAGAAGACTAGCAGAACGGAGTCTCCGGAGCCAAGCGCAGACAAGAGGCCCACGGAAGAGGGTAGGAAGGGCAGAGAGGCGGTGCGTGCTGCACGGACTGGCGGGAGGGAGCCAGGGTGGAGGGGCGGCCCGCCAGGCGAGCAGAGCCCCTGAGTCTGGCTTCCAAAAGCGGAGGGGCCAGACAGAGTGTGTTCCAACAGCAAGCGGGACTTAGCATCTGGGAGGTCATAAGTTAACAGCTCTGCTCGGAAAGCGGGAAGTCTGGAGGACAAAGGGAGGGAGAGTTGCTGAGCCCCGGGACGACAGAGCTCAGTTTGGCGGGAAACAAAGGCGCTCACCAGCACCATCTCCCTCACCCATCCCCCAGCCAAAATCCCAAAGGGAACCAGTTCCTACCAGGGAACTTGCTTGCTCCGCGCAAATACCCAACGCTGTGCTTCTGCGGATCCATCCCTCCGGGGGGGTCTGACTCCCTCCCGGTGCCACAGGGCCCCTCCTGAAGTGGATCACTGAAGGAGAAGCGAGCTAAGCCTGCCCCTCCTGCCCCCATGCACCTTGCCTACCCACCCCAGCTAATACACCAGATCCCCAGCACCACAAGCCTGGCAATGTGCAAGTAGCCCAGATGGGCCACACCACCCCACAGTGAATCCTGCCCCTAGGAGAGGGGAAGAGAAGGCACACACCAGTCTGACGGTGGCCCCAGCAGTGGGCTGGGGGCAGACATCAGCTCTGACTGCGGCCCCGCCCACCAACTCCAGTTATACACCACAGCACAGGGGAAGTGCCCTGCAGGTCCACAGCACTCCAGGGACTATCCAAAATGACCAAACAGAAGAATTCCCCTCAAAAGAATCTCCAGGAAATAACAACAGCTAATGAACTGATCAAAAAGGATTTAAATAATATAACAGAAAGTGAATTTAGAATAATAGTCATAAAATTAATCTCTGGGCTTGAAAACAGTATAGAGGACAGCAGAGAATCTATTGCTACAGAGATCAAGGGACTCAGGAACAGTCAGGAGGAGCTGAAAAACGCTTTAGACGAGATGCAAAATAAAATGGAAACGACCACGGCTAGGATTGAAGAGGCAGAGGAGAGAATAGGTGAACTAGAAGATAAAATTATGGAAAAATAGGAAGCTGAGAAAAAGAGAGATAAAAAAATCCAGGAGTATGAGGGGAAAATTAGAGAACTAAGTGATACACTAAAAAGAAATAATATACGCATAATTGGTATCCCAGAGGAGGAAGAGAGAGGGAAAGGTGCTGAAGGGGGTACTTGAAGAAATAATAGCTGAGAACTTCCCTGAACTGGGGAAAGAAAAAGGCATTGAAATCCAAGAGGCACAGAGAACTCCCTTCAGACGTAACTTGAATCGATCTTCTGCACGACATATAGTGAAACTGGCAAAATACAAGGATAAAGAGAAAATTCTGAAAGCAGCAAGGGATAAATGTGCCCTAACATATAAAGGGAGACCTATGAGACTCATGACTGATCTCTCTTTTGAAACCTGGCAGGCCAGAAAGGATTGGAACGAGATCTTCAATGTGATGAACAGAAAAAATATGCAGCTGAGAATCCTTTATCCAGCAAGTCTGTCATTTAGAATAGAAGGAGAGATAAAGGTCTTCCCAAACAAACAAAAACTGAAGGAATTCGTCACCACTAAACCAGCCCTACAAGAGATCCTAAGGGGGATCCTGTGAGACAAAGTACCAGAGACATCACTACAAGCATAAAACATACAGACATCACAATGACTCTAAACCCGTATCTTTCTATAATAACACTGAATGTAAATGGATTAAATGAGCCAACCAAAAGACATAGGGTATCAGAATGGATAAAAAAAAACAAGACCCATCTATTTGCTGTCTACAAGAGACTCATTTTAGACCTGAGGACACCTTTAGATTGAGAGTGAGGGGATGGAGAACTATTTATCATGCTACTGGAAACCAAAAGAAAGCTGGAGTAGCCATACTTATATCAGACAAACTAGACTTTAAATTAAAGGCTGTAACAAGAGATGAAGTAGGGCATTATATAATAATTACACGGTCTATCCATCAGGAAGAGCTAACAGTTATAAATGTCTATGCGCCGAATACCAGAGCCCCTAAATATATAAAACAATTACTCATAAACATAAGCAACCTTATTGATAAGAATGTGGTAATTGCAGGGGACTTTAACACTCCCCTTACAGAAATGGATAGATCATCTAGACACACGGTCAACAAAGAAACAAGGGCCCTGAATGATACATTGGATCAGATGGACTTGACAGATATATTTAGAACTCTGCATCCCAAAGCAACAGAATATACTTTCTTCTCGAGTGCACATGGAACATTCTCCAAGATAGATCGTATACTGGGTCACAAAACAGCTCTTCATAAGTATACAAGAATTGAAATTATACCATGCATACTTTCAGACCACAATGCTATGAAGCTTGAAATCAACCACAGGAAAAAAGTCTGGAAAACCTCCAAAAGCATGGAGGTTAAAGAACACCCTACTAAAGAATGAGTGGGTCAACCAGGCAATTAGAGAAAAATTAAAAAATATATGGAAACAAACGAAAATGAAAATACAACAATCCAAACACTTTGGGACGCAGAGAAGGCAGTCCTGAGAGGAAAATACATTGCAATCCAGGCCTATCTCAAGATACAAGAAAAATCCCAAATACAAAATCTAACAGCACACCTAAAGGAAATAGAAGCAGAACAGCAAAGGCAGCCTAAACCCAGCAGAAGAAGAGAAATAATAAAGATCAGAGCAGAAATAAACAATATAGAATCTAAAAAGACTGTAGAGCAGATCAACGAAACCAAGAGTTGGTTTTTTGAAAAACTAAACAAAACTGACAAACCTCTAGCCAGGCTTCTCAAAAAGAAAAGGGAGATGACCCAAATGGATAAAATCATGAATGAAAATGGAATTATTACAACCAATCCCTCAGAGATACAAACAATTATCAGGGAATACTATGAAAAATTATATGCCAACAAACTGGACAACCTGGAAGAAATGGACAAATTCCTAAACACCCACACTCTTCCAAAACTCAATCAGGAGGAAATAGAAAGCTTGAACAGACCTATCACCAGCGAAGAAATTGAATCGGTTATCAAAAATCTCCCAACAAATAAGAGTCCAGGACCAGATGGCTTCCCAGGGGAGTTCTACCAGACGTTTAAAGCAGAGATAATACCTATCATTCTCAAGCTATTCCAAGAAATAGAAAGGGAAGGAAAACTTCCAGACTCATTCTATGAAGCCAGTATTACTTTGATTCCTAAACCAGACAGAGACCCAGTAAAAAAAGAGAACTACAGGCCAATATCCCTGATGAATCTGGATGCAAAAATTCTCAATAAGATACTAGCAAATCGAATTCAACAGCATATAAAAAGAATTATTCACCATGATCAAGTGGGATTCATTTCTGGGATGCAGGGCTGGTTCAACATTTGCAAATCAATCAACGTGATACATCACATTAATAAAAGAAAAGAGAAGAACCATATGATCCTGTCAATCGATGCAGAAAAGGCCTTTGACAAAATTCAGCACCCTTTCGTAATAAAAACCCTTGAGAAAGTCGGGATAGAAGGAACATACTTAAACATCATAAAAGCCATTTATGAAAAGCCCACAGCTAACATCATCCTCAATGGGGAAAAACTGAGAGCTTTCTCCCTAAGATCAGGAACACGACAGGGATACCCACTCTCACCACTGTTGTTTAACATAGTGTTGGAAGTTCTAGCATCAGCAATCAGACACCAAAAGGAAATCAAAGGCATCAAAATTGGCAAAGATGAAGTCAAGCTTTCGCTTTTTGCAGATGACATGATACTATACATGGAAAAACCGATAGACTCCACCAAAAGTCTGCTAGAACTGATACATGAATTCAGCAAAGTTGCAGGATACAAAATCAATGTACAGAAATCAGTTGCATTCTTATACACTAACAATGAAGCAACAGAAAGACAAATAAAGAAACTGATCCCATTCACAATTGCATCAAGAAGCATAAAATACCTAGGAATAAATCTAACCAAATATGTAAAAGATCTGTATGCTGAAAACTATAGAAAGCTTATGAAGGTAATCGAAGAAGATATAAAGAAATGGAAAGACATTCCCTGCTCATGGATTGGAAGAATAAATATTGTCAAAATGTCAATACTACCCAAAGCTATCTACACATTCAGTGCAATCCCAATCAAAATTGTACCAGCATTCTTCTCGAAACTAGAACAGGCAATCCTAAAATGCATATGGAACCACAAAAGGCCCCGAATAGCCAAAGTAATTTTGAAGAAGAAGACCAAAGCAGGAGGCATCACAATCCCAGACTTTAGCCTCTACTACAAAGCTGTCATCATCAAGACAGCATGGTATTGGCACAAAAACAGACACAGAGACCAATGGAATAGAATAGAAACGCCAGAACTAGACCCACAAACGTATGGCCAACTAATCTTTGACAAAGCAGGACAGAACATCCAATGGAAAAAAGACAGTCTCTTTAACAAATGGTACTGGGAGAACTGGACAGCAACATGCAGAAGGTTGAAACTAGACCACTTTCTCACACCATTCACAAAAATAAACTCAAAATGGATAAAGGACCTGAATGTGAGACAGGAAACCATCAAAACCCTAGAGGAGAAAGCAGGAAAAGACCTCTCCGACCTCAGGTGTAGCAATCTCTTACTTGACACATCCCCAAAGGCAAGGGAATTAAAAGCAAAAATGAATTACTGGGACCTTATGAAGATAAAAAGCTTCTGCACAGCAAAGGAAACAACCAACAAAACTAAAAGGCAACCAACGGAATGGGAAAAGATATTTGCAAATGACATATCGGACAAAGGGCTAGTATCCAAAATCTATAAAGAGCTCATCAAACTCCACACCCGAAAAACAAATAACCCAGTGAAGAAACGGGCAGAAAACATGAATAGACACTTCTCTAAAGAAGACGTCCGGATGGCCAACAGGCACATGAAAAGATGCTCAACGTCGCTCCTTATCAGGGAAATACAAATCAAAACCACACTCAGATATCACCTCACTCCAGTCTGAGTGGCCAAAACGAACAAATCAGGAGACTGTAGATGCTGGCGAGGATGTAGAGAAACGGGAACCCTCTTGCACTGTTGGTGGGAATGCAAACTGGTGCAGCCACTCTGGAAAACAGTGTGGAGGTTCCTCAGAAAATTAATAATAGACCTACCCTATGACCCAGCAATAGCACTGCTAGGAATTTACCCAAGGGATACAGGAGTACTGATGCATAGGGGCACTTGTACCCCAATGTTTATAGCATCACTTTCAACAATAACCAAATTATGGAAAGAGCCTAAATGTCCATCAACTGATGAATGGATAAAGAAATTGTGGTTTATATACACAATGGAGTACTACGTGGCAATGAGAAAGAACAAAATATGGCCCTTTGTAGCAACGTGGATGGAACTGGAGAGTGTGATGCTAAGTGAAATAAGCCATACAGAGAAAGACAGATACCATATGTTTTCACTCTTGTGTGGATCCTGAGAAACTTAACAGAAAACCATGGGGGAGGGGAAGGGAAAAAAAAAAAAGAGGTTAGAGTGGGAGAGAGCCAAAGCATAAGAGACTCTTAAAAAACTGAGAACAAACTGAGGGTTGATGGGGGGTGGGAGGGCGGGGAGGATGGGTGATGGGTATTGAGGAGGGCACCTTTTGGGATGAGCATTGGGTGTTGTATGGAAACCAATTTGACAATAAATTTCATATATTGAAAAAAAAAGAGGCAGAGTATCATTAAACTAAAGGCTTTTCACTCCAAAAAAAAAAAAATCTAATTTTTCTGACATAAGCATGGCTACTCCAGTTTTCCATCCCCTCACTTTCAATCTGCAGGTGTCTTTAGGTCTAAAATGAGTCTCCTATGCAGCATATAGATGGGTCTTGGTTTTTTAATCCATTCTTATACCCTGTGTCTTTTGACTGGAACATGTAGACCATTTACATTCAGAGTGATTACTGAAAGGTACGAATTTAGTGCTATTGTGTTACCTATAAAATTGGTATTTCTGGTGATGTTCTGTGTTCCTTTCTAGTCTTTATTGCTTTTGGTCTTTCTTTCCCCCCCCCCCCCCCCCCCCGAAGAGTCCCTTCTAATATTTTTTGCAGGGCTGGCTTAGTGTCACAAACTCCTTTAGTTTTTGTTTGCTGGGAAACATTTTATCTCTTCTTCTATTCTCAATGACAGCCTTGCTGGATAAAGTATTCTTGGTTGTATATTTCTCCCATTCAGCACATTGAATATATCCTGCCATTCCCTTCTAGCCTGCCAAGTTTCTGTGGATAGGTCTGCTGTGAACCTGATCTGTCTTCCCTTGTAGGTTAAGGACTTTTTTTTTCCCTTGCTGCTTTCAGGATTCTTTCCTTGTATGTGTATTTTGTGAATTTGACTATGATATGTCTAGGTCATATGGCCAGCTTTTGTTGAATTTCATGGGACTTCTTTGTGCTTCTTGGATTTAAATGTCTGTATCCTTCCCCAGATAGGAAAGTTTTCAGCTGTAATTTGCTAAAATAAATCTTCTGCCCCTTTTTCTCTTTCATCTTCTGGGACTCCTATGATACAAATATTATTGCTCTAAGAAGTTGCTGAGTTCTCTAAGTCTACCTTCATGATTCATTACCTTTCTTTCCCTCTTCTTTTCAACTTCATTATTTTTCATAGTTTTATCTTCCTTATCACCGATTCTCTCCTCTGCTTTGTTCATCTTCATTGTTATGGCATCCATTTGGGTTTACATCTTGATTATAGTTTTTTTTTTTTTTTAATTTCAGGGGCGCCTGGGTGGCTTGGTCAGTTAAGCGTCCGACTTCGGCTCGGGTCATGATCTCACGGTCTGTGAGTTCGAGCCCCGCGTCGGGCTCTGTGCTGACGGCTCGGAGCCTGGGGCCTGTTTCAGATTCTGTGTCTCCCTCTCTCTCTGCTCCTTCCCTGTTCATGCTCTGTCTCTCTCTGTCTCAAAAATAAATAAATGTTAAAAAAAAATTTTTTTAATAGTTTTTTTAATTTCAGCCTGACTAGTTTTTAGTTCTTTAATCTAAGGGATTCTCTAGTGCCTTCTATGCATTTTTCAAGCCCAGCTAGTATCCTTATAATTGTTGTTCGAAATGCAAGTTCAGACGTCTTACTTCTATCTGTATATCTGTATTGATTAGATCCCTGGCTATTACTTCTACTTCCTGTTCTTTTTTTTTAATGTTTATTTATTTTAGAGAGAGAGAGAGAGAGAGAGAGAGTGCATGCAAGTGGGGGAGTGGCAGAGAAGGAGAGGGAGACGCAGAATTCAAAGTAGGCTCCAGGCTCCCAGCTGTCAGCACAGAGCCTGATGCGGGGCTCAAACCCATGAGCTGTGAGATCATGACCTGAGCCGAAGTCAGTCGCTTAACTGACTGAGCCACCCACATGCCCCAACTTCCTGTTCTTTCTTTTGGGATGAATTCTTCCATCTTGTCATTTTGTCCAGAGAAGAAGAAGAAGAAACAAACCCTAGATCTAGGTGCTTTGATCTGCTTGTTAAAAGAAGCTTCCACAAAGTAGTCGTTTTTCTACTTGTAGACTTGTGGTTTTGTTCTCTCAGCCCTCAGATTGATTTCTTGGGTGTTTAGAATGATTTGATATTTATCTAGCTGTATTTGAGGGATGAGGCAAACTTAGAGCCCCCCTACTCCTGCACTATCTTAACTCCTCTCCCTGGGGAATGTATAGCAAATGGCATCTCAGGCTTTTAATTTGAGTCACATCTTTTCATATGCTTGTTGGCTGTTTGTATATCAATTCTTTTGTGAAATGTATTTTTGTAAAAATGTTTCATAGCTTTTTGCCTAGTTTTAAGTTGGTCATCTGTTTATTATTGACTTTGGTGGAATCCATTACATATTCTTGATACAAGTCCTTCATCAGATTCATGTATTGTGAATATTTTCTCCCAGACTGTTGCCTGCCTTGTCATTTTCTTACTGATGTCTTTGATGTGTTGTGATGAGCAAAGTTTGAAGAGCAAGTTCTTAATCAAGTCCAATTTATCAGTCTTCCCTTTTATGGGTTAGTGCTTTTTATGTCTTAAGAGATCTTTTCCTACCCCAAGTTTACAACAATATTCTCCTATGTTTCTTCAAGAAACCTTATAACTTTAGCCTTTATATTTAAACCTGCTATCCATCTAAAATTATTTGTTGTGTATGGCAGGAGGTAGAGGTTGAGGTTCATCTTTTTTCATGTGTTTATCCAGTTATGCTAGCTGTTTTATTTTTTCAAGTTTTTTATTTCCATTCCAGTATAGTTAACATACAGTGTTATGGTAATTTTAGGTGCACAACATAGCCATTCAGCAATTCTGTACATTACTCAGTGATCATCATCATAAGTGTGCTCTTTATTTTAATGCTTATTTATTTATTTTGAGAGAGAGAGCAGGACAGAGAGAAAGAGGGAGAGAGAGCATCCCAAGCAGCCTCTGTACTATCAGCATAAAGCCCAACAGGGGCTCAAACCCACGAACCATGAGATTGTGACCCAAGCTGAAATCAAGAGTTGGACGCTTAACAAACTAAGCCACCCAGGTGCCCCCAATGTTCTCTTGATCCCCATCACCTATTTCACCCATCTCCTCACCACCTCCCCTCTGGTAACCATCTGTTTGTTCTTTATAGTTAAATCTGTTTCTTGGTTTGTCTTTCTTTTTTCCCTTTGCTCATTTGTTTTGTTGCACATTTTAAAAATTCTTTTATATTCTCATTGAATTTGCCTTGGTGCCCTTGTCAAAAACCAGTCAGTCAATGACATATATATAGGTATACCTCTGGCTCCTCTATTCTGTTCTATTGGTTATGTTTATTCCTTGCCAGTATTACATTGTTTTGATTATTCTGACTTTGTAATAAGTTTTGAAATCAGTGAGTCCTCCAGCTTTATTCTTTTTCAAGATTGTTTTTGTTTTCACAGTTTAGGTTCTTTGAAAGTTGTCAATTTCAAAACCTGCTGTGATTTCATTGGGATTATGTTGAATCTATAGATGAATTTGAGGAGAATTGACTCTTTAACAATATGGAGTCTTCAAATCTATATGTATGATTTATCTCTCCATTTATTTGGGTCTTTATCTATATGAAGCTATTATAAATGGTATTTTTATTGTACTTTCCAATTGTTCTTTGCCAGGATATAGAAATACATTTTTTTTTCCATTTAACAACCTTATTCAGGTATAATTTGCATAACACAGAAATCACCCATTTTAAGTCTGCAGTTCAGTTCTTAGGTCAGTTTATACAGTTTTAAAATGATCACTATAATACAGTTTTAGAATATTTCCATCACTCCAGAAAGTTCCCTTGTGCCTGTTTGTAATCAGTCCCCACTCCCAACCCAGCTCTAGGCTACTGCTGACTTCCTTTCTGTCCCTGTAATTTTGTCTTTCTAGAAATTTCATATAAATAGAATCATATAATATCAAGTCTTAGGTGTCTGACTTCTTTAACACAGAATACTCTTTTTAAGGTTCATCCATATTGTCTTAATCGCTCTTTCCTTTTTTATTGTGGAATAATAAAATCCATTGTGTGGATATACTACGTTCTGTTCACTCATTCATCAATTGATGGATATTTCTATGGTTTTCAATATGGGGATATTTTGAATATTGCTATGAACACTAGTACGCAAATTTTGGGGTGGATGTGTGTTTTCATTTCTCTTGCGTGAGCACCTAGGAATGGAATTACTGGGTAATATGGTAACTGTGCTTAACTGAGGAACTGCCAGACTGTTTTCCAAAGTGGCTGCACCATTTTACATTTCCACCAACAGTATATAGAGATTCTTATCCTCCACATCCTTGTCAACACTTATTATCTGAGTTGTGCATTATAGCCATCCTAGTGGATGTGAAGTAGTATCTCATTGTGGTGTTGATTTGCATTTCCCTGGTAACTAAGGATGTTGAACATCCTTTTATGTTTTTATCGGCCATTTGTATATCACCTTTGGAGAAGTGCCTATTCAGATCTTTTACCCATTTTTTTTAATTGGGGTAAAATTCACATAACATAAAAATTAACCATGTTAAAGTATACAATTCACTGGCATTTAGTACATTCACAATGTTGTGCAACCATCACTTGGTTCCAAAATGTTTTATCACTCCAAAAGGAAACACCATACCCATTGAGTTGTCACTCCCCATCTCTCTCTACCCCAGTCTCTGGTAATCACTAATTTGTTTGTTGGCTCTATAAATTTACCTATTCTGGACTTTCATACAAGTAGAATGATACAACATGTGACCTTTTGTGGCTGGCATCCTTTATTTGGTGTAATGTTTTGAGGTTCATCTGCATGGTACCATGTACCAGTACTTCATTCCTTTTTATGGTTGAGTGATATTCCATTGTATGAATATATTTCATAGTTGTTTATCCATTCTTGAGGTGATGGAAGCTTGAGTTATTTCCAATCTTTGGCTGTTGTGAGTAGTATTGCTGTAAATGTTCATGTGTAAGTAATCAAAAGATTTTTAGCTATCCTGGATCTGTTGATCTCTTCCATAAATTTTAGGATCAGCTTGTCAATTGTCAATTTTTGCAAAGAGATCAGCTGTGATTTTGATCTCACTAAATGTTGATTTAGATCAACATAGGAGGTATTGCCATCTTAACAATATTAAGTCATCCAATCCATGAACACAGACTGTCTTTCCATTTATTTTAGTCTTTAATATTTTTCAACAGTGTTTTTGCAGTTTCAAAGTATACAGATTTTACTTCTTTTGTTAAATTGCAAATTGTATGCTTACTATTTTAAATTGAATTTTCCAAGTTTTTTTTTTAATCTGCCAGTACTTAGAAATACAACTAATTTTTAAATCAACGTTTAAACCGGTATCCTGAAATCTTGCTAGCTTCTTTGTAGATTTCTTAGGATTTTTCTATGTAAATAATCATGTCATCTACAGGTAAAGATACTGTTACCTTTTTCTTCCCAATCTTTATGCCTTTATTTCTTTATCTTGCCAGTTGCACTGGCTAGGAGTTCTAGTACAATGCTGAATGGAAGTGGTGAGAGAGAATACAGCCTTTATCCTGATCATCGGATAAAAGCATTCGCTATTTCATCATTAAGTGTGGTATAAACGTTAGGACTTTTTTTGTAGCCATACTAGATTTTTCATAAAGTGCTCTAACCCTGATTAAACTAAAGAGACACCAGTGTTAAGGCTGGGACTTTTTTAGTAAAAAGAGATAATTTTTGAGATTTGTTCAGAATGACTTTACCAGGCACAGTATAGAAACCCAACCCACATTAGCATGAACAAGAAGAGGAATTTGTTTCGTGTGTAGTAAGAACATTTAGGAGTCTATCTGCTTTAGGCACAGAGGGATCTGGGGAATCAAAATGCCATCAGAATAATTTCCATCTCTTGATTCTTTTTACATGTTTACTTCAATGTCAGCAGAACTGCCCCTCCCCCAACTCTTATCACCTCATTTGCCAAAGATGTCACCAGCAGCTCCAGATTTATGGCCAGCCAAGTTAGCAACTCTAATGAGAAGAAAGGGCCTGGTTTTTCAGTAGTTCTGGGGAAAAAAAAAAAAAAAAAAAACTTCTCAGGATTCATTATTTGGATCAACTCGGGTCACATGGCCATTCCTGAACCAATCACTGTAGGCAAGGAAATGAAATGCCCTGATTGGTCAGGCCCATCCTACCTGCTCCTCCCCCTTGGATCCAGGGGTGGGGTGAGCCCCACCAAAGTGTAATGGATGGAAAATGGGAGGGGCAGTTTCACCAAGAAAAATCAGAGTGTTGATTCCAGAAAATGAGGGAAGAGGTATCAGCCAAGCATAAACCACCACTGCCCACACTCTCACGCAGATGATCTCTGTGTGTTCCAGGTCTGGCACTATCCCTGAACTTCTTTGAGCTTCGGAGTCCCCATTTACAGCATGCAGGTGGTGGTCCCTGTCCTCGTTGGCCATATCTGAAAGGTCCCATGAGGCATTATATGGGAAAGCTGTGTCTAAACTATAAAGTACAGGGGCGCCTGGGTGGCTCAGTCGATTGAGCGTCCAACTTCGGCTCAGGTCATGATCTCACAGCTCATGGGTTCGAGCCCCACATCAGGCTCTGTGCTGACAGCTCAGAGCCTGGAGCCTGCTTCAGATTCCGTGTCTCCCTCTCTCTCTGCCCCTCCCCCGTTCATGCCCTCTCTCTCTCTGTCTCTCTCTCTCTCTGTCAAAAATAAATAGACGTTAAAAAAATTTTTTTAATAAAAAAATAAACTATAAAATACGGTGCACACGTAAGGGAGCAGTCACAAGAGTGATTACTAAGCAGCTGTTCTAACCCATCTGTCCATCTGTCTTCTTCTGTCTCTCTCACAGAACACTTGAAGAAGCCACTTGAAGACTATATGGCCCTCTTCCCCAGTGTGAGAATTCTTCGAACCAAGAAGCGGGAAGGGCTGATAAGGACCCGGATGCTGGGGGCCTCTGCAGCAACTGGGGATGTCATCACATTCTTAGACTCACACTGTGAAGCCAATGTCAACTGGCTCCCCCCCTTGCTCGGTAAGAGACCCTCCCAAGGCAAGGTGGGCCCCGGCCTTCTGCAGGGATCATCCACAAGGGTTCTCTTGACTGCTTGAGATGCTGCCATCCAATGCCAGGTGCCACGAGGGATTCAGGAATGCTCACAGAGACCTTAAAAATCCATTCGAGTCCTGTCCCTTCGTTTTACAGAGAAGGAAGCTGAGAGGGGAAGTGACTTACCCAAAGTCCTACAGCACACTACAGTCTAGTTACATGATTCCCTCTCCCAGATTAGTTCAAGTTTTATTGGAAAGCAAGTCAAGGCTGTCTGCTGTAGGAGCCACATTGTGGAGGGACATTATCCTAGCAACTTAGAATAGTTAACATTCAGTGCCCTGCTACTGAGCCAGGGAAGTGATAAGCATTATCTCCAGTCCTCACAAAACCATGCCAGGTCAAAAGTGTCCCCATTTCATAGTAGAAGAAGCTGAGGTTTGGAGATACTGAGTGACTCAATATTGTTCCCTTGGGTCATAAGTGTCAAAGTTACCATCTCTCTGGCCCCAAATTTTGTCCATGGTCAGAAATCACACTGCCTCCCTAAATTCATTTCCTCTCTGGAGAATTTCCAGCAGCTATCAGGAAAGGGCTGTGGACAGGGCAGCATGATCCAGAAGTCATCCATCATAGCCATGTGGACAGAAGGGAGACAAGAGGATTGGATGCTGGGCAGTGAGGTGCCTCATAGCTTGTTGAAGAAGCAGGTCTGAATTCTGCGGAGTTCAGATTTGTGGAAGGTGATGAGCTGGTGCTAACAGGTAGACATCAAAGAGGAAATGTCCTACTGAGACTGGGAATCAGGTGAGGGACAGGCCAGAGACAGATTGGAGAAGCATTATCAATCCAGGGAGAAATTAAAACTCACAAATGAATGGGGATGCTCACCATAGCAGAAAGCTCAGGAAGCAAAGGAGACTGTAGTTCAGGGCCAATTTGAGCCTGTGTCAGAATCACCTGGAAGACTCACTAACACAGAGTGCTGGACCCCACCCCAGAGTTTCTGATTGGAGAGGTCTGGGGTAGGGTCTGAGAAGCTGCATTTCTAAGCAGCTTCCAGGTGGTGCCAGCACTGCTGGTCCGAGGACCACACTTGGACGAGCACTGGTTAGACCATCAGGCAGAGGTGAGAACAGAAAGCAAAACCCACACGGTTGAATGGGCTAATCCAGCCAATTTGTTTTCTAACACAGATCAGCATGGAACTTCAGTATTAGATGATACGCTTCTGATCCCAAGGGTCCAGGGTCCCACTGGGTTAGGAAAAGGATATAACCCAGATTTTCTGGTAAACTCCGTATTTAATTAAACCAAGAGGTCTCTGCATCTGCCTCTTATTACTGAAAGAGAAAAAGAAAAAGAGAAAGAAAAAAGTCTCACCATAAATCACCTAATTTATAGTGCTGAAGGAACAACTCATTTGTTGGGTCATTCAGTGACTCGAAGTGGAGGGCCACAAAGCTGAGCTGGGAGTCTAAATAGCCCTTAACTCTGTTTCTATGGAAATATATGAGGGTAATTTTCATAATCTGCAGAATACATGGAGGAAACATTCTCCCTCTTTTTATTTTTTCTTTTTCCAATAGAAATGTGAACCAATGGTGTAGATGCAAAAGTCTGTCCCTGTTAATATGAGCAGCCGACAGAGCGCATCAGGGCTTTGTCTCAAAACCATTAACACCTCCATGCACAGCTCTCTCTGCCTTCTGTGCAGATGAGGCATTCCTGAGCCAGAGAGAAGGATTCAGTCCCCCAAAGGAAAGCCACTGTTTATCCTCATTTCTGCCATCATCATCATCATCATCATCATCATCGTGGCTCCGCTAGTCCCTTGGCTTTTTAGGCCACAGCCACTTTTGAATTTGACAGTTACATGGGAATGTAGACAGGCCAGGCCTTATTATCTACGTAGAAAAAATGAGAAAACTAAAGAGCAAAGAGAATGAGGAAGGTGCTCAGCTTCTGAGCTTCTTTCGGCAATCCTGGTCACAGCAATGTCCACGGAGCACTAATGGGATGTGTGAATGTGCGAGAGTCTGAGCTAAGCATCTTGGCCCCACTGTCCCCCTTGGTCTTCACAGGAACCCCATGAGACAGGTGCTGTCGTCCTCCATTTTGTTGGCAGGGAAGCGAGGTTTCAGAGGCATCAGATAACCTTTGTCAAGGTTATACTGCTTGTAGGTGACAAAGCCAGGGTTGGGACCTGGGCATTCTGTCCCCAAGTGAGCGCAGCACCCTGGAATGCTGCCTCGCTGATGCTAAGCCTTGACCCCTCAAACCTCCCGCTCTCAGCCAGCCTGCAGCAGAGCCACGGCCCAGAGCCTTTCCAGAAGTGAAATCCCCTGCATGGGCATGAATAATTATAATTAGGAAGGGAGGCCCCTCTCTAGATCTTTCCCTGGAGAAGTTTCTTCGACTTCATTAGAATCCCTAGGGAGTCTGTTCACAAGGCAGACCCAAGCTCTGCCCCCACAGATTCTGATTCGGTGCACCTGGGGCAGGAGCAGCCCTGGCAGTTTTTTAAACACACCATAGGTACATCGGGCACTGGTACCCCAGAGGACACACTGCCAAAAGCAGCACTTCTCAGACTTTTTAAACCAATGTGCCACAGTTAGAAATACATTGGACATCTCAATCCAGTACACAGATACACACCCATGCAATATAACGGAAACCTGTTTCCTAAAAAAGTACTTTTTCTTATCAGGTGGAATGCACCCTGACATTCAGTATTCTTTCCTGGTTCATTATACACATGCACACACACAAACACACACACACACTCAATCAATTTAATGACCCATCTATGGATTGTTGTCTTGCAGTTTAGAAAAGGGCAAGAATGTTGCTTTCTCTCCTGGAAGAAAAAAGTACTTGATGAAGCCCAAGCCCCAGGCAGATGCCAGCCTACACTGGCCCTACCAGACTCCACATTCCCACCCTTGAACTTGACTGCTGGCCCAAGCAGCCAGGCACCCCAGCACAGCCCACTGGCCCCTTTATCACTGGCACCCCCAAGCTGCAGCCACGGCTTCTTGGCAGAAGGAACATCGAAGAACAGAACAAACCAAAGCTTAAAATTCTGGTTGGTAGGTTGGGCAGAGTGCGTTGTATAGAATCAGCTTCTCCCTGGCTTAACGGGGACCATAAAAAGCCATCTGGCTAGGGACTGCCCTTGCCATCTTGAATCACCTAGCCTGTAGCATTCCTGCAGGGCAGAGGTCTGCCAGGCTTTGCTTGTACATCAGTCAGGAGGAGTTCATGGGATAGTACATGCCCCCCTCAGTAGTTCTGGCTGTTGGAAAAAGCGAGCTAAACTCTCTCGCAAGGAGGACCACTTGTTCACTGACCATAGCTGGGAAGTTTTGAGGAGCTGGCGTGCCTGGCTACTTCGGCCATGAGTCAAGCTTAGGACCCAGAATGCGGAGCCTGACAGGGCCAGAACAGGAGCCCTCCCAGAAGGAAATTAATCTCTCTCTGCAATGGCGCTGACCATTACAGGCGACCGTGCTGGATACCTCAAACCATCGTCATATCCTGTCCTCCTACCAGCCTGTGGTGCTGAACCTCTTCTCCCCATTTCACAGAGGAGAACACTGGGGCTCAGAGACATTGTTTATGTAGCTCGCAGGTAGCAGGACTGGGACGGGAGCCCTGGTCCATCTTTCTTAAAGCCTGCCCTCTCCCTTGCTCTTGGGATTCTCAAACTCGAGCATTCGGAGAAGTCACTCAGGGAACACATTAAGAATGCAAGTAAGCTGCAGAGCAGGGTCGTGGACCTAGCTGCTCCCCTGTCCTGCCTCTGTAATGGGCATCTCTTGGCTTCTTCAGACCGCATTGCCCGGAACCGCAAGACCATTGTGTGCCCGATGATTGACGTGATCGACCATGATGACTTTCGGTATGAAACGCAGGCGGGCGATGCCATGCGGGGCGCCTTTGACTGGGAGATGTACTATAAGCGGATACCGATTCCTCCAGAACTTCAGAAAGCTGACCCAAGCGACCCATTTGAGTAAGTACAAGTGACCTAGGCTGGTCCCAGTGGCTGACCTAGTGACCCCTCGCCAACACACCCTACTCAGGACCGCCACCTCCCCCTAAAAGTCCACTGCAAGGGAACCAGGGCAAACATCCCCAACCGGAAGCACAGCTCCTCCCAGGCTGTCTCAGAGCCTCAGCTCAGGGACCTCCCAGCTGGCCACCTCTGTGCGGTGTTCCTGCCAGCTGGGGGTGAACAGAGTTGCTCTCTCCCTCAAGCCTAGCACCCCGTGGTCAGCAAGAACCAGCATCACCACCACCACGCCTTGCTGAACACTTTCTAAATGCCAGGCACAGTGCTGAGCGTATCACATGCTGATCCTTTTTAATCCCCAACAACCATACGTAGTAAAAATTATTATCCATATTTTCCAAGTGAGGACACCAAGGCTCCAGGAGGTTAAGCACCTTTTCCAGGTCTCACAGCTATGAAGCAGTAAAGGCTGGGTGCACCTGCAGGCCTGTCTGCCCCTGGAGACAGCTGTCCCATCATTCAGCTAGGCCCTCTTGGAAGTGTTAGGAAATAGCAGCTTGTCCCATGGTAGAAGTTTAGGGGTCAATGTGTGGAGTGGACCCGTAACATCCTAGAATGTGAAAGCTGAGGGGACCTACAGGTGATGGACACCAGTCCCTTGCAAATGGGGAGACTGCGGCTCCAGGACAAGGGGGGGCCTCACTTATACAGTGAGTCAGTGCCAGGCCAGAATTAGAGCCCGTGTCTCTCTGGGGCTCCTCCTGTGCTGCCCTGTGAGCCACTCTGGCTCCCTTCCTAGAGATGTGGAAAGACCTTTGGGTACAAAGCCAAAGTCCAGTCTTCTGCTGTATTAGTTTCCCAATTATGAATTACCCAAAATTTACTGGCTTATTAAAACAACACACATTTATTCTCTTAAAGTTCTGGAGATCAGAAGTGTGAAAAGGAGTCTAACTGAGCTAAAGGCGTGGTGTAGGCAGGTTCTAGGGAAGAGTCGGTTTGCTTGCCCTTTCCAGCTTCTAGAGGCTGCCCACATTCTTTGGCTCGTGGCTCCTTTCTCCATCTTCAAAAAAATATTTTTAATGATTGTTTTTTTGAGAGAGAGAGAGAGAGAGAGAGAGACAGAGCTGAGTGGGAGAGGGGCAGAGAGAGGCAGACACAGAATCCAAAGCAGGCTCCAGGCTCTGAGCTGTCAGCACAGAACCCGACACAGGGCTCGAACTTAGGAACCACAAGATCATGACCTGAGCCAAAGTGGGACGTTAAACCCACTGAGACACCCAGGTGTCCCACCTTCTCCGTCTCCAAAGCCAGGAACCTAACATGTCCAAGTCTCCGCCTCCTTCCTTCCGCCATCACTCCCCCTCCTTCTCCCACCCCCCCTCCCCCAACTATCTCTCTGCGGCACCTGCTTTCATCATCACATCTCCTTCTCTAACTCTGACCCTCCTGCCTCCTTCTTTCACATATGAGGACCCCTGTGATTACATTGGGCCTGCCAGGACAATCTCCCCATCTCAGATCCTTCACTTGAATTCTATTTGCAACGTCCCTTTGCTGTGTAAGGTGGCATATCCCCAGGTTCCAGGAATTAGGCATTGGCTTCTTTGGGAGGCCATTATCCACACCTGCCTAACCACAGCTTGGCCTCAGTGAACTCCAGCTTCCCTGCGCCTCACACTCCCCACCTGAGAAAGGGGTCTTTTGGCAGCTCAGCCATCGTCATGGGCACAGGGCACACCAGGGTTCCTGAGGAGAGCCTCTGATGCTGTGGGCCCAAGGGAGGGCTCAGAGGGGCGAAGAGGCCCCGCTTGTTCAGGGAAATAAAAGGTGGCTGGGCAAAGGGAGTCTCGTGAGCTGAGGGCAGAGGGCATGGGTGGAGCCCCGTGCCGCTTGAGCAGGCCAGACGTCCGTGTTCTTCCCCTGACCTCTGGTCTCCTGAACATGGCCAACCACTACTGTCAGAACCCAAGGCGACATCATGCAGTTAACACCCTCCGCACGCCCGAGGCCCCAGTTGCCCTGAGTTCTTGGAGAGTAATACCAACAAAAGGAGTAGCCAACATCTGAGCTGAGCCGGCAGAGCAGTCCCAGCCGACATGACCGCACACAACCCTCACAACAGAGCCCCAGGGTGTAATTGGAATCCTCCACCCTTGACTGGCACAGACCCTGTGGCTCAGGGAGGACATGAGACTTGCCCGAGGTGACACACAGCAGAGGCTGAGGTCGGAATGGGGTACTCCAGAGAACAGAATTTTCAGGGTAACCAGAACCCCCTGTGGTTTGAACCAGTACCATAAGCTTAGTCGTGGCCCCTATGTGGATGGGTCTCGGCACGTTCATCTTCCTCATTGCAGGATGAGGAGAGGGTAAGGCCAGGTCATGTGGCTGCTTATTAGCAGAGGCCCCAGTAGTTCCCCCCCGCCCCCCACCCCGTCCCCCCAGGGCCGCAGTGTCTCACCTGGATATTGAAGGGGTTGGGCCTGCCCTGCAACAATGGCTCTCAACCCTGGCTGCACATTGGCATCACCTGGGGAGCTTGTAAAAACAAACAAAACCCACCAGGCCACCCGCCACCCAAGACCAGTCGCACCAGAGTCTGGGATGGGATCAAGGCATCAATAGTCTTTAAAGCTCCCAGGCGATGCGAACTGTGTGGTCACAGTTGAGACCCACTGGTCTAGATGCTTCCCGAGGGACCCTCCATCCTTTGTATCTTCCGATTCTTTCCAAAAGTATCTTTTCTGTATTGTACTTGGACAAAACCCAGGAGAGAGGCCACTAGAAAAATCGTGGTCATTTCCTGCACACCGCTCCACGGTGCCCACAAGTGAACAATCCGCAGGCCCAGGGCGACAGAATGATGTTTGAAGGGCATGGGCTTGGGTGGCCGACCCCGGTTGGAACCACAGCTCATCCGCTTAGTAACCGCATGCCCTTGAGCAGAGTATGTCCCTGTTCTGAATTCCAGAGTTCTCCGTCTGAAAAGGAGCCTAATAGAGCTTTGTGAGAGCTGGAGATGATGTCGGTAAAGTGAGTGGTAGACACTAGACACTCAGAACCGTTGTTGTTGTTCTTGCTGAACACGGGCAGGAAACAGATGGGGCTGGAGGAGAGGCCTCCCTCCGGAGGCCAGCATCCAGCATCCAAAATGCCTTAAGGCTGATCTCCCTGCTCCACCGTGGCTCCTAGGTCCTTGCCCCGGGCTCCCGCCCAGGCTGGTTTCCGCATGCAGAGTCTTGGGTTTGATTTCCCATGAAGCCCTGGCTCAGAAACGCTCCCTGCCTCTCCAGGCAGTGTATGGCTCCAGCCAAAAAACCCAAACCCCACCATCTTCAGAAGACAAAGGAAAGTTGATATTAGACACCGTATGTTTCATAGTACTGGGTACTTTCAGAACTATAACAGCAACGTGAGCTAGGAAATGTAGCTACATGTTCATTGTGTAGATGGGGGGACAGGCTTTGAGATGTTAAATGAGCACCGTCCAGTAGAAAATCATGGGAGCCACAAAAATACTTTTAAATTTCCTGGTGGCCACATAAAAAAAGGTAAAGAGAAGCAGGTAAGATTCATTTTTGTAATATACTCTGTTTAACCCAGTATATCTAAAATAGTCTCACTTTAACATGTAACCAACACTTGGAAATTATTTTTTTAAGATTTTATGTGTACGTAATCTCTACACCCAGCGTGGGGCTCAAACTCTCAACCCCGAGACCAAGAGCCGCAGACCCCACGACTGAGCCAGTCAGGCATCCCTGAAATGGTCAATGAGACCTATTATTTTTTTCACAGTAAGTGTTGGAAATCAGTGTGTACCTTACACTTCCGGCACAACTCAATTCAGAGTAGTCCCATTCCGGGTGCTCAGTAGCCGCATGTGGCCCGAGGTCACTGCAGCGGGCGATACGGGGTTCAGTGGTTAAACACTTCATCTCACATCCCACCAAAGGTAAAGGAGAGTGGAGTGACAGTTTCCCCATCCCTGTTCCCCTGTCCTTTTCACTCATCACCTGCCTCTCCATGGCTCCTCCCTGATAGGAGACCGAGTTTTGTGGCCCTGAGGGTGTGAGCTCTGGCATAGATTAGAGATTCGAATCCTGCTTAGTAGCTGTGAAGCCTGGAGCAAGTTACCTCCCGGTCTGTGCTCCGGTTTCTACACGTGTCAATGGGATAATAAGGATGAGGCCCACCTCATGAGGTCAATTCAAGGAGCAGTCATTTTATTAAATCATCAGTTCAGTCAACCACCTGCCACATTCAAGCCCTCAGTGAATATTCAAGGGGATCTTCTTTTAAAGGAGTCCCTGCCATGCTGTCAAGGCTCATCTGCTACATGAAGCGTGGGAGGCATGTGGGTCGGCTAAGTTCTTCTTAAGTCAGCCCAATTCCCATGAACCTGCAGTTCCCAAGGCCAGGAGGTGGCGTGGAGTTCGCTGCTGGAATGTTCCTTGGTTTGAGGGTCTGGAGTCTTCCAGTGGAGCCAGACAAGGACACGGTCACTCTGCGAGATTGTCACTCAGCGAGTACCGGCGGCCCCTCAGATGCCAGCCCCGTGTGAGGCACCAGGGGGACCCAGGCAGGCTGCAGCATGCCAGCCCTGCCCTTGGCCTGGCATGATGCCGTGCTGACTTGTTACCCATGGCACTGCCCCATTTATCATCTCTGTGCCCTTGCTCCTGTGGTTTTCCCCTCCAGGGTACCTTCCTCTCCCCTCATTGCCCACTTGTCCAAACAAAACCCACCTCAAATGCCACCACCCCGAGCACCCCTCCCTGACTCTTGCCCCAGCCTCCCTCGTCACTCCCAAAACCTGGTGGCAGACACTCGCTCCTTCCATGTTCCTTTAGTGCCGTCTGCACCTCCCAGAGGCCCTTGGTACCCCCCACCCATCTTCTGGGTCCTTCTGTCCTGAGAGGCAGCTGCCCGGCCACACTAGCATCCCCCAAAGTCCCAGGCCAGCTCTGATTTACCTGCACATTCTTCCAGCATCTACGGCTCAGCTGGCGCTCAGTGGGTAATGAGACAGTGAATGTGCAGAGTTTGTCTTAGCCCAGTTTACCTGAAAGAGCAGAAGCTGTGTCTTCCTCTGCAAACTCTCAGCAGAACTCCTGTCCAGTGCTGGGCAGCCTGAGGGCGACTCATCCAAGGAGCCTGTTTGAAAACACACATTCCTAGACTCTACCGCCCAGGGATAGCTTCCTAGGTCTGGGGTAGGGCCCAGACAGCTGCGTGTTTTGTCATCTAAGAGATTCTACTGTGCAGACAGGCCCAGAGGGACCCGATTCAGACCATTTAACCCGTGGGAGCACTGGAGAGGCATAGACCATGCCACTGCAAGGCGCACGTTACTGTGATTTCCTCTCACAAGTGACTGTGGAAAGGAGCTCTGGATCCGTTTGATTAAAATGCAGTATTTAAGAAGGGAAGTCATGGCCGAGAAAGAAGACAGCCTGGGCCCCTCTTGGAGGGGCGTTGGGTTCCCTGCTAGACACATAGGCTGTGCCCTTGGGGCAGTGTGCAGTACCTTCCCCGGGGGAATAGCAGTGTCAGCGTGCACTCGGAGCCTGCCGCCGGGACGTTTTGTCCTCACACCACACTCTTCTTCCCTGACAGGTCTCCCGTGATGGCCGGTGGACTGTTCGCTGTGGATCGGAAATGGTTCTGGGAGTTGGGTGGGTACGACCCAGGCCTGGAGATCTGGGGAGGGGAGCAGTATGAAATCTCATTCAAGGTGAGCCGGCTCTTCGGAAGCCCCCTTCTTTGCCATACCCCCTTGGCTTTCTGAGCCTGGAAAGACTCTGGATGCTCAGGGTTCAGCAGCCCCTGCTCCTCAGGTGACAAGTCAGAGGCCATGGGCCACTCCTTCTTGCGTGTGTATAGTGGAGGTGGGGTGTCTCCTTAGGCTGCTAAGCTCTGACTGCCATTTACCTTAACGTCATCCCCTTCTTAGGATGGCAGTGTTGGAATAAGACAGGTCTTGCTTCCAGTAAAGGTGGTGTCTCCCAGTGAGGTGTCCAGCAAACCAGCAGGGGGGAAGAGAAGCCGGGGTAAGTGGGACACACAGGCCTGGAGGGATGCTGTGCTTTGGGGATGGCCCGTGGCCTCGCAGATTCCCAGTTAGCCTTAGTGGGTCGTGGCCACCCCTCTCAAGTGTGCTTTCTCTGTATCCACCACTGCTGGAGTTGGCCGTAGAGACCGTTGGGCAGGAGCTCAAGCTGTGGAGTCAGAAAAGTGTGGGTTCAAATCCCAGTTCCACCACTCAGGAGCTGTGTGATTTGGGGCAAGTTTAGATTAGCTTTCTCTCCTCGTCTGAAATGACAGAATAATAATACTACCTGTCTTCCAGAGCTATTGCAAAGAGCGAACGAGATAATATCTTAGAAGTGTTTAACATGCAACCCGGGGACACAGCCAGCAATTAAAAATGGGTAGAAACTATTCAAGATCCAGTGAGTAAATATTTACTCTATCAGAGCAGCCCATGTGCTGTAGAAGCTTGCTGACAATGGTAGTTGAGGGCGTGGTGGCTACTAGTTAGCCACCCACCCTTCTGGGGCCACTTCCTCCCCTTCATTTGTGGGATTCCATATTGGTCTCAGGTGACGAACAGAGGCTCGGTCCCTCTGAGGGGAGGCTTAGCTTGTCCCGTGCCCCCTTACGTCTGGCCAGGGTCTGCGTCTAAATCCCCAGGGCTCCTGGAAGGGCATACCCCCAGCCCGCGAGGGATGGCCAGCGGCACCACTACTGGGCCAAGCCCTGTGAATACACAACCCTGATGCCCCCCGAATCGGGCATCAACTTTTTAGGCGGGACACTGTGATTGAGACTTCGGTGCTGGGGTCAGATCCCGGCCCTGCCACTTCCAACAGACTGTGTGATCTCAGACAAGGAAGACTCACCTCACTGAGCCTCAGTTTCTGCTGCCACAAAATCTGCTTAATGATACTTGAATCTTCACGGGGTTGTTCAGAGGATTAAACGCGACCATGACGGTTGGGTGCTTCCTAACAACGTCCCAAAGATTATGTTCGTTATCGACATCATTGCCATCACCATGTACACCTCTGGTTGAGCAGTTCAGAACTAGGGAACATAAATTCTTGAGTAGCAAGAAAAGAACGACCTGGAATTCTACCAAAACATCGTTTGAGTTTGAAGGGCGGGCTGTGTCTGTTTTACTTCCAGAGTTCTGAAGTTGTCTCCCCGAAGGGGACCAGCCCCTAACCTAACCAACACTCACGTCCACGGTTGGTGTTCAAAGTGTTTAATGGCGATGGCAGCCATTAAACAGAGCAGATACCAGCTGGACACAAGTCTGTGTCAGCTCTGGTCCACAACAGCTGAATTTCAACCCTGCTCGGAGCTGACAGGACCCTATGCCAAGCCCTTCACACGTGTTGGCTTCTTTAATCCTCTCAGCAACCCTAGCAGAGCGGTGTCATCATTATACCCATTTCACAGGAAGACACAAGGGGCTCAGCCCAAGGCCCCACACAGGTGGAAATAGCGGAACCAGGACCTGACCCCAGGGGGGCCTGACTCAAAGCCTGCGTTGTGACCTGCCACGTTTCCTGGGCCTCTTTAGGGACAGGAGAGAACACTAGAGAGGGAAACTAGCCTGAGAAGTTGGCAGTGGTCTTTCCCCCCTTTCTTCTGTTTTTGCCTCCTCCTGGGCTCGTTCTTAATTTACTGGGATATTCTACAGTCTCTCAGTGAAGTGAATTAATGACCGTCTAAGTGAGAAGTAGCAAATAGATTTCCTCTCCCAGCCATCTCTGATCTGCTCTGGGATAGGGGCGACCCAGCGCGGTGTTGATATGTATTCCGAAGCTGCATCCAAGCTGATCAGAACGAGGGTGGCGACTGATGAGTGATGTCTGCCATGGGTGCAGGTCTGGCAAGTGATGGCACAGATGTCATTGGGTATCCGTAGCCCGGTGCAGTCTAGCTTTCCAGATGTCGCATCCTTATGGGTACGGTGCAATCACACACAAGGAATCAAAGGACTTTTAACTTCACAGTTTGTCAATACAGCCATCGAGCAAACTTGATTTATCAAGTTCTCTGCCAAGTGTGCCCAGAAATGGGCACACCTGTGTTCTGAGTGCTCACCAGAATGTCAACTTCGATAGGGTAGGATTGTTTGTGTGTTTCACTCACTGCTGTGTCCCAGGTACCGAAAGGATTGCCTGACATCGAGGAGGCACTGAATAAATACGTGTTTGTGACACACTCAGAGCAGGTAGATCGCTGGCCAGAAACCAGCCTCCATGGTCAAGAAGTCCCCCTTCAGAAACACCCTCTGTGGAGAATAGTGAATGGGGAAGGAGTTGCACAAAGGAATTCCCAAACCCAAAATGATTTCATTCTGTGTGTTTCAAAGACCTATCTAATGATGCTCATCAGGCAATTACAGCAGAACAAATGGCATTTTTCTCCACACAGTTTATTTACAAAAGACTTGGTAATGAAGCCATATTGGAAATCTCTCGTCCGGGAGGCGGGGAGGCGGCTGGCTCCTGTTTCCATTTGATCCAATTAATGTCCTTCACTCTCGAGGGGAAAGGGCTCTGCGTAATGAGGAGGCTCCCAGGTCTGGAAGGGAGACTTTCCTCCCTCAGTTTTCTCTGTCCTGGCTTTGAGAACATGGGTTCCCAGAGCCCGTGGCGGTCCATCTGCCTGTGCATTGTCTCCTGAGCCCCTGTGGAAAGCCTGCCACAGTGCGGAGGAGACAGGCAAGCCCATTCATCCGCCAGAGACGCCTCCCTGAAATGTGGGTGTTCCATTTGAGCCAGAGCGGAGCATTTTCAAAGGGCCATATTCCCTCCGCTTAATCTCTGCTAAGACCCCTTTCTTCCTGGTGATGGACAAAAGAGACTGGTCTGAAAGGCCTGAGTGCATTTTCAGAAATTAAGATAAATTGATATGTGGCATCAGGACTGATGAATTAATAATTTGGCTCCAATTCCGGACTAGGCCATCTATCCTGATGGGAAAACCCTAGAAAAGGTATTCTAAGGCTCTGAAATTTCTGGAAGAGTCATTGATCCCCCCCCCCCGCCCCTCCGACACACTCTCTCAGCCAGGAGACATATTGTTTCCAAAAGGCACAGTCACACCATGGAAGTTCTCCTGTTTGGCGGTTAGAATCTTCCCAGTTCTGGTGGCAGGTTAAATCTTTAACTCCAGAGCCCGCCTGTACCTGCCTCGTGAGCTGACCCCTGCTCATTTCTCCACCCTCCATCCTCTTACCGCATTGCATTAGTCTGCACTCTTGGTTACAGATGACCCTAGTCATCTGATTGAAGGCAAAAATCAGAATCAGTTTGCTCACACAGTTGAAATTCCAGGGCAGACCCTCCAGGCCTGGCTGGATCCAGAGACTAACCCATCTCATCCGGTCTCCGTCTCTCTCAGTCTCTTGGCACAACTTTCATCTCGGTTGGCTTCCTGTTCAGGTCAGGCTTTCTCTCTGTGGACCCAGTATCCCACTGGAAAGAGAGTTTATCTTTCCCATCCTTCCTGTAGAAGTCCCCAAGGTGATTCTCACTGGCCTGCTGGTTCCTTGCCCATCCCTGAGCCATGTTCTGATTGGTCAGCTGCAGTCACATGTCCATCCTGGAGACCGGAAAGTGGAGATGAGCTGGTTCCCCAAATGAAAGCCCAGTCATTGTTTCTAGAAGGGGAATGAATGTGGGGCAGGGCAGACCACAGACGTCCACACAGATGTGTCCGCACAGCCATATGGAGCTGCTCACAAGCCCCAGGCTCGTGTGTCCGGTCATCTTTGGAAGGAGGCACTGTTCACTCTTCTGGAAATGCCTTTCCTTAGTCTGAGAGGCTCCCACTTAGCCTTACCTGAGCTGCCTGTGCTAACGAGGCTCCACCCCAACGTTACTCCTGGCTTAGCTCTGAATTCCTCATGTTAATTGTGACCCAACGGGTGACCTGTCTTACCCACTGGCCTCTGAGTTCCCTGGAGGCCATTTCTATACCCAGTGTGTGGCCCACAGTAGGTGTTTTAAATAACTGTTAGTGGCATCAATTTGTATCTGATAAAACTTCCTTTGCCCCACTCTTCCTAGACTTACCTCAACACCTTTTGGTAGTGGTGGTGTTGTGGGAAGAGTACTCGGTGAGAAGGCAGGGCACTGGCTTCTCATCTTGGCTTTCCATCCATCTGTTCATCCATCTGGGGATCCTGGACCAATTGCTTGACCTCTTTGGCCCTCACATCCCAGACAGTGCTGACACAGCTTTCCTACCTGCCCCGTGAGAGAGGATCGGATACGATGCTGTGGGGAAAGTCCCTTGACTTACACAGGTGCAAGCGTGGTTTGGATTAGAGGTGGTGGCAGTAGAACGAGCCAGGAAGGGGACTGCACCGTGTCCTTAGGAGGCCAGGGTTAGGACATCTTCATCTCTGAGATCCAGGAGACAGGATGCTTCCACCAGACAGTACGGATGAGCTGGCATGAGAAAGGTGTGGGCTTTGCAGTGGTATAAGTGGATACCTCTTGTTAATAGCAATTTGGCTAAATCTGTTATGTACCAAAGCAAGCACATTCTTTGACCCAAAATTCCATACCCAGGAGTTTATCCAAGGGAGACAACTGCAAAGATGAGCAGAGATTTGGGTAGAAGTTATTTGTTGAGGCCTTACTTCCAATGGGGGAAGATTGACAGGACCCAAATGTACATCCTTAGGGAATAAATAAAAGCACATCTAAACAATGGAATATTATTTTAAAAGCCGAGGTGGTGCTCTCACTTTCTCCGTGTTGTAGATGAGGAAACTGAGGCTTGGGTTAAGTCACTTCCACAAACTCACACGGCTGGAGCGGGGATTTCAGACTGAGCCTGTGCTCTGACCCAGCACGCCATGAAAGTTTCCTGTTCCTTGTGGCACTGGGGGGGCGGGAGGGCTCCAGGGTGCAGCTGTCCCCTTCTGCTATTTCTATAACAATGAATATGTTCATCATAAGTACATATCACTTCTATAAAGAAAGAATGAAGTTTTTTTTTAAACTAAGAAGGAAAAACGGTTTTTCAGCCCTTCCAGCATCCCCCGCCCCACCATATACATCCCGGTGCTGTGTTTGGGCCATTTGCAAGTTCAGGCATGAGAGTCCACCCCCACCACCCCTCGCCAAGGGAGGCCTCCAGAGAAGGGAGTGACAGCGAGGAGACCCCAGGGAAGGATGGAGCGTAGCTCTGCAGGGTGGGCCTGAGGAGGCAGTGGCTCCTCCCTGAGGGTCCCAAGGGGCAGGTCCATGTGAGCGAGGGAGTCATGAAATGCCACATGAGGGGACAGGAGACAGTCTTGTTCCACGAGGAAACGCATCCCAGCAGAGGCAGGAAGTATCAGGGCCCCTGGGTTTGCTTTGTTTGACATAGTGTCAAAGCCCAACCCAGTCTCAGGCTGCAGATTTGGGGCAGATTTTAAATAAGAAAACTCAGGCTTTCCTTCTGTAAAACTCATGGCGTCGTCAGGAGGAGTAAGTAAAATAGTGTGAAAAGAAGGCAGGAGCACACCAGAAATGGGGTACAGGTGATGTTATGGCCTGATGCCCTTAATGGTTCCATGACTGGACCAGGGTCCCTCGGCTAGAAGGTGGCAGTGCCGGAGCTAAATCCCAGATGTCCTGACTCTAAACTCATTCCACCAGTGGGAGGGGTGGAGGAAAGGTGGGCCCAGCCTAGACAGAGGCCCTTTTTACAGGAAGGGTCCAGAAGTCAGCACCAGCCCCAAGGGGAGTTGCGTTGCTGCTCAGGAGGGAAAAATGATTTCCAGAGGCCAGCCCAAGGGGCAGAAGGTGATCTGGGGCTACCATCCAAGGACCTGCATGGCAACACCTCCCCCATCCCATCACTTACCCGCCCCCCCCCCACCTGACTCAGACCAGCTGCAGAGTTGCTGCTGAGAACCTAGTGCTAATTCTTTCTTTGGCTAAGCTGTCCGAGGATGCCGCAAACGTGCTCTGCCGCGTGCACCATTTTCCTCCTGGCTACAGGTGCCCAGGCTTCCCAAGAGCCGCCTTCTGGGAGCAGGGAAAGCATTCTGCTCATGACTCTCAGCAAGCCCTTTGAAATTCCATGAATGTGTCTGTGGAGGCCTGCATCTCCCACCATTCCTCCAGGAAGGTGGCTCAAAGGCCCAAGGGTCATCTGTCATCCATGGCTTCCTAACCAGCACATACCTGTGTCCATGCCTCCATCTTTCGTTGCTAAAAATGGAGATAATAACTTCTTCAGAGCTTTGTTCTAAGAACTAAATGGCATGAAACATTCATCTGACTTAGAGCCAGGCAAAAAGGAGGCACTTGGTAAGTGGTAGCTGTTCTGACCAGAACCCTCATGTTAGAACACCATTGAACACCATCGGATGAAGTACATGGCCTTCAGAATCAAACCCCCTGGGTTCTGGTGCAGACTTGATTAGCTAGTTGCTGTGTGACCTTGGGGAAGTGGCCTAATCTCTCTGGGCTTCATAGCTGTAAAATGGGGATAGAATAATCTTTACTTCACAGCATGGGTGTGAACGTGATGTTAGTCAAACTGTGTTAAAACCTTATCTCAGTGCCTTGACATGTAATAAATGATCAATAAACGGTAGCTGTTAATGTTTGCATTGTTATGGTTGATGCGATCAGGCTACAGTTACAAGAAGACAGGAGTGGAAAGAGCTTTGAGGCTGACAAGACAGAGGCCGAAGACCTTGGCTCCAGGCCCGGCTTTGGAATGAACTTTCAGTGAGACCTTGGACAGCTCACTTGCCCTTTCTGCTGAACCCGTATCTTCTCATCTACAAGGGCACTAAGAACTCGAAACTTACAGGGCTGTCTGTGTGAACTAGCTAATACCATTATCCTGAGAGGGGTTGTCACTATTCCAGCATGTACTGGTCCTCAATGTGTGGTCCTCAGACCAGCCTTTGCAGCAGCATCTGAGAACTTGTTAGACATGCAGATTCTCAGTCTCCACCCCAGACCTGCTGAGTCAGACACCCTCGGGGTGGGGCCCTAGCAGTCTGTATTTTAACCAGCTTTCCAGATGATTCTGATGCTCACAAGGGTGAGGATTATGGCAGTAATGAATACGTGGGGTCTTGTATGGAGAATGTTCTCAGGCTTGGACGTGGAAGGACAGAGCAAATGGGTAGACTGCTTGGCAGTTGGTCAGCATGTCCCAGCACCTTTCCCCTGTTACATCATCAGGTTTGGGTCATTGGGTCCACCCTTGACAGCGAGTTTCTGTTCCATTTCTTCTGACAGGGTTTTAGAGCAACGCTGCCCAATGACTAGGTCCAGTGTAAATGAATGAGTGAATGAATGTTTGTATGGGCTGCATTATTCATGGGAAGAGAAGGACGGCGCCCAACACAACAGACAAGCGAACGCACCGCAGCTGGTTCTCAGCATCCACAACACGAGTCCGGGAGATGTGGAGAGGGCCAGAAGTGATCAAGAGAAGAACAGATGGCAGAGAGCCTTATTTGCAAGCCAGGGGTGCCCATTCATTCTGTAGGCAATACAGGTGCTGACAGGGGTCTTGGCAGAAGACCGTAATAGGGTCTGGACCAGGTTTAAGAAAGATCAAACCAGGAAGGTACAGTCTACCTGGAGGTCTCAGAGCTGCCTAGTTCTGGGGGGACCCAGCCCCAGATTCCACTCTGGACTCTGCCATTTATGAGCTGAGGGACCTCGGGGAAGGCACTTATATCGCAAGGCCTCAGCTTCCTCGCACGTAAAAGTTATGATAGGACCTCTCTGACTGGGTGGTTATGAAAGTGCTCTGTCCCAAGTATGAGTCACATTTCAGGGAAATTGCAACTTGACTAAATTCATTTATTAGTTTAAGCAATGAAACCCCAGTGTAAGGCAGCCACCTCCCATTTTTTGGCCAACTTGTCTATAAACACCTAAGGATGTTGTTGAATTAGTCAGACATTTCATTTATTCATTTAGATACACATATGTGCTTAAAACTATATTATATAAAATAATATATTAACCTAGAAGTAAATTCAAATGGTTTTTATTTTTTTTATTTAAATTTTAGTTAGTTAACAGACAATGCAATATTGGTTTCAGGAGAATTCAGTGACTCATCAGGTACATACGACACCCAGTGCTCATCACAAGTGCCCTCCTTAGTGCCCATCACCCATTGAGCCCATCCCCCACCCACCTGCCTCCATCAACCCTCAATCTGTTCTCTTATCATTAAGAGGCTCTTGTGGTTTGTTCCCCTCTCTCCTCTTTCCCCGCCTTCTCATCTGTTCATCTGCTTTGTTTCTTAAATTCCATATATGAGTGAAATATGGTATTTGTCTTTCTCTGATGACTTCATTTGCATAGCATAATACCATCTAGCTCCATCCACATCATTGCAAATGGCAAGATTTCATTCTTTTTGGTCACTAATATTCCACTATATGTATGTATGTGTGTGTACAGGTATATATGTATATATATCTATACACACCCATACACACACACACATATATATGTATATATGTATATATATACATATACACACACACTACATCTTCTTTATCCATTTATTAGTCGATGGACATTTCAGCTCTCTTCATTGTTTGGCTGTTGTTGATAATGCTGCTATAAACATCAGGGTGCATGTACCCCTTCAAATCTGTATTTCAAGTGGTTTTTAAAAATAAAGTAAAATTGTTTTTTTCCTACTCTTCACCAGCTGCATCCAGTAACCATTATAAATATCTCAAACTAGCGTGAGTGAGGTCCTTTCATGCTGGTAAGCTCCCTGAAACAGTATCTTATTCAAAACAAACTAATATATTCAAAACCATGTGAACTTCTGGAAGACATGGATATGACGCCATTTCTTCTCCGAGGGGAACTGCATGGCCTGCCTCCAGTGCCCCCCAGCTGCCATGTGTTCAAATCACACTATACAGATTGCTTACAGCCCTCTGTGCTTCAGAATTCCATCATTCCAGTCCCATCGCAGCCCTATCAGGCACACATAATTCATCCCATTTTGCAGATGGGGAAACTGAGGCTTTCAGACTCACAAAGCTTGCTGAGGAGCCTGGATTAGACCTCAGTTCTTAACTCCAGAATGGAGTTCATAACAGGAACGTACCTTCTAAGCACACAGATAATGCAGAATAATTGGTGGCAACTATTATCATATTATGTCCCCCAAGTGCAACTAAATAGGGTTGGAATTCCATAGGGGTCCTCAGCCGAGATCCCAAAAGCAAAAGACATGTTGTCTTCTCCTGGCCGTCAGCAGGAAGGATGACCAGTCATGCCTGGTGGTTTCCAGGCAGCCATGTCCTTGACAGAGGTTTCGCCAGGGCCCCTACTGGCTCATGTTTTCCTCACAGGATGGGCCCTTCTGCCACACTGTCTCTGGGTCCCCGAGTGTCTTCTGATGCACATCACCATTTGTTTCTTCCCTCCTCAGTTTAGGAGATAAGAGCAAGTAATTGTCTTTTATAGACACTGTAATGAAGCCTGTCATCACACAAAAGAAGTTTGCTAATAAAATAAATCAAAGCAGCAGTGAACATGAATAGGGAGCAAGCTTTTACAATTAGATTTGTACTTGTCTGGTGGCACAGTGCTTCTATGAGAAGTGAGAAGGCTGTTGCGCCGGGGAGAAAGGCACCAAGAGATGAGCTGATGGGGTGTTTGCAAACTCCTCAAGGCAGAGCAACACGGCACCCAGGGCAGGCAGCTGTGTCCCCTGTGGGCTTGGAGGCTGGCAAGGGGCTTGACAGAGAGGGAGGGAGGGAGGGAAGCCAGCAGAGAGGGGTTGCAGGTACATCATCTTGGTGGTCTGTGTGTGTCCCCATCCAAATGTGATGGGGTCCCAGCCAAATGTGATCTGGCTGCTGCTCCCCCTTCTCTTTGCCATCAGCTGGACTCTTTCCCCACAGGTGTGATACCTGGGGGAGAGGAGAACACCCTGGGGCACCCAGGCCCCAAGTGGTGCCCCCATGACTGTGCCCCAGCCCTGCCTGGCCCTGTCATTCTCCCAGTCAGTTACAGGTTCTGCCACCAAGTAAGTTAGAAAAACTTCATGGGGCACCCAGGTGGCTTAGTCAGATAAGTGCCCGACTTCGGCTCAGGTCATGATCTCACGGTTTGTGGGTTTGAGCCCCGCATCGGGCTCTGTGCTGACAGCTCAGAGCCTGGAGCCTGCTTCATTCAGATTCTGTGTCTCTGTCTCTCTCTATTCCTTCCCCGCTCATGCTCTGTCTCTCTCTTTCTCTCTCTCTCAAAAATGAATGATTTCCATTTAGGAAATCAGGCCATAGGATAAAAAAAACATGCTGTTGGGCAAAAGGGCAAATGCTGTATAATTTCAAGGTGGTGGCATTTCTCGTTCTTTTGCAAGCAGAAATGACTAACGTAGTTACGTTTGGTACGTTTGGTCAGGCATTAAGCTGAGTGCTTTTCATGAGCTGTCTCATGCCATCTCAGCAGCCTTGCAAGGTAGTAGTGACCTGCCATGCCCAGGTCACAGGTGAGGAGACTGTCGCTCCCCAGGTCAATGCCTTGTGCCAGGTCACACGGCTGCACAAGTTGGCATTGGGAATGGAGAGGGTTGTGTGCTCATAACCCCTGTGCTATGGTCATCATGGGTCTTGTGTGGCGGTTGCCTCAGTTGTGAAGGAAGGTAGGAGAGGACCCTAGAGGTGCACAGGTGGGTGGCTTGGGCCATGACTGGAACCATGGGACCTGGGATCCAAGACCACCTCTGGCCACCCAGGGTGAGTCATGACACCATTCTGTGCCTCCATCTTTTGTCGTGTTCCTGGAGGGAGAGTCCCCTCCAGTCTTGGGCTCCTGCCAGATACCTCTTCAGGTTGTTCAGGTGCTCAAAGAGGACTCAGGAATTGGAAGCAGCTTTAGCTGAACAAACAGATATCTCTGTCTCTGAAGGCAGTTCTCACTCAGGGAAGGGCAGGGAAGCTTTAAACCCATCGTCTAAAGCTAGGACTCCTTCTGGGCTCCGGACGTCTCGGAAATCTGCGGGTGTTTTGGATGCCTTAAACCTCTCAGCAGATCAAGGTCACCCTGGTCCCTCAGGAACCTTTAGGCAGATGGCCAGCATGGTCAGGGCCAAAGGAACCAGAGGTCACAGCAAAGAGAAGGATGTGGAGATTGATCGTTGTCTACATAAAGGAAGGTTCCCTGCCAGGCAGAGCTGGAGACACAACCTTGTTAGCTAATGCGAGTTTAATATGGAGTCAGGGGAGCTGGACGCCAGCCTAGTCAACTGCCCAGGAGACCGTCAGAAATAGAGTGGGGTAAGGTGTCCCCCATCTGTTCAGCGCCACTCTGCCTCCCAAAAGACAGGGGCGGCCCAGCAGCAAGCTGGGCAATACCCGCCAGACAAAAGCATCACTTCCACGTCAGTCATTTTGTATAAAGGAAGAGTTATTGTTATGGGAGGCTGGCGCCTGATCAATATCTCCTGCTTTGAAAATAAACTTCTTGGCTTGGCCTTGACATTAATCTACCATCAGGAGCCCATTATCTCAAGACCAATATTCTGTTCTATTGACTTGCTCAATTTTTTTTTCTCCCCCAAGATCAGACTATAATTGCATTTCTCCAGGCAGCACTTGCACTCACTGCAGCCTCATGCATACAGGTCCCCTTGCAGGAAGCCCGGGATACAGCACATCTGGGGTGGGATGGAGACAGTGGCTGGCAGAGTCATGGGGGACTGAGGGCCCTCAGGTTCATGAGGAGGAAAAGCAGTCCTTCTAGAGCCTGTGAATTGATTGAGACATAAAGCCAGATCCCCAATATCCTGTTGAGCCATTCAAGCTGGAAAATAGTCTCTTGCACAGAATTGGGGTTACAGACGTTCCCACTCCTACTTGTCATTCACAAACAAGGAGACACGGGAGTAAGATTAGCAATAAGGTCCCGAGTGCAGCTGGGCCCTACCATTATCACCACAGCCCCCACAAACCCGAAGCCATACCTGCCTCAATCTCCCAAGAGCTTCTGGGCCTTCCCTCTCCCACACCTGCCCCCTACAACCCATTCTCCACCCCTCAGGCAGAGTCCTCTTCATAAAATAGAAATTGGATTATATCGTCACCCTCCCTGAAGACTTTTGGTGAAGCCTCCTTATTTTTCCCTGCAAGACCCTTATGATTGTCTCTGACCTCCCGCCCATCTCTGCTCCTCCTCCAGGCCTCTGGCTTCCTCCATTCAGGGATTAAGCCAACCAAGCCTGGCCCTACCTCAGGGCCTTTACACTTGCTTTTCTCTCCACCTGTTCTCTCACCCCTCAGATCCTTATGTTACTTTTACCTTCTCATTATCTAAGTATTGTATCTAATTTTCCCTTCTAAGTGAGGATATCCCTGACTGGCGTAGGTAACATCACTTCTCAGAGATCCAGGCAATGAGTCTTGCTTTGGCTTCCTTATAGCACACGTCACCATCTGCAACTGGCTTTCTGTAGTGATTATCTACTGCCACAGGAGAAAAATCCCCTTGAACATACCCTCTTCAAACAGTAATAGACAGTATCGCAAGGTTACACAAACCTACACAAGGTCAGGGGTTTGGGAGTGGCTTAGCAGGACATTTCTGCTCGAGTCTATCGTGAGGTTGTGGTCAAGGTATCAGCCAGGGCCATGGTTATCTGAAGGCTGGACTGGGCCTGATAGATCCCTTTCTAAGACGGCTCACTCAGCTTGGCTGGCACGTTGGCCCCAGCTCCTCACCACCTAGACCTCTCCACAGAGCTGCTCGAGTGTCCTCACAACATGGCAGCCAGGTGCCCCAAAGCAAGTGACCCCACGGAGGAAAGTGGAAGCCACAGTGTCTTCTACGACCACCACTTCTGCAGTTTTCCTTTGGTTACACGGCTCAGTCCTCGTGTGACTCATTCGGGAGGGAGGTGTCTCCAGAGAGCAAGGATCACTGGGGGCCATCCTGGAGGTTGCACACCATACTCCCCCTCCATGAGAACAAGGGCCTTACCAAACTTGCCACGTGTGTGCCCAGCAGACACACACTGGGCACAGTGTGTAGCAGAGACCCCGTGAATATTAGCCAGATGTCTGAATGAACCATTAGAGTGTGTAACTGTTAGGACTGCGTGCTAAGTCTTGTGCTAAGTAAGCACTTTACATGCAATATCTCACCCCCACGGCCTGCCTCATTTAATCCTCTACAGATGAGGAAACTGAGTCTCAGAGAGGTTAAGTACCTTGATCAAAGTCACAAACCTGGTAAGTGGCTGAGCCAGCATTTGGCCCCAGGACTGCTGAGGACGGTGTCTAGGCCAGGCCCCTTAGTGGATATGCGTCAGCGTGGATTTACTTCTGGAGATTTCCCACATTGCCATCAGACCACATGCAGTCAAACTCAGGAGCTCTTTGTGATGCCAGGAATGGAGGGAAACACAAGGAGAAACTTGGAATTCCTCTCTACGGTGATAGCCAGCTGTGTGGCTTAGTAAGCCGGACTGCAGAGAAGTCAGGGCAGGGAGCCTGCTGCCTCTGCTCAGGGTGACCCAGCAAGAGGCTTGTAGATCTCAGAGGAAACTCCAGAACCTGGTACCACAGTCGGTAAATATACAGAGCCTAGGTGCTATCTCTTCCCCTCTCATACCTGTGGTAGACGTTACCAAGGCGATCACCATAGTCCTTCCCGCTGAGCCGCCCTTTGCTGCCTAGAATTCTCAACACAGCTCTCCCCACACCTGCACTTGTTCGGAGCCCAGACTCTGGAGTCCGCTAAAGCCAGGTTTAAATTCTAGTTCCACCGCTCACTAACCCTGTGACCTTAGATAAGCTTCTTAGCTTCTCTGAGCCTCCGTTTCTTCATCTGTAAAATGGAGCTCCATTACTACCCACTTCTTTGGTCTTCTGACAAGGCTTAAATGCAGTTGTGCACGGGGGGCTTGCAGCAGACTGCTTGGCAACGAGGAGGCGCTCAATGCTGTCAACTATTGAAAACTGCTGTGGTTATTACTGTGTTTTCCTCGCTCTGAATGGGGGCTTTAATAGTCCCAAGCTGACGCTTCCAGTGAATGTATTGGAGGAGGGGGCAGTGACCTTTGAGGGGGTGGTGAATGAGAGGCAGAAATATCATCTTTCTCCCTTCCCACCCTGCAGGTGTGGATGTGTGGGGGCCGCATGGAGGACATTCCCTGCTCCAGGGTGGGCCATATCTACAGGAAATATGTACCCTACAAAGTCCCCGCTGGAGTCAGCCTGGCCCGGGTAAGGTGATGGCTCCCTGGATGGGGACGGGGTGAGGGGCTAGGCTCATCAGCAGAGCAGAGGCATCCTGAGACACCTGGGAACTCCAAGCCAAGTGCCTGGGGGGGGGGGGGGGGGGGAGGATGTGCACCCCCCTCCCCCAACTCTCCAGGTGAAATCCAGTTTAAGAGAACTTACTTAACCCCCTGCTTAAACACTTAGGAGCTGTGACCTTGAGAGGGTTGCTTAACTCCTCTGAGCCTGTGTTTCCTCTTTTACTTAAAAAGAAGCTAATTTGTTGGTGACTCTTAGCATTGCCAGTAGAGTCAGGGAGATAGCATAGTTACTCCAGGTGTGACAGACAAGATGATTTTAGGTGGCAGACATAGGAACATTTTTATTTACATGCGTTTAAATTAATGTGCTTTAGAAGTTAAGATGTATTAGTGTAGCAGACTTGTGATTTCACAGGTATTATTAGGATAAAGCTAACATAGGTGCAAAGTCAGACCAGAAGTGATTTAAAGAAGCCTGTTAGATAAATGTTCGTGCAGGTGGAGCGGTGTGAGACACTGAGAAAGCCTGAGACAAAGTACTTAAAAGTTCCAGGCATGAGGGTGGTTAATAAATGTAAGTATCTTGCTCTTCTCCCCACCCCCTCCCCACTAACATTGCCAAAAATTCTGTGTGTCAAACTATTTCATTAGCTTAAAATGGTTTGTATTAATCGCTGCTTGAATTAAATGGCCACTGGCTACAAATAGAAATGTTAGCCAGAGATTTGTTTTGGGGGTTGTTTTTTGTATTAATGATATTCCACTGAGCCTCAAATTTTAAAATATTAAGTGTCTTGAAAAAAAAAAAAAAAAAAAACAAGGTTACTGCCTTGGAGTGGGTGGGGGTGCCCAGAAAGGAAAGAGGGCCGCAGGGAGGTCTGGGGAAAGCTGGGAAGGTAACTCGGTAACTGGCACAGCTTTGCCTTGTGGAGACCCCTTCGGACAGAGAGACCCCTTTGCAAGCCTGTTTGGCATCAGTCCATACAGCTTCCCTCTGCCCTGGCCACCGCCTCCCCCTCCCTCATCACCTGATGACATGCAGAACTGCAGTCTCTGGGTCAGGAAGAGCCTTCGTCCTTCGAGGTACAAGGAAGACCAGCCGGCTCAACGAGGCAGTGGGTCTCCCCAGGTGGGAGCTGAGCTCCAGGAGCTGCTTTGCCCGCCGGTGTTGAAGAAAAAGAGAGCCAGCAGTGCCCTCTAGTGGTGTAAGATTCTAAGGACAGCCACATCTGCCATCCGCGCTTAGGACACAGCCCATCCGACCCGGGTAGGTTGGGAGGGCGGTTTTAGATTCAGCTGGAGAGGTAGGAATCCCATTTCTTTTGAGATCCCATTGGCAATCCCAGAGGAGGGTGCCAGGCAGGAAAACAGAACAACGTCAGTCAGGAAGCCCAAGAGTGCGACTCCCAGCTACTAGGAGTGGTGGGACCATGGGGACACCTCTGACCCCTGAGCAGGACTATTCCCGAAGCATCCTTTTCTTATCCACTCATTTATAAGATCTGCCTCGTAAAAAGGCACCACCCACCTCCTCTTTACCGAACCACAGATGAATTCAGTGAATAACAGCTAACTGTAGTAACACATAAAAGTTTCCTGTGGGCTAGACTTCAGGCGAAGCATCTTCCATACATGTCTCACTTAATTTTCACTTGTTTTTAATCCCCACTGGAGCGATGAGATAAGTGAAATGTAGAGACATTAACTAGAGCCAGAATTCAAAGCCACTTAGGTCTGACCCGTGCCTGGCACACAGAGCAATTGTTGCTTAAACAGTGACAGCTGTTCATCTTGGTATCAGCATCTCTTAACAAGACTGCGAAGTTTCTTTCAGCCTCTTCTCTGAATTCTGGGTTGAAACATTTTAACTTCTTTTTCACCTGTCTGTACTGTTTCAGTCTCCTGTCGACTTTAAACCAGCTAATGAATGATACGAGGGGCACCCCACATACATATGCAGGACCACAAAGATGCCTGAATCAGGCTCCCCTGAATTTGTGTCCCAAGTATCTAACTGCCACCCTCCTTGAGTTGCAGATCATATTTGAGTTGCAGATCATACATTAAATCATAAAGCAAATCACAAGTTTGCTTAGTGTTTTAACAGCCAAATCCTTCTAGAGCATTATCTCCTAGAAGATCATTTTGATAGATTCAAGGAGAGGTCGGTTTAAAAGCCCTAAAAGAGCTACATAAAGAGGGAAACCAAAGTCTTACTCAAGTTGTACAGATTCCAGGACAAACAGCCAGAGAGGAGTGAAGCCACAATTCCTCACCATCCCTGTGGCATGAGCAAATTAGTGTGCTGAAGGACCTAGGTGGGCCGCCTGGGAAAAGGAGAGACTTTGGGAGTGCAAGCCTTTTTCGGTTTTCAGCTTCCTCGGGGCACAGATTTAAATTAAGCCCAGCCTTTGCCTTGCAGGGGCCTGGTATTGTTCCTTAAGTGTTTGTTCCTTAATTGTTTTCCAACCTACTGTCAGTCTCTTCAGCACTCGGAAAGAATGAGGCTGATATCAGCAAGGAAATTCCATAGCTTCCTAGTCCCAAACTCAGAGTCAGCAAAATTGAAGAGTGGGTGAAAACTTTTGTCTTTGGCATGGGGCCCCCTCCTGATGGCTTCTTTCCTCCTTGCTCAGGAGTCAGCAAACTGTTTTCATGTGGCCTGTGCGCTAAGAATGGTTTTTACATTTTTAAGTAGTTAGGGTGAAAAAATGAAAGAAGAATATTTTGTGATACATGAAAATCAAATTTCAGTCCATAAAGTTTTATTGGAACACAACCACACCCATTCATTTACATAATGTCTATCTAGGGCTCCTTTTCCACCACCTCAGAGTTAAGACCATATGGTCTGCAAAGCCCAAAATATTTGCGATCTGACCCTTTACACAAAATAGTTGTCCACCCCTGCCTTATCTTCTGCTTCTAGAGCAGTCATTCACACCTCAGTGTGAATTCACCTCAGTGTGAATGACTGGTAACAGTTTAAAATACTAACTCCCTTTTCCCCTTCAGAAGAAAATTTGGATTGCAATAGGGAGAAAATCCTTTATGATAGCATAAAGCCTGTAGAGTTAAATGTTGGGGGTGAAGGGCAGATTTCTGGCAACAGTCAGGGGTTGGAGAAAGATATTTTGGAGCAGAGAATTTCCCCCTGAACACTGAAGCTGTGCTCTTCTGGAACCAGCTGTCTGAAGTTCTCAGCAGGTGGTGTCTACAACTGCAGATGAAATAAGGAATTTTCATCCCAGTTACACAGAAGAATTCACTTTCCCTCTATCTCCAAGTCTGCTCACAAACAGGTTGTTTTCCTGACTGCTGCCTCTACTTGCCAGTAATGTGGTTGTCATTTTTACATCGATCATCCCTGTGCTTCATATTCAAAGAAGCAGCAAGCTTTGCACCTCAAAGGATTTTTTAAAATTCCAGCTGCTGGTGGAATTACAACTTTTGGTTGCAAATTATTGTTTTCAACCAGGGTACTTGGTCAGCACTCTTAATAGAAAATGACAGAAACCCCACTCAAACTGGCATAAGCAGAAAGAGAATTCACTGACTTATGTTAATAGAAAGTCCCAAGATAGTGCTCACTTCAGGTATGGCTGGATTCAGGTACTAAAAGGAACGTGTTCCTCGTCCAGCCCTCAGTTCTGCTTCATTCATTCAGCCTTGGTCAGGTTTTCCATATGACCCAGCAGCTCTGGCCTCTAGCTTACCCAGCAATGAATGCAAGTGGAAAGAGCCAATTCTCCCCAATATTTCCAGGGAAATCGCCATGCTAATGTCATTGATTCTGATTGGCTTGGCGTGAGTCACGTGCTCGCTGACCAATCCCTAGAGTCAGGGCTGGTTCCCATTAGCGGGGCTGGTTCATGTACCTTTCCTGAAGCCACTTGAGAGAGAGGACAGAAGCAGAGGAGGGAGGCTACAGCTAGAAAAAGGGGGTGGAAGATGCACAGGTAAAACAACAGCCATCTCTTAGCCAGAAGCTGTAGAGTCCTTAAAACATGCATAAATAAATATAGAAGGCTTTAAAAACATGGTGGGCTAGGGTCTTTGATGCAACACAAAATAAGAAAGATGAACCTCAACTTCCAGGATCCTTGCCCCCAGCCCCCCCTCCCCGCCCCTGGCCTCAGCCCCTCGGAGGGCCTGACCCTTCCACCTCCCTGTCGCCCTCCAGAACCTGAAGCGAGTAGCCGAGGTATGGATGGACGAGTATGCCGAGCACATTTACCAACGCCGGCCAGAGTACCGCCACCTGTCTGCTGGGGACGTCGCCGCCCAGAAGAAGCTCCGCAGCTCCCTTAACTGCAAGAGTTTCAAGTGGTTTATGACCAAGATCGCGTGGGACCTGCCCAAATTTTACCCGCCGGTGGAGCCCCCGGCGGCAGCTTGGGGAGAGGTGAGTCTGAAGGGCCCGGTGCAAAATGCAAACGCGGAACCCCTATTCACAAGACAGGCAAAGAGTGCCAATTAAGGCATGAAATATAAAACATGTTTCTTTCTTGAGTCTCTCTAGCCTTGTGGTGGTTTTTATATGCTACTTAATGTTCTAAGTAGAGAAAAATTAAAACTTTAATATTAGCATAAATTTTACCATTCAGCTTCATATTATGCAGTGTGAGTTTTAAATGCAAATAGAAGAGCATTTAGCTCATGTGCCAGATGGGTGAAATTTCACAATCTGTATTTCAACCCTTGTACGTGCATATGTATTTCTTACCAGAACAGTGCAAACACAGCACAAAGCTAACTCAGCTGATTTTATTTCACTTGTTGCTAATGCATACTTTATTTTATTAAATTTTTTAAATGTATTGTGAGAGAGAGAGAGAGAGAGAGAGAGAGAGAGAGAGAATCCCAAGCAGGCTCTGTGCTTCCAGTGTGCAGCTCATTGTGGGGCTTGAACTCACGAACCACGAGATCATGACCTGAGCCAAAACCAGGAGTCAGTTGCTTAACCAGCTGAGCCACCTAGGTACCCCGATAATGCATACTTTCTAAACCCACTCTACCTGTGGCTTGCTGATGCGTGAGGAAGAGCAGAAGGAAAAACTGGGGGTTGCCCTCTTCTTCCCTTCCTTCTGTGTTGTTATCTTCCGCTGGTAAGGAAAGTGGTCTGCAGGTCCAGGGAAGTAATGCAAGTAAGAGGCTATTAGAGCTCCCTGGCTCTTCCTGTGTCTCTGAATACCTCGGCCTTCTTTGTGCAGTCAAGTTCTGGTCGGAAAGCATGGCCTTCAGACATGCCAGCACCCCACTTAGTCTTACCTGTAACTTGAGTCTTGCTGAACTCCCATGCACGCAGGACCCCAAGGATTCTGTGCTTCTGGGGCATCACAGAAGAAAGGTACAGCGAATGCCCGTGTACCGTGTTATCACCTCTGCTCACATGCATGCTCCCTTGTCCTATCAGATTCCACTGACAAATTCAAAGATAAAATTATTAAAAAAAATTTTTTTTAACTTAAATCCAAGTTAACATATAGTGTAATAATTTCAGGAGTAGAATTTAGTGATTCACCACTTACATAGAACACCCAGTGCTCATCCCAACAAGTGCCCTCCTTAAGGCCCGTCACCCATTTAGCCCATCCCACTATCCACCTCCCCTCCAGCAACCCTCAGTTTGTTCTCTGTATTTAAGAGTCTCTTATGATTTGCCTCTCTCTGTGTTTTTATTTTTCCTTCCCTCCTCCTATGTTCATCTGATGAGTTTCTCAAATTCCACATGAGTGAAACCCTATGAGATCCGTCTTTCTCTGACTGACTCATCTCACTTAGCATAATACCCTCCATTTCCATCCACGTTGTTGCAAATGGCAAGATTTCATTCTTTTTCATTGCCAAGTAGTATTCCATGTTATATATATATATATATATATATATACACATGTAAACAAACTACATCTTCTTTATCCATTCATCAGTCGAACACTTGAGCTCTTTCCATAATTTGGCTGGCACGTGAAAAGATGCTCAACGTCACTCATCATCAGGGAAATACAAATCAAAACCACAATGAGATACCACCTCACACCTGTCCCGGTGGCTCAGATTAACAACGCAGGAAACAACAGGTATTAGCGAGGATGTGGAGAAAAGGGAAGTCTTTTGCACTGTTAATGGGAATGCAAACTGGTTCAGCCAGTCTGGAAAACAGTATGGAGGTTCCTCAAAAAAATTAAAATAGAACTACCTTACGACCCAGCAGTAGCACTACTATATATTTATCCAAAGGATAAAAAATGCCGATTGGAAGGGACGCATGTACCCCAATGTTTACAGCAACACTATTATTAAAACTTTTAAGACCACGACAGCAGAGCTTTAAACCAGTGACAGCCCTTTCTGAGTGAGGGTCCTGGGGCCGCTGCCTGTGTCACACTCCTCAAGCCCGTCCTGCTGGGGGAGGCAGACCGTCTTCTAGCAGAAGAAGCACTCTGTCACCAGACTCTGGCTCCTGGTGTCTGAGCTGAGAGGACCACTCATTTATAGATGGACATACCGGGGCTGGGGGACAAGGAGCATAAGGGTTAGATCTCCTTCCTTGCAGGTGACAGAAGTCCAGTTTGAAGTGAAAAGAGAAATGTAGTGAATCTCATAGAAACGTTGGGTAGCTGTGGCTTCAGACACGTGGATCCAGGGGCTCAAATGATGTCAGTTGCTTTTTCTCCTGTTTACCTCTGCTGCCATTTCTGTTAGCCTCATGCTGAGGGTAGCGAGATGGTTTCCAGAAGCTTGAAGCTAGCCCAGCAACAGAAAGTATATGCCTCCTTCCCAGTAAAGCCAGCACAGCTCCAGGAATCAAGTCTGATTCTTAGGTCTGCACCAATCACTGTGGCCATGGGAGGAAGGGGGAAAGCAGGGGTGGACAGATACTCTGGCAGGCCACAGAGTGGGGAGAGGGCGGTAGTCCCATAGAAAATCAGGGTGCTGTTACCAAAGAAAGGAGTGAGGGGTTTGAGCCAACAGAAACACCAGGTATGGCTTGTTCTAATTCATACAGCAAGTTAGAGGGGCTTTTCCTGACTAAGCTGTCTGGCCCGTCCCATCTAACACCAGCATAGATACTGTAGAGGAGGTGTCGTGTTGACTTCCCTCATGAAGCTCTTCATTTCTTTGCCAGTTTATTGGCTTTTACCCCTGTATTAGGGCCAGTCTTCCAAGAAGCAGACACCAAGAGACTTGTTGGGGAACCCCTGAGAGAAGGAACCAGAAGGGAGCCAGGAGAGGCTGGGAGATCTGCTGTGGGGCTGGTCTGCCTGCTGGGAATGGGAAAGGGGAGGAAGAAGGGCTGCCGTAGGAGGAGTCCCACACTGCAAGGATGCTCTTGAGCCAAGTGACTGAGCAGTCTTCAAGCCAAGTCTCCTACCAGAGAAGTCGGCATCTCCCTGGAATGGGCCTCCACAGTCCCCCTGTCCCGCTCCATCGCTGGCTGGAAGCAGCCCATGGGAAGCACAGCCTACACTCAGTCACAGTGGATTCCGGACACAGCGGCCGGGCAGTCAGACTCCCTGCAGCAGGGCAACTGAGGAGCACGTTTTCACGGCCACCACACCTCCAACCCAACCCCTCAGTCAAGATAGGAGTGATTCTGTGAGGGAGGCAGGAACTACACGATGCACCTACACGGCACGGTGGCCTTCAGGTAGTGAGTGCTGACCAACCGTGAGCAGTGAGGCCTTCTGCTCCAGCCCAGTGCTCCTCCCACCACACCACACCCTGTCTTACTGAAACTCTTGTTTTTTGGATCGAGAACCTCTTGCCATTCACCTGCTCTTTAAGGCCAAGACCCCACAGCAAAGATGCCCCATCCTTTTCTAGGGTGGCTTTCAAGATATGGTCCCTGCGTCTCCTGGAATGGGAGTAAATTCCATTCCTGGAACTGTTGGATCAGATTCTCCAGGAATGGAGCCAGAGAGTCCTCTGAATACCAACCCCCCTCAACTTCCAGGTCCCCACTGCCACCCTATGACTTTGCATGCTCTAGGACAAAGCTGGCTTTGGAGGAGCTCCTCTCTGAGGACTGAGTATTCCTGTACTGAGAAGCGCAAGGCACGTCCACCAACCCAGGGCAAGCTTCATTAAGATAATGCAGAGCTTCCTCCATCCGATGTCTCTGCTGGGTTCCCTCCTTCCATCCCGGCGGGGTCCCAGGGGACTATCTCAAGGTGCCTCATTAGTCCACTCTTTCCTTCTGTCTCTTTCAGATTCGCAACGTGGGCACAGGGCTGTGTGCTGACACGAAGCATGGGGCCCTGGGCTCCCTGCTGAGGCTGGAGAGCTGTGTCCGGGGCCGTGGGGAGGCTGCCTGGAACAACATGCAGGTAAGGGCCACTTCTCAGGGACTGGCGGCCAGTTTTCCTGGGCCATCTGTGACCTGGAATGCTCACATGGTCAGGGCAGGGAGAGAGACGCCAAGGGTCAGTGACGAGTCACAAAAGCTAGCCCAGGGGATGAGTTATAAGAGCTTTCTGAACACCTTAGAAAGAGGAATCTTTCACATTGCAATAAAATCATCAATCGGGTCTGTTGGCAAATGACAGACACTCAGCCCAAATGGCCTTCAACAAAAAGAAGAACATATTGGCTCATGTATGCCGTTGAAGAGCTTAAATGATGTCATCAGGAGCTCTCCAGGGTCTCAACTCTTCTTCCTCTCTGTTGGCCTCATCCTTCATCCGGCTCTTCCCACATGGTGGCAGATATGACCACCAGCAGCAAAGGCTTCCAACCCGCCAGTGAAAAGGCATGTCCCTTTCCAGAGTTCTGGAGAAGCCGTGGGGTGCTCACATATTGGCTTTCCTGAGCCAGTTACAATAGGGGATGTGATACAGTCCTCATGTTGATCAAGCCCACGTCACATGCCCACTCCTGGAGCCTGTGGTGTGGTTAGCCTCACCTGAAGGACGGGGAGACGAATGAGGAGAGTGGGTTCCCCAGGGGATCGTGCCCAGGCGGTGTTATCAGAAGAATGAAGGCTATAGGCCAGCAGTGCAGAAAAAGCCACCACCCTCAAGAAACTGCATTTAACTTGCCGTGATCCCCCCCCAGCACCAACGGTTAACCCTAAAATCACACCGCATCCTGCATCCACTGACTCTTGGTTCGAGGGAACATTTTTATAGTCTCCTTCCTGTGGGTTTTCTGACATTTTGGAAGTGCACACTGATAGAAGCCCATATTGCGGGGCCTCTGCAAAAACAGAGCTCAGAAGGGGTGTGTGGCACTCTCACTGCGAAGGAACAGCACCACCTCTCAGATGGGCCCAGTGCCCGGACTGACAGTGTCTGCCCCTCCCTCTGAAGTCCTTGCTCCCTCTCCTCCCTTGGTAACAGTTATTAGAAGTGGCCCTCCTTCACCGATTCTCCTGAATTCTTCAGGGCAGCGTGTGGCTGCTCCCCACACCCACCCCACGAAGGAGAACCCCAAAAGAGACCAGGAAGAGCACAGGGCCTGGGAGAACGTGCCCGGAGAGCTCGACCTGGGATAGCCTCACTATATGGCAGAGTCCACACTAATGCCTGAAGATTCATTCGGACAAGGAACAAAATGATGTCTGGCTGCCTGGCTGTGCCAGCCTCCACCCTCTGAAATGGGAAGCATGGCAGCCCATTTGCCCCTGTGGGATCGATATTCCCTAGGGCTCTCAGACACCCTGAGCAGAGAGCTCTCGTGAGCCTGAAAAGGGAGAAATGTGAGTCTAAAATGCAGAAGACCCGGGAGATAATCAGGAAGCAGTAGCTGGCACAACCACTCCTTTGCCACCATGGGGTCCACTCCTGGCCAACATGGAGTAGGGTAACAGGGACTGGATTTACCCTCCTGCCAGAAACAACTGAAAAACAGAAAATGTGTGAAACGCTCTTTTCAAGAGAGCAGACAACAGAGGGTTCTATTAAAGAGACGGACATTGCCGTTGTAAACCTTCCCTCAAAGAAAACTCCAGGCCCAGATAGATTCATTGGTGATTCCTACCAAACACTTAAGCAATGTTACAACTCTACAAAAACTTTTCCAGAAAAGGAGGGAATACTCGCCAACTTATTTTGTGAGGCCAGCATTACCGTTGTAGCAAAACCAGACTGACCCATATACGAAAATTACAGACCAGTATCCCTTGTGAACATAGGTGCAAAAATTCTAAACAGAATTTTAGAAAATCCCATCCAACAGTGTGTAAAAAGGATAATACATCGTGACTAAGTGTAATTTATCTGAGGGATGCATGATTGGTTGAACATTAGAAAAGTAATCAATAGATTCACCATGCTAACTGAAAAAGAAAAACCACATAATCACCTTATACCCAGAAAAAGCATTTGACAAAATCCAACATTCATTTCTGATTAAAACTGTCGCAAACCAGGAATAAGGGAACTTCCTCAACTTGATCAAGGTCATCTATAGAAAACCCGCAGCTAACATCAAACTTAATGGTAAAAATCTGAATTTTTTACCCCTAATATCAGGGATAATACAGGGACTCTGACCTTACTGTTTCTATTTGACACTGTACTAACCTGTGGCAAGAAAAAGAAATAAAAGTCATGCAGATGGGTGAAGAAGGAAAATAATTTGTAGACTATATGATCATCTTTATTTGTAGACTGTAGGATCACCTTTGTGGAAAATTCTATTGACTCTACAGAGAAACTACCAGAATTAATAAATGAACTTATCAAAGTTATGAGATACGAAAACCAATTGTATTTCTATACATGAATAATGAAGAATCAGAAATTAAAACAAGTCAAATTAAAATTAAATTGAGTCAAAACATATCAAATTATGTACTTTAAATGTGTGTGGTTAATTGTATGCCAGTTATTCTCCAGTAAAGCTGCTGGAAAAAATGCTTATCAACTCAATACAACAGTGAACCTGGTTTGGATCCTGATTGAAACAGACTGTGAAAAGAAACTTACAAAGCAATTTAAGAACACTTGAACTCTTCTTACTTGATGACCTTGAGGACTTTGCAATAACTTTTTATTGTTATAATGGCACTTCAGTGAAGTATTTTCACCTGAGATGATATGATGTCTGTAATTTGCTTCAGAATAACGTTGAGGTGGGGGGTTGTGATGGGGCGGTAAAGCTGTAACAAGATTCACCATGAGTTGGTAATTGTCGAAGCTGGGTGATTGGAAGAGGTGTGGTCGATACTGTTCCCTGGATCTCAATGTTTAACATTTTCTATCATTACAGAAAAGAGAGGGGTGCCTGGGTGGCTCAGTTGGTTGAGCATTCAGCTCTTGATTTCAGCTCAAGATCTCATGGTTGTGGGATCGAGCCCCGCGTCGGGGTCTGTGCTGATGGCATGGAGCCTGCTTGGGATTCTCTCTCCCCCTCCTCCCTCTGCCCCTCCCCTGCACATGCACTCTCGCTCTCTCAAAAAGAAAAAAAAAAAAGAAAGAAAGTCCCCGGTTTTGCCATCCCTATAATGATGTCCCTGTATGTACAGGTGTTCACCTTCACCTGGAGAGAGGACATCCGACCTGGAGACCCCCAACACACAAAGAAGTTCTGCTTTGACGCCATCTCCAACACCAGCCCGGTCACCCTCTATGACTGCCACAGCATGAAGGGCAACCAGCTGTGGAAATACCGCAAAGTAAGGCGGGCTGTGTGGGCGGAACAGGGCAACCTGCTTGGTTTTAAACAAAGAGAAGCAGACGGGCATGCAGCACCTCACTTCCCCCCACAGAGCATGCTTGCCCGTGCATTCGCGCCACACACCCACCATGCCCCACTTCTCTGCCATTTGAGAGATGCCAGAAAGCCAGGTTTTTATGTGAAATCGCTATGCTCTTACATGCTGGCAGCTGAGTCCATAAAACACCAGCACCACCACCATCATGAGAACCGATGCCAGTGGGCCAGAGACGAGCATGATTAGGGCCCAGGCCCGGAAGTGGCACACAGGTCACTTCCACCCGCATCCCCCCGGGCAGAGCTCAGGCACAGGGCAAGGCCGCCTGCGGGGGAGGCTGGGCAGGGTCTCGCTGTGCCCTCAGCAGGGAGGCCTCGCAGGTCAGTGAACGCGGCCGGCCGCTGCCTCACTGCCCCGTTGCTACCGTTGCTGCTGCCGTTGGTTCAGATCCCCAGCGTCGCCTCGCTGATTACCTCCCTGTTTCGTAGGACAAGACCCTGTACCACCCCGTCAGCGGCAGTTGCATGGACTGCAGTGAAAGTGACCACAGGATCTTCATGAACACCTGTAACCCCTCTTCTCTGACCCAGCAGTGGCTGTTTGAACACACCAACTCGACAGTCTTGGAAAAATTCAACAGGAACTGAGCCCTGGTGTCTCAGCGGGCCTGGTGGGGTCCTCTCCTGGCGCTTCCGGCAGCCTTCCCCTCCCGAGGGAGGCAGGGCTTCCGTGGGCAGCGTGATGTGAAAGGCGCTGGCCAACAGGTCTAGGGCAGAGAGGGCTCTGACGGCTGTAGCAGGAGGCCCACCTGTTCCTTGAGGCCCAGTGGTAGCCGCGGGGTGGACAACAGACCCCACATGAGGCCCCACAAAGAGCAGTGCCTGCTTTAATCCCTGACGGCATCATGGAAATCTAGGAGGGCCTTACCAACTTTGTCACCACGTTCCTTTGGGCATTTTGTGGGAGAAATGCCAAGGCAGCCCTAGGCCACCTGAAAATGGGTCCTGCAAGGTTAACTAGCCTTGAGATGGCTCGTATGTGACGGCCCTTTAGAAAGAGAAGCCCCTGTTGTCCATCTGGGCACTTGTAGCACCTCTGCCGTCCGTCCGCTGCAGAAGGGGAGGGAGGGAGTCTTTCTTGGGGCCACTGGTTTCAGCCATTTAGTTTCTGTCTGTCATGGAGTAACTGAGTAACTACAGTTACTGCCCAGCTTCTGTTCTGTCACAGCCCCAGGCGATGCATTCGAAGGCCATACCTGGGCCCTCAGAGCATCCGGTACTGAACACTGGCCAGCTGCCAGGCCTGGGGTCGGAAGCGGGACCCCTAGACGTTCCTTTGCCGCCATGGACACATGGGATGTCTCTCCTTGCTCTCTGGGCACAAGACAGCTCAGCCACCAGCTCTTCAGGGCTGGGTTTCAGATGACTTGGGCCCATGGAAAAGGCCTAGTAGAAGACCTCCAAACCAGATATTCTGGCTGAATTTCCCTTATCAGTGCTTCCATTTTCCTCTTTCTCTCTTGGGCGATTACCTGCCTCAAGAAAGGAGCAGATGTGTGAAGTGCTCACCTCACAAAGTCTGGAGGCCTCCAAGGTGGACCGGGGGCGACATGCCCAGCCTCTGACCTCATTGCGGCTCCAGTTCTCACATAGAACTCTAGAATTTTTATAGAACTGTATCATTGGATCACAAACTAGAACGCCACATAGGATTCTGGTATTCTAGCATCCAGTTGGGATTTCTAGAATGCTGCGATTTAAAAGAGCCAGCCAAGTGTAATATAGTTAAGGCATCCAGCCCCCAACCTAGAGACAATCTTTGAAATCCGAGGTTGGTGGTGTCGGGGGGGAGGGGGTGGGTGACCCATGTCCGTCAGCTCGTACCGGAGGCCTCGGTACGACACGGTCCACAGTGCAGACCCGAAGCCCTGCGCCCTCCACCGCCTTCACAGCTGCAGTGGAGGAGGGTCCCACGAACAGGCAGACACCCAGCTCCATGCCAGTCCCTCGTGTTTACCTTTTCCTTTGTTAATTATGTGTCGGACTCCCAGAGGGCTCCCAAGCTAATAGGAAGCATTTCTGTGACCAACCTGCCACCCACTGATTCAGAAATGGAAATCGCATTCTACAACCTATGGCTCCCACCAGCTAGTCCAGGAAATACTTGAAATCAGTGTTCCAATTAGAGCTGGGTCTCTCGATTGTGTCATTTACCAATTAAATGAGACATTAATCTGGGAACAGAGCCATGAATCTGCCTTTGAGATGCTGGCTGATCTCAAGGCCATCAGTTATCAGGGGCGGGGAGGCAGATAAAACACTCCTAACCACCACCACCCCAATTAAGCATATAGCTGGCAAAGCATCACTTCCTCCACTTCTGTCCCCACACACACCCTGCCCTGGCCACCTGTCCCCAGGAGAGGTGGCCCCTGTGCGTGCAACAGCTTGCTTGATCCCTTCTTGTTGATCCCTCCGTGTCTTTTCCAAACGAGTGCCATATCTTTAGAAGTGGCCCTCCATAGGAAGGAGTCCAAAGATGAGGCCCCTTCTGGGATCTAGGAGAACAAGAGTTGCAGTTTGGAGAACTGAGGGTTCATCATCAGAGAGCAAAGCAGCATCATTAAAATAAAAACTGTGCCTTTTAAAAAGAAAAAAATGCAAATGTACAGCAAATCCCTAAACTTGAACAATTTCCTAGTGCCTTGCTAGACAAACATAAAGGGGCAGGGTTGGGGGCGGGGGAGGGGAAACTTTCGTGGTAGTGTGTGCAGTTTCTGTTGGATGAGTGTGTGTTTCTTAACTTCTGATTTCAAGCAGGAGACGTTGGGCCTAGGGCAGGATCTGGGAGGCGGAGATGCCCCTCAAGGGCCAGAGGCTGGAGTTGTTCCAGTTCATGGCAAGTAACCCTCCAAGTTAAAAGGGCAGCTGGACAACTCATTTTGTCTGTGGCCTAGAAGGGCCTCAGCAACCCCTGGGAGAGGGCCCTGTTTGTAGACCATGCCTGGAGTCCCCCACCCCAGCCCCCACACGGAGTGCAATGCACTCGCTAGGTTTCCAGATGTCCCATTCCAAGTGGGTGACAGTGTCCTCGGCAAGACCGGGACTCCTGTGGAAAGCAGGTGCAGCAGCAAGCGGGCTTCAGCTTTCCTCCGTCCCATTATCTGCTTTTGCACCCTCGACTGGGGATGGGCAGGTCCTCTGAGCAGCACTTGCTGAGCCCTCACCAGGAGGTGCTGGGACTCGGCAAAGTGTGTAAGAGGGGAAGGAAGAGGTTCACGGCTCAGCTGACCAACTGACTGATTACAAATACCACTGGTTGCTTTGGCCTCCTTTTTGAAAACCACCTGTCTCAGAGATCCAGGTTCCTGCCCACACTGCCAGCCAATGCTCAGTACAGCAGCCAGGACCTGTGGAGACGCTCTCCTCTGGGTCATGGGTGAGAACGTGGGCCCCTTTGCCTCCCTTTATTCTGAGCATGAGGTCACAAAACAGGGTGCGGCCAGAAAGCATCATGACCGTGTGGCTCACCAGCAGCCTTTCCAGAGGGGGAACTCCGGAAACATTTTGGAATACAGAGAGCCTCTTTGCTGTAAATACAAGGCCTTTGGAGGTGGCTAAATGTTCAGGCACACGTGTGAAAAGCCATTCTACCGTGTGCCTCCCCCTGGAGCTTTCAACTTTTAAAATAGTCCAGGAACCACCCCTTTCTCCCCTTGTGGAAGAATTAGTTCAGAGGCAGAGGGGGGCACTTCCACGGCAGGGGGGGGGGTGACATTAGGCCTAGGGGAGATAGAGCAGTTCCTGTTGAAGATGCGGCATATAGATTCCCAAAGTGCACCCTATATTCACTTTCCAAACCTACCTGTCGAATTTCTCTCTCTCCTTAAGAAAGAGATGATACCCTTGAAAACGGATCCATGTTTCTTTCCGTGTATCTTCATTTTTCTAGTCTCTGGAATCTCAAAAGCGTGGCAAAGCACTTTACGGTAGTAACTGAGAATTACTATGACTGGGGATTCCTTGCTTCAGTGGTCTCTAGTGTGTACAGATTGGGCGATCTTTTATAATTCCTGGGAGGCAATGCGTTTTTAATGTTTTCTGAAGATTTTTAAGCGTGGGAGAGGGGTAAGGAGTGCAGTCCAATTCTGGAATTCTTTTCTACTTTCCACCGATGCTCTTTGTGAAAATCGAAGTAATATTTCAGTTCAAACTTGATCTTGAGCCAAGGCCAAGGCCCACTGCCGCCTCTGGGGTGGGTGTTGGACCTACATCCCAAGTGACAAGGTCCTCTTAGCATCTGCTCCCCAGATGGCTTTGATTCAGCCTCTCCAGACAACAGGGTTGAGCTCCTGCTCTGTTTTGGGCGTGAAGCCTGGGATCCCAAAGGGACTACAGGCAGGGAATATTGAGATGGCAGACTGGGATTCTAAACAGAGAGCTCAAGACCACCAACCTCTCTTCTGCCCGGAAAAGTGAGCCTTTGTGATGAACTGACTTACTGTGTACAATTGTGATTGTTGTTGAGTAAACCTCCAGACTTTCTCTAACGTGTTCTCTGGCTTATTCTTGTCACGCACCATTTTTCAGTCCGTCATTCCCCACGTATTCAGGGAGTGTCTGCTCGGTACCCAGGCCCTCTGCCAGGTACCGAACAAGTCCCCAACAGCTGTCCTTCTAGAGAGGAAGGTGGACCTCAACCAACCAACCAAGATGACTCTAGATGTGAGCAGGGCTATGAAGAATATAAACCGAGATGTCTCAGAGACTGGATTGGGAGGCAACATTAGGTAGGCCGGTCAGAGCGTGTCTCTGCGAGAGCCGAAAGACATGAGGGAGTCTGAGCCAAGAGGCAGTTTGTGGGAGAGAGTTCCAGGCAAAGGGAGTCACGACTGCAAGAACCCTGAGCAGGAGGGAGTTTCCGTGTTGAAGGCACAGGAGGTGAGCTCACAGGGTTAGGTGGGGTAGCCCACAAAGGGTCTGACAGACTACAGCCAGGAATGGAAGATTTCAGGGGGGCAGGACAAGGTGAAATGGCTTTATTTCTGATGCTCACCCATCAGCCACAGGTGTCTACCTACCAAAATATTACGATGCTTTTGAATATTAGATTTGTATCATTTGTGTAATACCACATTCTAGAAACAGCATTGGCTGGCCTGGCTCTGCAGATCCTGCCCCCTATCTAGACCTCAGTTTTCTGCTGTAAAATGGCCAGTTTTTGGATGATCCTTCCAGCCCCACCTCTGGTTCCCTGGTTGAAACTTAGTGTAGGACTACCGGTGACCACCAGCCCAAGCTGCCTGCTGATGCTGTCACTCAGAGCCCACCAGAGGGCGCTGTGCACCACGGCTTGGAAAAGGCAGATTAAGGGGGTGGAAATCTGTTCACTGGCCTTCTGAGCCCTGGAACCAAAAGATGGATATTGTTAATTTTCTTCTAAAATTTTAATGGTTTCTTTAAAAAGATTAAATTCTTTTACTAGGGACAGAGGAAGAGAGGGAAGAAGATTCCAGGTGCAGGGGCCGCATGTGCTAAGACCCTGTGGAGGGAACATGACAGAAATGAAGGTCAGTGAGGTGGGAGCAGAGGGAGTGAGAAAAAAGAGACAAGAAGGAAAGGGTGGGCAGAAGCCAGACTCTGCAGGGTCTTGTAGGCCATGTTAAGGCGTCTCTGACCTTTATTTTTAAAGCAGTAGGGACCATTGGAGGGTTTTAAACTGGGCAGGGTGAGAGCATCAGATGTGCCCTCAACTGATGTTTATAGACAGGAATGACTTTCTCGAGCTGCTGGGCACATAGTTGGCACCTCGGGCCTGCAGAGTGAAAACTCCAGGGCAGCTGGCCCTCAGTTGCCTTCTCGAAATCACTGATTCCTGGGAGGAAAGGTCCTTCCCCACTGGGACAGGTGGGAGGATGGGGGGAATTAACATGTCTCATCCGTTCTAGCTCCTCAGCTCCCAAGCCCGCGAGCAAGGGTAGAATCCAAGGTATCTAAAGCACTTAGCTGGACACACAGTGGGAGCTCTGTCAGTGGTTGGTGGCATACTTATTCGGGAGCAGAGGCGGAGAATTTGGCAATTTGCCAACAATTTTGGATTCTCTCTCTCTGTACTTAGTTGGAATTGGGGATTGGGGGCTCCTGGCACTGAGTAAAGGCTCAATGAGTATTTGAAGAATGGACAAACGGGTGAAGAATACAGCTTCAGATTACACTTTAGGCTTTTATTTCCTCCACTCACAGCCCACAGGCCTTCTGAGAGAGAGTGCTCCTGTATCCGTTACATGCTGTGTGTTCTTGAGAAAGTCCCTTCCCCTCCCTAGGCCTCAGATTTTCCATGACAATGGGGAGAAGGGGAGCAAAGTAGATAATGGTCAGCCCGTACTCTTACAGTTGTACAAATCCTGCATCTGGTATTTTGCAGTAGACCTGAGGTTGTTAGGGATTTATTTTCCAAGCTAACCTAGGGGATAGGAGTGGGGCCCCCTTTCAGTTCTGTTGGTGTCTCCCACCCTACGGCTTCTGGGCTATTGCTGAAGTGGGTCCAGGATTCAGTATCCAGAGCTCCCTTCCTGCAGCTGCTTACAGCTCTGCTAACCTCTGGCCACGGGCATCCGTTTCCTCTTTGTTCACCCTCAGTGCCTGGGCTGCCTGGCTTGGTGATCCTCGGGCCCATGAAGGTGCCCCAGGGAAGTCTGCAATCCTTACCTTCCAATCTGACTTGCTTCAGAGCTGGCAGGGTGACGACCCTTGGTGTGCATGCACGCACGCATACACACACACACACACACACACACACACACTGCCATAGAAACAAAGGAAAACCTAGTGAACCCTCAGAGAAGCAGGTTTCTTAGCAACTTCACAGCTTTTGTTCATGAGCCACTTGGAATTGAAGTAGCATCTGATCTCCTGCCAGCTCCTGCCTGGGGATGGGAAGAAGGGGATGGTGGGTCTGCTTTCGCTGGAGCTAGAGCTAAACACCCCCGCCCCCAGCATTGGCCTCTCAGCCTGGGATGCTGAGGCTGGAATCCTGGGGTCTGGAGTCCTCATGAGGCTGGAGTCCACATTCTGGGAAAAGTCCCTGCTATGGTTTCTTTACAGCTGCAGAATCCCAGGGCTTGGTCATCGAGACAACAAATGCATACCGACATATGTACTGTGGGCCCATGGTGGTCCACGCTGGGTGCCCAGTAGTTGGCTCCACCTTTGTCCTCAGCCCTGGAAATACAGAGATGAATAAGGAATAATCTGTGACCTCTTTAGCCTAGTGATGAGAACAAACAAGGACCCAGAGACACCTGATTACCGCTGCACTGCTTGTGACTTTACCCCAGGCCTCTAGTATAAAACCGAAACTTCTAAGCCAGGTCCTAACAGTCCTTCCAGGCTGGCCCCTGCCTGCTTCTCCATCACCTCCCCAGCAGGGCTCAGGCCCTCACAGGCCAAGTCTTTCCCACCTCCAAAACCAAGTGGTCCCTCCACTTGGAATGTTCTGCCTCTGCTTGGCAGCTTTTTGTCAGAGTTTAGGTCCCAGCTTAGCTCACCCCCACCCCCAAGAAACTTCGGCACACCCTGTCAAGAACAGGCCCACCCCACACACATCATTTTCTGGCATGCTGAGCATCTTTGTAGCCTCCTTCATGGCACTTATCCTGACATACAGTCCATTCTCCTTGTTCACAGTAGTTATGTTCTATTGAGTCACTGTGAACATGGAATCAGCAAACACGACCACGCCCCTAGGGGAAGCACAGGGGTAGGCTCCTGCGAGCCTCTGCTCGAAACATTTTCATCAAATGATCAATACATAACCTTGTTTTATGTGCATTTCTGTTTAAAGACACCTTATTTAATAATAGGTCACTAATTTGTCAACATCCAACTCAGGGCTAACACTGGAACTAATGCCTCAATGAAATTTACTTAACACACACATGTTCTCCATAGACACATCTTAGTGCTTAAGAACACCATACAGCACCTCAGCACCATGCTTGGGAGGCATTTTAAACCAAAATCACCAACAAAAAGCACAAAAATATGTAAAACGTGACACCACATTGCCCACGAAAAGGATACTTGTTTAGAGCATGCACGCTAGACCTCAGCTGGGAACGTGCATGTAGGGGGAACTCCAATTTTTTGCCACTCTGCACATGCACACGTCTGCAAATGACCTCCGAGGTGCTTCAGGTGACCTCCGAGGTGCTGCAAGTATCGGTTCTGAGGTCACAAATCTATTTTGGTGAGTAGGCACATTTGCAAACACGGCATCAGTGTAATAATGAGGAGTGCTTTGATTATTTTATTCATTCGTTTACTTGTTTAGTGTCTTCTAGTCCACGGTTTTATCCCCAGCTCTCAGGAGGACTGATTTGGACCTCCGAAATTGTTGAGCTGCCGATGAACGCACCACCTATCTCTGAAATGTTAGTTTTGTGAAACTGATTAATAACCCTTATTATTTATGTCACCATTAGTTGCATATTTCGTTAAGGCCAAAACTAAACAGCTTTCCAGGGCTGACTTTTCCTAATGAAACTCATGGAAGACTGATATATGAATCTGAAGTTGTTCATTTTTTTATGGGCATTAGACCCAATGACCCAAATATCCAGTAACCCAAATAATTATGTGCAACCTCCTAGTATCAGCTGAATTTTTTCTTAGGAGAAGTTTGCTTGGTCATCTAGCATTAAAGAAAGGAGAAGCACAAAGGTTTGTTTCCCCATGACAGACTACACATACAACCCCACTCCCATACAGAATTGGTTTCTGAAAATGTGACCAATGTCGAAAGTAAAAAGTCAAACAAAAAATGTATTCCATCAACAGGGCACATTTGCTCCTAAGGAATAAAAAAGGGTTTATCAGTTTCAATTACACCTGCATTTTTGGACGCAATCTTTGATGATATATTTCCTGCCTTTCCTACTATATCTTCAAGTTGATTATTTTTCTTTACTAATCAAAAAACATGCATAAGGAAGTGCCTGGCTGGTTTAGCTGGAGGAACATGCAACTATTGATCTCAGGGTCATAAGTTCAAGCCCCACAATGGGCCTAGAGCTTACTTTAAAAAAAAAAAAAAAAAAAAGTGCTTAAGAACATCAAGTGGAGACTGAAGATTCATTCCTTTCAATAAATCCAATGACTCCTACCTTTATGTCAATTACAGTTAATGATACACATACTTCCTTTATTGAAATCTAATTCACCTAAAGTGTATAATTCAATGTTCTTAGTATATTTACAAGGTTGTGCAACTATCACCACTTCCTAATTTCAGAACATTTTTGTCCCCCGAAAAAGAAACTCTGGACCCATTAGCAGTCACTCCCCACCCAAGCTCCCCAGTCCCTTAGCCGCTGGTAACCACTCATCTGCATGGATTTGCCCTTTCTGAACATTTCATATAAATGGAATCATGGAATATGTGGCCATTGTGTCTGGCTTTCACTTAGCATAATGTTTTCAAGGTTCATCCATATTGTGTCAGTCCTTCATTCCTTTTTATTGCAGAATAATAATGTGTCTGGAAATACTACATTTTGTTTATCCATTCATCAGTTGAAAGACATTTCATCTCTCTGGGTAGATACCTAAGAGTAGAATGGCTGGGTCATATGGTAAGTCTACATTTAACTTTTTGAGGAACTGTTAAACTTTTTCCAAGATGGGTGCACCAATTTTGCATTCCTACCAGCAGTATGTGGGGTTCAACTTCTCCACATCCTCACCAATACTTGCTATTACCTGTCTTATGTACTATAGCTATCCTAGTAGATATGAAGTAATATCTCATTGTAGTTTTGATTTACATTTCCTTAATGATTAGTGATGTTGAGCATCTTTTCATGTGCTTTTGACCATCTGTATATCTTCTTTGGAGAAATATCTATTCGAAACCTGTCACTCTTTCCACCATCTTTTCGTGCCGCCATTATGGCGTGCATGAATGTCCTGGCAGATGCTCTCAAGAGCATGAACAATGCCAAAAAGAGAGGCAAACACCAGGCTCTTAGTCCATGCTCCAAAGTCATCTTCCAGTTTCTAACTATGATGCTGAAGCATGGTTACATTGGTGAATTTGAAATCATGGATGATCACAGAGCTGGGAAAATTGTTGTGAACTTCATGGGCAGGTTAAACACGTGTGATCAGCCCCAGATTGGATGTACAGCTAGAAAAATGGCAGAATAGTCTGCTCCTGTCCCACCAGTTTGGTTTCATTTCACTGACAACCTCAGCTGGCATCATGAAGAAGCAAAACACACCAGAGAGAAAATCCCGGGGTTCTTTTTTCTAGGGATATAATACATGTGTGCAAATAAAATGCCTCAGTGGACTCTGGTACTTAAAAAACACACGCAAAAAAAAAAAAATTTTTTTTAATAAAAAAACCTTTACCCCTTTTTAATTGGCTTGTCTTTTTATTGTTGAATGATAAGAGTGCATTATATATTCTAAATACAAGTCCCTTATCATATGTATGATTTGCAAACACTTCCTCCCATTCTGTAGGTTGTCTTTTCACTTTCTTGACATACACACACTTCTTATCACTACTCTTGGTGCTTTCATTTTTCCATCCACATAATTTTTTAAGATGAGGTTAAGATACAACAAAATAATGAAGCACTTTCCCAATCATTGCTGCACAGATGGATATGGAAACTGCCTGTGTGGAAACTGAACGATTAACAGATCAGCAGCACCACCTTTCCATCCTGCAATGTGAGGTCTCACTCTCTAACATGCAGAAATCTGAACCTGAGTACAAGGGGTGTCAGCATAAAATGGATGAAATAATAACTACCACTTAATGAACACTTACTATGTACGAGACACTAAGCTAAGTGCTTTACAATATCACTTTTGATCCTCACAATAGCCCTATAAGTACTATTATCATCCCATCTTACAGATGAAGAAAACTGAGGCTTATATACTTCACATAAGTTGTCAATGGTCCTACGGCTAGTAAAGTGGCAGAGCTGGAGTTCAAACCAGAGCCTTTGCCCTTAGCCACAGTGCCAAGAGCTACCGTTGGCCAATAGCCAGCACCTGTCAAGTGCCAGGTTGCAGACCAGAGCCAGGGGACACTTTCATGCGTCCTCAGCGAAATGAGGAAAATAGACTCATGCTGTGGACTTTTCATAAAGCTTAACTTATTCCATTTAAATGACTGTCCTTTATTCCGAGATTCTTCCAACTTTTTTGGTATTCCATACTTCCTGTTAAATTACAATACCAAAAGATGGTGTTTTTCTTACTATTATTAGAAATATAGGCACGTTGTAAAACATCCAATAGGAACAGAGGTTATAAAATTCAAATTCTGGGGTGCCTGGGTGGCTCAGTTGGTTGAGCATATGACTCTTGGGTGTCAGCTCAGGTAATGGTCCCAGGGTCATGGGATCGAGCCCCACATTGGGCTCTGTGCTGAGCATGGAGCCTGCTTAAGATTCACTCTCTCTCCCTCTGCCCCTCTCCCCCACTCATGCTTGCTCACTCTCTCAAGTTAAAAAAATTTTTTTTTAAATTTTCAGATTCTTCCTTTCTTCCCTTGACCTGCAGTCCCCACCACGGAAGCAACCACAATTACTAGTTTCTTGTGTTTCCAAATATGTGTATTTGGGTATAAAAATTTTAAGAAAAACAAATGGAATCCATACTCCATATAGTGCCCTGTATCTTTTTTATTACTTAATAAATGTCTTGGTAGAGTTGGACATACTTAATTTATTGAAAAAATGTTTATGGGGTCCCTACTCTTGTTAGCTACCAGAATTGGAGAATTACTGTTGTATGCACTGGAGCTACAACAACAACAAACAAGGCAGACATGGTCCTGGCCTTTGTGGAGCTTATATTGCAATGGGAGAAACAGCCCCAGCACAAAAATAATGATAAAATAGAATCATTGAATATTGTGATGAATGCTAATAAGAAAAGACACGGAATGGAGCATAGCGATGGGCAGGGGCTGGGAAGAAAAATTCCTTTTAATCAGGGAAGACTCTCTGCAGAGGTGACATTTAAATTAAGACTTGGAGGATGGAGCCAGCTGTGGGAGGAGTGAGCGGAACAGCTTTCCAGGTAGAGGCAACTGCCAATGCAAAGACCTTGAGGTAGGGAGGAGTCTGGCTTATCTGAGGAACTTAAGGAAGAATAACAGAGCTGAGGCATGGGAAGGGGGCAAAGAGATGGCAGGAGGCACTGTCAGAATGCACTGGGAAGCTGGTGAGGGGCTTAAGAGAAGTGGGGCAAGGTTTGGTTTGTATAGATGCTCCATCAGGAAAGAGTGGTTTAGGGACCAGCTCATAGGCCAGTGAAGCACTTTAGACACAAGGTGATGGTGGCCTGGGCTGAACCGCTGGCCATAGGAAACGAAGCAAAAGGGACAGATTCTAAATATCTATTGGAAGGAGAAGAAAGTGCCTCAATTATGGGTGGGCTTGGAGTGGGGTGAAAGAAGAGAGAATCAAGGGTGGTACAGGTCGCAGTTAACGGATTCGGTTGTCCGAAGCTTTTAACTTGAACATTTGGTCTGCGATGCCTCTGGAGCATCTAAGCTCCAGAGGCTGTTTTCTGGAGCTCTGAGGAGAGGCCTCAGCTAGAACTATGGAGTTGGGGGTTATCAGCCTGTAATTTTAATTATCTGAAGGTAGACTTGGGGATGGAAAAGAATATTACAGTTACTGAGTCAAGTTGCCATTTTAAAACCTAGCTTTTATTAAAGGCTTTATGTTCAATTTACAAATCTTGTTATTCCTTTATAAATCTGGTGATTTTTCATATAAAGATAAGAACAATCACTTTCACTTATTCTTTGATTACTGTTGAATTAATTCTTAAGTTTAGCAGATTCAATCCTCCTTAAACATTTAACAGGCTTACAGATTTAATTAATCAAATTTCCTTAGACATTTCAGACTACAATTACAAATTTAATATGTCTGATTTTCTCAAACACTTTAAATGCCCAACAGGGCAGACTTACAAATCTAAAAAGCAAGATCTTTCAAGCACTTAAGGAACTGTTGTAAATTAATTACCTAAAGTTATAAATGTAGCAAAGCAGATTCTCTTGGCCATTTCAAGAATCTCAAATCCTACACAAGGCAAAACAAGGATCACAGAAGCTTCTCTCTGTATTCATTTCTTCATTATCTGAATATTTCATTATATTTCCTTTCTGGAGTTACAGATTTACTCCCCCAGCAGAAAACTCAGAATTTTTTCCAAAAAAAAAAAATTGTTATTTAAAACCAAACTACATAATAACAGGGAGGAGAGATTATAAATATTCCTTGAAGAAAGACTATAGGATTGTCTATAAATGGTAGTTAAAAGAATGTGCACCGCCCTTCCCCCCCCCCCCCCACACACACACACACAAAATTACACAGAAACTGAGGGTGTCAGTCTGGGTCCAATTAAGAGAGAGAAATCACACAGTAATTTGAACAGAGGAAAGCTAATATAAAGATTTATGAATTATAACAGGGCACAGTAGTAAAACAGTAAAGAGAACTCTAAAGAATTCAGGAGTAGCAGATAAGGAGCATCCCCTACCCCAAGAGCTGAGATAGAGAACCCATCTAGGAACATCTCCAAAAGCAAGGGAATTTAAAGCAAAAATGAACTATTGGGACCTCATCAAGATAAAAAGGTTCTGCACTGCAAATGAAAAACAATCAACAAAACTAAAAGACAACCGATAGAGTTGGAAAAGATATTTGCAAATGGCATGTCGGATAAAGGGCTAGTATCCAAAATTTGTAAAGAGCTCACCAAACTCCACACCTGAAAAACAAATAATCCCATGAAGAAATAGGCAGAAGACATGAATAGACACTTTTCTAAAGAAGACGTCCAGATGGCCAACAGGCACATGAAAAGATGCTCAATGTCACTCATCAGGGAAATACAAATCAAAACCACACTGAGGTACCACCTCATGTCGGTCAGAGTGGCTAAAATGAACAAATCAGGAGACTATAGATGCTGGTGAGGATGTGGAGAAACGGGAACCCTCTTGCACTGTTGGTGGGAATGCAAACTGGTGCAGCCACTCTGGAAAACAGTGTGGAGGTTCCTCAAAAACTTAAAAATAGATCTACCCTATGACCCAGCAATCACACAGCTAGGAATTTACCCAAGGGATACAGGAGTGCTGATGCATAGGAGCACTTGTACCCCAATGTTTATAGCATCACTTTCAACAATAGCCAAATTATGGAAAGAGCCTAAATGTCCATCAACTGACAAATGGATAAAGATGTGGTTTATATATACAATGGAATACTACATGGCAATGAGAAAGAATGAAATATGGCCTTTTGTAGCAACGTGGATGGAACTGGAGGGTATTATGCTAAGTGAAATAAGTCAGGCAGAGAAAGACAGATACCATATGTTTTCACTCATATGTGGATCCTGAGAAACTTAACAGAAGACCAGGGGGGAGAGGGGGGAAAGTTAGAGAGAGGGAAGGAGGCAAACCATAAGAGACTCTTAAATACTGAGAATAAACTGAGGGTTGATGGGGAGTGGGAGGGAGGGGAAAGTGGGTGATGGGCATTGAGGAGGGCACCTGTTGGGATGAGCACTGGGTGTTGTATGGAAACCAATTCGACAATAAATTCCATAGAGAGAAAGACAGACAGACAGACAGAGAGACAGAACCCATCTAGGAAAAGGAAAAGGCACCATTCTCCCCTGCTCCAGGGGCAATGCCAGGGGAAAATCTGGCGAAGAAGCTGTGTGTACTGTAGCAGCCTGGCACTGGATGTAAGTGCTGTTTTGAAAAATATCTAAGGGCAAAATATATGTGGGAAATGTAGACCTCTCATCCATACCAGTCAACTTTGGAGCCAACATCACACACTGCCTTGTATAGACACCCAACTGTTTTCTGGGTATGTGTCTGAGCTCCCCCCGCTAAAAGATATTCTCTTTTAGGGTAAAGATTATGTTTTATTCTTCTCTTGTGGCCGACCCTGAAATGGGTGTATGTAATACGTTCAATAATTTACTTCTGAATGTATGAACTCTGAGTGAGGCATTCTATTAAACTGTGCCTTTTTTCCTATTAATTTTCATCCTATATTTTCCTACTATGAAGGCAATAATTGCTTCCTGGGGAAAATGCAAAGGTAGGCCAAAAGGAGAAAAATATCAACCATATTTCCACTACCCATGATAATAATTACTATTAGAACATTAGTACTTTGGTAGATTTCATATGCACAAATAGTTGCTTTCCTTTTTTTATTTTTTAACTTATATGTACACACATATCCCATATGCAATTTTAAATCCTGCATTTTTAAGTTAACATGAATACAGCACTTCTCCAACTCATCATCAATTCTTTGTTGAAGAGTCCATGATGAATTGTTCTATATAGAAAACATTTACAGTGATGTTGAAACTACCTTAAATGTTGAAAAGATCATAAATAACTGCAAAATATCTCACTCTGAAGATGTTAGGTAGTTTACCTAACCACTTCTCTTGTGGAACTTGAGGTTCTTTTTCTATTTTCCTTTTATAAATAATCCTACAATGAACATCGTTGTTTAAATTTTTCTCTGGTAGGCCAATTTCCTGAAATGGCTGTTCTGCATGTGAAATTACTAGACGAGAGAGTACAAATACGTTCAAGGTCACTTAAGAAAATTTAAGATCACAGAGCATCTGCTCCTAAACATGGAAACTGGTAGCTTTCCCTTTTTCATCAGGGCACAAACCAAAAACCTCTTTAATGCCAAGCCACCTAGTACTACCAAAATAGGTACAAGTGCTCACCTAACACTCCCGCCCCCCCCCCCCGAACACCCCCCACCCCCACCCAGGTCAATGCTACCCATCCCTAAATGATTGCGTGACCACATGACCCTATGACCCTGGGCTAGTCCCTTTGGGCCTTTGGTCATTGTTAGTCCCCAAGTTGCCCAGCAGAGAGGTGGCCTGACTAGGGGTGCTACACTAGATTTTCCGAAGGCCCTTCTGGGTGTGTGATGCCCTGGGTACCTAACCCCAAGCTCAGGGGCTTGCTAGCTATCGTGGATAGATCGGGAGGCTTAAAGCAATAGAAGCTACAGCTTACAGAGCTTCAGGGAAGGCTCAAGATACAGCAAGCCCTTCCCCATGCCGAGATTGGCCCTTGATCCTCCACTCCAACCTTTTCTCCCGGTCTTCCGCAGTCCCCGCTTCCCCGCGCGGTTCACCCAGTCCACCCTCCAGACGTTATACTGACTTCCGATTCTTCCCAGCCGAAGGGTCACAAAAGCCCCGTAGGGGTTTTCTTCCTCCCTCTCCTCTTTCGGCGCCGACCAAGCCAGTCCCAGTCTCTACAGTCTGAGGTCTCCGCCACCCTCCAGCATCCGACTACCTTGCAATACCCGCCATCAGACCCCCATCATCTCCTCTGCACGTCTTTCCACGTATCTGTACCGGCTTGTCCCTCAGTCTTTCCCGCCATGCCTGGCTTTCTGTGCTGTTTCATCCACCCTATCTCCCATCGGTCTGCGGGTCCTCTGGCCCTGGTCCTGCGGTTTTTACCTTCTCATGACAGAACCTCTATCTTCGTCAGGTACCCCCTCAATGCCCCTCCCTATGTTTGTCCCTCGGCGCCCCCGCCCACGTCTACACTTCAGTACGCCCCCGATTGTGCTCCTCCGTTCCCGGAATCTGGCCCTCCGTCCAGCCAGGCCCCTGCTCACTATCCCTCCCCGAGCCTGAAGAGTCTGCGGCCCGGTTCCCCTCCCGCACCCGGGTAACTCTTCCCTCTTCCACTTTCTCTACTTTGAACCCATCCCAGCAGAGTCCAGGAAGTAGCCTGGCGCCGGAGACTGGCGGCGGAGGCGCCCAATGGGGTGCGCCAGCGGCGGCAGGGGCCCCGCCCACAGAGCGAACGAGGCCAATGGCCGCGCGGAGGCGGGACTTCCGCTGTCCCGCGGAGGGCGGGGGAGCGAACTGTTGTGGTGCGGTGTGTTGGGCGGGCGGCGGCCGGGTGGCCCAGGGGCTGCCGCGGGACTCGGGGCGCAGCCGAGCGGCTGCAGGGGTGGAGCGAGCCGGACGCGCCCCGGGGCCCGGGCGCCGCGGGTTCGAGGCCGGGTCCCGCGCGGGGAGGCCGTGCCACCCCGGCGGAGCTGCCCGGCGGCGAGTTTGCCCCGCAGCCGAAAGAAGGCGGGAGCCGGCGGGGGCCCTCTAAACCCCCTGGCAAGCCGGGCCCGGAGTCCCCAGGGAGCGGCTGCTTCCTGGGACGCCCTCCCGGACGCCCCCGCCGAAGGGTAACGGTTCTGGGCCCCCGGCAGAAGGCGCCTCCGGGTGACCCCCGGCGGGGCCCTGCGAGCCGCGGGAACCGACCCCGGGGCCTCGAGCGGGGAGGAAGGGGCTTTCCGGAGGCGCGGGGCCAGGGGCCGAAGGAGCCGGAGCGCAGCGTAGCAGAGCCGGGCCTCCTGGGCGCGGGGCAGGGCAGCGCCTGGTCTGGAGACGGACTCCGGGACCCTCGGGTGCGGGGGCCTCGGCGACCTGCCCCGCGGGGCGCGCGGCCGCGGAGTGGCCTACTGGGGATCCTCCCGCAGAGGGGCCGGCCCGGGGCGGGGAGATGAACGGCTTTAGCACGGAGGAGGACAGCCGCGAAGGGCCCCCCGCCGCCCCCGCCGCCGCCCCGGGCTACGGCCAGAGCTGCTGCCTCATCGAGGACGGCGAGCGCTGCGTCCGGCCCGCGGGCAACGCCTCCTTCAGCAAGAGGGTCCAGAAGAGCATCTCGCAGAAGAAACTCAAGCTGGACATCGACAAGAGCGTGAGTCCGCCCCTGCCCCTGCCCCTGCCCCTGTCCCCGGCTGGGTCCCCGCGCGCCGCCGTCCTCCGGCCGCTGTCCCCGGCTGAGGGCCGGACCCCGGGGCCCTCCCCGCCCTGGGCCTCGCAGCCCTTTATCTGCAAACTGGGTGGGGAGTTGCACTCGGGATTTCAAAGGCCGTTTCAGCGCAGACAGGCTCCGACTGGGATTCTGCCCAAATCCGGGAGACTGGGGGCGGCGGGGGGGGGGGGGGGGAGGGGGCTCCGAGGACCTCTCCTTCCTGGGGAGATTTGACAACAGTTTAGGGCTTGTTGTGTTGATTTAGAGCAGGGAGACATGGGTTAATATTGTTGGCCCACGAAGGAGCAAGTGTTGGGGAGGGGGCGATGAAGGGGCCCAGCTCTTCTTTAACTTCTCCTCTTCTCGGAACCATGTTATTCCTTCAGAGATGGAAAGGTGGCAGTTACTTCCCCCCTGCCGCGGCCTCGGCTTCTGCAGAGGGTCATCGAGCTCGCTGCTTTGCATGCAGCTGTGGGGAAATGGGATTTTTCAAGGATGTGGCAGAAATAAGGCCAAGACCAGGTCTTGGGAGGCGGTTCCTGCAGTCCAAGTGACCAGGAGGAAGAAAATCAGTTTTCTTAGGAGTAACTTCTTAGGGAAGGGGGCTTTAAATTTGATTAGAATCACCCTGTGTTTTGTGCCTAATTATAGGGAAACTTTTCCTGTGTGATTTCACCACTTCTAGTTAACAATTCTAAAGATGTGCCTATTGTCAACCAATTAAGAACTTTTTAGTTTGACATCTGTTGCTGCAAGCCTTAAGTGGCTGCCTTGTGATTAGGAATTGGAAATGAGTTAAGGGGGGGTTTTAATATTCTGGTAGACAAGCTAAGTTCAGGTGGTTAACATCCGTTCTTTTTTTAGGACCAAAATTCCACTGTTGGGGAAAATCATAGATTGCTTGTTAAACTGAAAGGGCAGCCACTTTTTTACTTCGGGTTTTGCAGCTGAAACTGAGGCCCAGAGATAGGAAAGGACAGTGCCAAAGTGTCACAGTGACTGAGAGGCTGGTTAATTTAAAAACCCATTATCTGATTTACTTCCAAGCACCATGCATAAGCCTTGATTAAGTCTTAATAAATAAAATATCTTCCCTGCCCTTTTCTCCAGGCTCTTCCCTCCCACCCCCAAGTTTTTTTTAAGTTAACAACTACAATACATATTTGCAACTCTTGAATGGAAAGATGCTATTTTAAAAAATGGCTGGGAGTGAGTTAATGGCTTTTCTTATTACAAATCTCTATGAATGAATGGATGGATGGATGGATGGATGAATGAAAGAAATTCATCTGAGGGCAAACAATTGGCTAGAGATCCAGATTAGGACACATGCTGAAGTGAAATGCCTAATCCTAAAACAGCAGTGAATTCATCCTCTTGGAAACACTGCCTACCTTTTGTGTAGGTGGTTGGGCGACTTTACTTGAGCAGCTTATAATAATAATATTTTCCAATCCTTAAAAAAAAGAAATTTCCTGTTCTTTTAAACCCTTGGATGCCATGACATCTGAACAATTGTGATGCTGCCACCGGGGGGGCTCCATTTACCCGGTGACCCCACTGGAAAACCTGTGTTGAGCTACGTTGGTGTTTTCACACACAGTGTCTACAAAAGAGGCATCCTGAGCCTGGCACCAGAGTTCCCCCAAAGTAATGCTTCTGGAGGAGTAGTGTTTCAAGATGGAATCACTCACAACTTGTTTCAAGGTGGTGGTGTGCAATCATTATTTCTGAAGGGGATTCTGTTTCATTCTCACAGGCTTGGGCAGGAATTCAATTCTAAGTAACTGCTGTGTTACAAGAAATTTTAGCTGTTGCAGAAAGGGAAACGGAAAAGAAAAACACTAGAGCCTTTGCTAGCACCCTCCTTCCTCAACCCGTAGCCCCCAAAGGCCACTGAGCTCTGAAATTTTTGAAAACCAGTATGTACTTCAAAATGGTTAAGGAGAAATAAGGACTATTTATCTTGTAAAAGGGTCTAGCAGAGAACCTTTTAAAATAATAGCACCAAAAGTCCAACTCAGGCAGTTCAAATTCATTTGATGTAGACATTGGCAGTGTTCTATGAGTTATTAACATATAACATGTTTTCAAACATTCCTCCAATTGACATATTTCTCCTTTATTCTGGAGAAAAGTGAAGTTGAGAACAGTATAAAGAAAATGTTGGGGTAGGAAAGGACCTGTGTGAAGGATCAGAAGGTCTGAGTGACCTTGGCCAGATCATAACTCCATCTGTGTGGCTTCTGTTTCTCTCTGATCAGGGCCAGCGGGGTTACACGGGTGATTGCTAAGTTCTCTTCCATCCAGGATTCCATTATTCTAGTGTCCTGACCTGAAATCTCCCAGCCACAGCTCGGGAAATCACCTCTGCGGCCTGTTCTACCAAGTGTGGCACTCTGTGAATTTGAGAAGCTGCTTAATCTCAGAGTTTACACATGGAACTAGCTAACATGAGGGCCAGCTTCCTATCAGGGATGGACAGTAGGGTGTGAGTGTGCTTTCTTCCCTGATAAAACCTTGCCCCGTGGTCCATACATCAACCGGGAGGGATTCTTTGGGACAGCGACATGCTGTAACTGAAAGTCCTTTGACAGAGTTGACTCTGGCAAAGCTACTCCAATTTGTAACCATTTGTAACTGGTGGCTTTTGCTGGCCTAAGCTGTTTTTAGATGCGAGGGACGCCTCTGTTGGTGCGACTGCACTTACTGAACACCTGCTGTCTGCAAGATATGGTCACAATCTAAACTGAAAAGTACTCATGACTCCCCAACCCAACCACATGAAAGTGATTGTTCATCTGACTGCAAAGCGATTTTCATTATTTTCTCTGTGAAAAGACCTGAATTAATTGATGTTGGTTTCCTGTCAGCTTACTTTTATCTTTAAGAATTTAAGGAATAGGGTGACTGGGTGGCTCAGTCTGTTGAGCGTCCGACTTTTGATTTCGGCTCAGGTCATGATCTCATGGTTCATGAGTTCCAGCCCTGCGTCAGGCCTGCTGGGGATTTTCTCTCTCCCTCTCTCTCTGCCCCTCCCCTGCTCATGCTCACTTTTGCTCTCTCAAAATAAGTAAGTAAGCTTAAAAATTAAAAAAAAGAAAGAAAGAAGGAAAGAATTAGGAGTGCCTGGGTTGCTCAGTCAGTTAAGCCATCTGACTTTTGATTTCGGCTCAGGTCATGATCTCACAGTTCGTGAGTTCGAGCCCCAAATCGGGTTCTGTGCAGACAGTGCAGAGCCTGCTTAGGATTCTCTCTCTGTGTCCCTCCGCCCCTCCCTCAAAAATAAAATAAGAACAAATAAATTTAAAAAAATAATAAAATAAAGTAAACATTTAAAAAATAAAAAATAAAAGAATTTAAGGAACAGAGGTTCCTGGCTGGCTCAGTTGGTAGAACATGCAACTCTCTATCTCAGGGTTGTGAGTTCAAGCCCCATGCTGGCACCGAGCCTACTTAAAAGAAAGAAAAAAAAAAAAAAAGAAGGAATAAACTCAAATTCAGAAGTCCCTCAAGAACATTTGTGTGACATCTGCCTCAGTGTCAACAACCCCAATTCATTTACACAGGCATTTAGTTTGTTAGGTTTTTGAGTGTCTCCTCCAGCCAACCCTGGCACTTACATTCTTCAGTAAAAACACGTTACTACTTAGCTGCTGTTGCTGCCTTCACTTACTATTATGCCTCCAGCCTGCATTCGAAAATCAGCGGTAGCATCCACCTTCTTCCATGTGGCTTCTGGGAGAATGAGAATCTCTGCACCTTTCCACTTCTCTTTGTGGACCAGAGGTGTGCTGATGCAAGAAGTATAATTCTGATACACAGAAATCAAGTTGTTCAGAGAGACGTCATCCTACAGTAGTAGCTGTTGTCCGTGTGAAAATAGGAAGTCCTGTCTGCCGTCGCCACAGCCCCATCCTTCCTCCTCTCCTCCTTCCTGAGACAGTGCCTTCCAGCCCATTGTAAATTCATAACTCCTACAGGTCTGAAAATGTCACATCACTCCCTGCTTCCAAAACCTTGGGGGACTCTGTCTTAAGGAAAGTCTAAGCTGTTCTCGTAGCCCCCACCCCCGAACTCTCATTGTGCTCCCATGTGGGCCGTTATCTCCACCTCACTGACACTGTCTACCCTGGGCTGTCTCCCTCACGCCTTCTTGTCAGCCGTGTTTGAGACTCTAAGTCTTGGCTCTTCTTCCCATCTGGAATGCTTCCTATCTACCTCTAAATTCTCCCTTGTAGTCAGGGACCTCTGCACTGACTGTCCCAGCCACAGGCATGTCTTCCGTGGCTGAATCCGTACCATTTATCGTCTCTAGCCTTCAGTGAGGACTTAGTTTATGATCTGCCGCCCAGTGTGATAGTAATGTTCGTGTCTCTTTGTGGGTTTTTTCTTCTACAACCCAACATAAAACCTCTAGCAATTAGGGCCTACGTCTTATTCTTCCTTCTGTCTCTTCAGTGCTTTGCAGTGGCGAGAACCCCATAATTTGGTAGATACCTGTTGCTGTTTCCATGGAATCGGCAACTCTCACTTTAATTTGCTTCCCATCAGGTAAGGCACCTGTATATCTGCGACTTCCACAAAAATTTCATCCAGAGTGTACGAAATAAAAGGAAGAGGAAGACAAGTGACGATGGCGGAGATTCTCCTGAGCACGACACTGACATTCCTGAGGTAAAGGTCAAAAGGATCAGCTTGAGAAAGCTGGGAGAATGGATTCTAATGTGATCGTTATCTCTGGCCTGGTCCACTGGTTGTTTTCAGAAATAATTTTAGTCCCCTTTGTTTTGCTGTGGTTTGTTTGAAAAGTGAATCGAGAGAGAATCATGGTAATATCAAATCTGAGAGCTGAAAACTTAGAAATCAACTAGTCTCACTGCCCCATCATTTTACAGACAGGCACAGAGACCCAAGGTCACACATAGAGTTAGGGGGCTCCGGTCCAGTGTCCTTTCCTGTAGGCCGTACTGCCTTTCTTCAAGAAACCCCTGATAAATTCTTAACTACAACCACAATGGCAAATTTTTTTAAACTTTTTTTTTGCCTTCAGAGGTGGAGACTGAGCCTATACGGATTGAGGGAAGTCACTTGCCCTCTGTTTTCTGGTCTGCAAAATGAAGGTGGGCATTGTCAATGCATACCAGCTCTGATTTCCGTCGCTCTGATCCCTGGTCCAGGCTTGTTCCCAAGGAGCCATTCCAAAGTCAGCTATAAGGTTTCTCACCCTTGGCACTGCTGACATTGGGGGCCAGATAAGCCTTTGCTGTCAGGGCTGTCCCTGACATCATTGGATGTTTAGCCGCATCCCCAGATTTTATCCATTAGATGCCAGTCGCCACAGTAGTGACAATCAAAAAATGTCTTCAGACATTAGCAAGTGTCCTCTGGTGGGGCGGAGTGGGGGGGGCTGGGGGTGGGCAAAAGCATCCCTTGTGGAGAACCATTGCACTAGACGATGAGACTGAGACTTCTCAAACCTTCAAGGTGCCAGTGCCTCCTGTGCAAGCCTGCAGGAAGCAGTATTGGCTTTTCTTTCTATCTAAGTTGTTTTCACTTAAGACTCAGCAGAAGAAGAACCGTTGGTAATGTACGTTGAATATTTGACACATGAATATTTCATAAGGCAACTGCCTGTTAGCACTCAGAGTGGAAATGACTGCGTAGGAATAGAAAGAGTAGGCGGGCCTTTGTCTGCAGATGTGGAGAAACCCTTTGGAAATATGGTCCTTTCCCCTGCCCCTCTCGGTGTCCCTTTTTCTAGCATTGGTTTATAGTATTTTTCTGTCGCCTTTAGCGTTAGTATTATTATTTTATAAAGAAATGGATGTATTCAATTTCAATGCTTTTTACAAAAAAAAAAAAAAAAAAAAAAGGTTTGAGGAATGTTTTGAAAAGAATGAAGGACTTTGGTCCCTCATATTGATCATTCATTTTGTTTTTAAGTGCTCTCCACCTGCCCGAAGCAAGAACATCTCTTTTAGAGGCAGGTAAAAGCAGCCCAGCTTTCTGGGCCTTCAATATCTCATGACTGTGAAGCTTTCCTCTCTTCCTGTGTTAGAAAAAAAAGGGGGGGTCCTTTCCCTCTGTCATCCAGCCGTCTGCAGAGACCCCAACCTAACCTGCTGATTTGTACATTAGCTACAGTAGCTTTTCAGTTTTCCCTGAAGAGTTGTTGGGGGTTCTGATACCTGAAGGCTCAGCCTAGGGAGGAACTCTTTGAGAACAGCAGTAATTCCCACTGTCCTTCCTCATGCTCCCCGTCCAGTCTGCTGCCAAGCTGTGGCCTGTCGTCCTCCAGGATGCCTGTCTGGGTTTACCTTTGCTGTCCATCTTAGTGTCCCCCTCTAGTATCACCAGCCTCCAAAGCTCAATTCGAGTATCTCATTTCTGATCCCTGCTACAGCATCACCCCCCGCACCCCCCACCAGTCTTCCCTACAAGCCCCCACTAGACACATCTTCCTGGAACATCACCCTCTACTACCTATGGTAGCTCCTGCTTTTTGAGACCTGCTGCCCTCCAGTCCCACCTTTTAAACCTGTCACTAATGCCTATGACCCCTCTTCCTCTCATGACTTCCTCTCATGACTCTCTGTACTCCTGGTATTCTCTCTCATTCCCTACACTAGCCCCGTCCTTACCATCTTTCTAAACCCTGCTCTCCTTTGCTTCAGTTTCACTGCCTCCGTGAGCCCCCTGAGACCACCCCTTCCCAGCCAGAACTGTGTTTCCACTGTTTTTTGGTTTTGTTTTGTTTTGTCTTGTTTTTTGTCCTCCCAGCAAGTTATTAGTCCTCAGTGGATCATTTCTAAGATGTTTCTGTAGTTCTCTTCACCCCTGCCCCTCCTAGAGTAGTGCTGGGCACATAGTGCACTCCTGGTGAGTCATGCCTAATCAGGTGATGGATAATGTGTTTCTCCTCTTCTCTCCAGGTTGACCTGTTCCAGCTGCAGGTGAACACTCTACGGCGTTATAAACGACACTACAAATTGCAGACCAGACCAGGCTTCAATAAGGCCCAGTTAGCAGAAGTAAGTGGACAAATTGCACTGTAAAAAGAAAGCCAGAAGTGTGCTTCTGTCAGTGACCTTGGTTCCCCCTACCGCTATGTGTGTCTGTTGATCATAATGCCCTCCACAGCTCTGGAAACAACTTCCTAGTCCCTCTTTTGTACAATCCAAAATCCCACAGCTTTACCTGGAAAGGCCCAGTTTCTATCACAGAAACCATGGCATAGAGAGAGGAAATGACTTATTTAAAATCACACAGCAAGTTCATGGCAGAACTGAGCCTGGAATCTCAAGACTCCTGATCCTAAGTCCTGAGTGTGCTTTTGTTTGTTCATTTGTTTGAATCTTGTTTTGTAAGATTCTTTATAGATATGGTCCTTTCTGCACATCAGGTGTGTCAGATTAATCACCCCAAAACCTTTGCTCATGTTCTTTAGGAGCTATTTTTTTCTTTAGTTTTTTTTTTTTTTCCTTGATTTCTTCTACTCTGATGTTGGTAATGGAAGCATTTATTCTAATGAATGGAACCCAAGAAATTTTTCTCCTATCCTGAGCTCTGAATACAATTTGGAGGAGAGGGCGGAGAATGGTCTGTTGGCCATTGTCTTAAAATATTGACAGCCTGGCTTGATACTTCTGTCCGATTGGCATTTGTGTGAGGACCTCTCCTCACGCTTTTCTTAATGTGCTTTTCTGCCCATTGTAGAAAATTGGGAAAATGAAAAAAAGAAAAATATAATCCTACCATCCAGAGATGACCACTCTTTAGTGCTAGTTCTCTGACTTTTTTTTTTTTTTCATCAGTCCTAGCCCCCTCAATCCAATCAGAAATTTCCTTAAAAGTTCACAGCCCCATAGGTTTTTGATCTTTTCTTTAGGGGTTTCTTGCTGATCTATCATTTTTACTTGAAACTTCTTCAGCATCTAGATAAAACATAGTGCACAAGACTTAACCCTTTAAGGTAATGTTACCCATTTCCAGCATTCACCCTGGTGAAAGGGATGGGATGAGGTGGGGCAAGAGGAGACCTGCATTCTCAGGACTTATAAAATAAAGCCAAATGTCAGGAGTGCATAGTGAATGACAGATTATTCTTCAAATGTGATGTGTCTTTCAAGAGGCAGTTCTATTTAGGTGAATTCTTGGGTCAAACACTTACATCTGAACAACTGGCTATTCATTTGACACAATTTTACTTTATTCTTAATGTTTGTTTATTTTGAGAGAGAGAGAGCGTGCATTCGCATGAGCAGGGGAGGAGCAAAGAGAGAGGGAGAGACAGAATCCCAAGCAGGCCCCACACTGTCAGCAGGGAGCCGGATGTAGGGCTTGAACTCAAGAATCGTGAGGTCACGACCTGAGCCAAGATCAACCAACCCAGCCACCCAGGCGCCTCTCATTTGACACAATTTTAAAAAGACACTTTTCTGCCCAGTCCCAGGGCCTGAGAGCTGGAGATGGTAGCAGCTGGCCAAGCAGAGCAGTCCCAACCTGTTCCTCCATGGGGATGACCTTGACTTTTTGCCATGATGGACAGTTGGCTGCCACTGAAATAGAACTGCACTTTGGGAGTGTTGTGGGTTAAAGGGCTGCTTTTGGAGTCCTGGAAACCAAATCCCGCAGACCCCTGGAGAAGAAGGGCATTCTGAGCTGTATAGCACTGTAGGAAGTTCTGCAGTGATCGTAATCCCCTCCCTAGCTCTGGAAGCTAAGTCCTGCTCCCTCTTTGGCACAGTTCAGATTTTGTGGCCCTGATTTATGCATGCTTTAATGGACTCTGGTTTTTTTCCCTCATGTAGACTGTCAGCCGACACTTCAGGAACATACCTGTGAATGAAAAAGAGACCCTCGCCTACTTCATCTACATGGTTAAGAGTAACAAGAGTAGACTGGACCAGAAATCGGAGGGCGGCAAGCAGCTTGAGTGAGGAAGAAGCGCATCAAGGAACAAAGTATGATGCTTAATGCACAGGTGATATCTGCCACGTTTAGGCCCATAAAGACTGTTAAATTTTATTGTAAATAAAGAAGTTTGAATGATGAATACTGTAAATCTTTTCGGTCAGGAGAATCATATTCTCATGAGTCAGCATGTTATACAAAGACTTTCTTTTAAGGCAACTGCTGGACTGAAAAAACAAGACCATAATGAGATTGAGAGACTATGTATTGTAGCATTTAACAAAGCACTAAGCCAATTCTACTGGAAGTGTGGGATAAAAAATATTTCGGTACTCACCTTGTAATACCACTCTGCCTTGTGTGAGAGGTGGCACTGGGAGAGCAGTGAGGCCCAGCCAGCTTGAGGAGCGGTAGACCCGGATCTGCCGGGGACAGACAGACGTGCCCCCGCTTTGTTGCGAGCTTTGTCGTTTAGCAGCACATCAGTTCGACAGCGGTCCTCCTCACTGGCCCCGTGCCTCGCCTTGCACACAGTAGGCACTCGAGCAGTATCTGTTGGCTAGTTGCACTGTCACTGACCGTGCCGGCCTCGTAACATCTGCTTCACACCTCTAGGTAATGAGACCCCTGCCATTTCTGTTGCTCACCACTTAACTTCTAGAGTACGGAGGAAGTTCTGATGCACCAGCAGGAGGTTTCTCATCACAAGAGGATTTGAGGGCAAGCGCATGTGCCAAGCTCTGTTCATGGAGGTTCCAGAAACACTGATGCAGAGACCCTCACAGGAGACGCAGCCCTCTGCACACCATCTGTGCTTTACTTTTTGGGGTGAAGTTACGAATTATGACTTCAGTCATTCTAGGCCATAAATGCTTTGACAGATGGAGATATTTAGTGATCTGGGGCCTATGTTTTCAGAAGTACGAATCCTTAGTTCACAACCACCAAGAAAGCTGCCAAGGATCATGTAATTCCTGCTCATAAGTCCAGTTCTGGGACAAAAAGTCTGACTGGCCTTGACTCCCTGGGCTCGGGGTCACCAGCAAATCATGAGTTTGAGCTATTCGCAAAGGTCAGTGCCATTGTTCATTTTTCTGAGCAGTTTGCCTCCCTTTTAGGGGAAAAAGATTGCTAAAATGATTTTTTTTTTTAAGTATGAATAATTACCTGAGTTTTTTTAATGTTCAAAACCTCAGATTCCTCTATCTTCTTATATCAGAGCCAAAGTCTCCTTTGAAGGCAAAGCTTTATACCCAAAAATATGCTTTTGAAAAAGTTTCTAATCAGTGTATTAGGGGACAAAGGATGTGAATAGGGGCTGGGAGAAAAAGAGAAGAAAAGGACTTGGATTCTAATTTCTGACCGTCTTGACACATACTGTGGTCAAAAGTATCATTTTCTTACTCAGTTTCAATTGTGAGTTCTTTCTTAAGCCTTAAATTGTAAAAGGAGCTGTGGATGGCCTGGCCCGGCAGAAAGTTTTAATGTCCCACAGATGGCTTACTCTGGGCATCAGCACAGAGAAGTCAGAACAAAACCCCACTAAGCAGGGTGGTGCACTTTCTGAAGGTCTCCGCTCTGTGAGGCAGAGGGCCATGCTCTCTGTGGACCAGGGACAGGCCACCCTGTCACTAAAATGCAGTGTGTTCCATTGCAGCAAATTTTCACCAGTGTTCAGAATGCACGTCTAGCAGATTACAGCCTTTTTAAATATGTATAAATGAATGTACATAGAGCATACTCTAGACTATGAGGGGATCTTATTTTAATACACCGGCTATGGATGGCACGTCAAGGTACTCTCTGAGTGTTTTTAGTCATTCAGATTCAGTATGTAGAAATTGTCGTACTGCGTGTAGCTGAAAGATGTTGGTGTGTGGACATCAGGAAGGCTCAAAGGTTATGTGGCTTGTATGGGTTTTTTCCTAAGAGGCTGAGTTAGAAAGGCTTTGGAGGCATCAAACACCAAGCCCCCCCCCCCCTTGTCAAGGGGAGTGTTTTCTCATCAGGCTGCAGTTTGGGGGGCCAGATAGGCCTAGAGGTTAAGGCACTGGTAACCCGCTGTCTGGAAAGGTCCATCTCTTGTCAAGAAAGTGTACCTTTCTGATGTGTAAGTGAAAATTGCAGATGTGTAGATCCTGTCACTGTTTCTTGAACAGCAGGTCCGTTTCCCAGTGGGGAGAGACAGCAGTACGTTTCTGTACAAGAAGCTGTGGTGTTAGGATCCATCTGTTCACGTGTATCGGTAAGCGCGCTCTGGTTCCAGCCAGAACCCCGGGGAGACTCGCACCTTCGGCCAGACGCTGTGCCGCCTCTCCTCGGAAGAGGTGCTTTTGGAAAATGGAGGTCGTGGGTATCTTTTCACCCTTTGAAAACGTGTCAGATGAGAGAAAAGACAAAGCTATCTGAACTGACGTTTCTCATGTGTGCAGAAATCTGTTCTTTCATCAAACCACTAAGCCGCTTGCCTTAGCCTCTTCTGCAGTTTCCCATGGCTTGATCTGTGCGCAGGAGGCTTCTGCCTATGGGAAATGGCGGGGCCCTCCGAAGGAGTGGGGTTTGGGGAAAGCAGTGTTCATCTTGGCTGCCTACATTTTTACGCACCTGCCAAGGACTCTTGCGCTTCTCTCCACCTGTAATGTTGCAACATTGCCTTCTCTCCTCTTGGTGCTCCTGGGCAAAACTGGAATGTGAAATCCAGAGCGGACGTTGTCTTCTTAAAGAGTATGGTGCCTGCCTCGGTCCAGCCTGGTGTGGTTCTTTCATATGCGCTGAAGGTTGTCACGTGGAAATGTCAGCATCCTGCCACTCATGTCACTCTGATTTAGGGTTTTAAAAAAACAAATGGACAAACTTCTTATTTCAGCAAACACACTCTTAGGTTGGCAACAGCATGTGAAAAAGATCGTAGCTGAATCCCATGAAAGATTGAAACCAAAGGCTTCAAGATTGGCATTGTAAAATGACAAGGAATTTCACTTATGTGTTAGAGCCGCCAAGTTGGTAGATGTTCCTGTCATAGCTAAATATTCACTGCTAGCCTTCCAGGGAACAGATATTAATAATTGTTTGCAGCTGGAATGTCACATCTAACCTTGGCATTTCTGCTGCTTATTTTGTGGGAACTTCTTGGTTAATATCCTGCAGGACAACCAGCTGGTAGACAAGGGAGAAAGTAGGACAGGGGACTTACTTGGGAGCCCTTGTCTGTTGAAGTAGGCTGTCCAGACCGTGGATCCCAGCAAAGTTGCTTCATGGAAGTCCCCTAAAGGCTCTCAGTCCTTATAATGGTGCGATCCAAAAGTAAGGAAAGGGTCTTTGAGTCATCAGTCCGGTCTCCCCACAGGTGCTGACATTCTGCCTACAACTGTCCCACCAAGGATTTGAGCAGTCTGGGTTTAAACATCTCTGAGGACAGGGAACTCACTACCTCCTGGGGAAGCCTGCTCTATCTTTGTAAACCTCTGGCTTTTCTGTGTTCTCTGTAATTTCCATCTTAGTCTGTCCCCAGTAGGGGCCATGTGGAACGAGTTGTTCATCTTGGCCAAGGACCCAATCGCTGGCGCTGTCCCATGGCCTAGCAGCCATCTTTTGGAAAGGAGCAGCTGGCAGATGGACACTTTGGTGTGCTGACTGTCCTTCCCCCTCAGCATTGGTCCATTTAGTTTCTTGTTGAAGGATGTTGTGGAAACACCATCAGCCTGGTTATACTCACTTGTTGCCGCTGAAGCTAACGGAGGGGTCAAGAGAGGAAGGGATGCTATCAGCCTGATAAAAAATAACCTAAGAAGGTGTGAGACCCTGGTTCCATGCTTGCCACACAAAAACAGATGCTCACATCACTCAGGAAGAGTTTTAGCTAGAAGATTGTAAAACACTGCTCCCTGTGGAGTGTAAAGTTTCCACGGCTACTGAGGGCTTCTACCTTAAAATTTCTGCAAGTTCTTCACACGTTTTTATTGAGCAAACGAAGCTTAGGATACCTTGGAGGGGGGGTACACCACATGTCTCTGTGTCCTAGAAGTGCCATACTTTCAAGCTGGAAAGTCCTTTAAGGTTGCTGGTGCGCCCTCATTCATTTTAAAGACAGGAGACTAAAATTCAGAACAACTTGCCCGAGTCACATGGCACTGTCTGAACTAACATCTCGTCCTCCTGACCTGTCCAGAGCTCTGCTCACTCTCTGACTTGCACAGGACTCAAATCCTGTCTAATGTAACTGCCTTCAGATTCTTGAGACCTGGCCACTGAGCAGAGAGGTTCCCAAGGCCATCTCTTCGGGGCTGTGAACCAACATGCTGAGCTGCTCAAGGTCGTGTGAAATGATTAGGAAAGCAGTCAGCTGAGTTTGCACAATGAATGTGAGGGGAGAACAGTTCTAGCTTATGATTTAAGACTGTGATTCAGAAGCCCTTGCGGGAGACGTAGTGTTGCCCTAGAATCTAAGTTCTCACAAAATGGGCTTGCTCTGTGATCTGTTGGTCAGGCTTCTGCCTTTCATGTGGTCCTCTGGGGTTGTGTCACTCAGATGGCCCTGACTTGGACAGACACAGCTCTGACGCCCTGTGATTCCCAGCCTCCCGGCCCCTGTTACTGGGCTAGGCAGTTGAACTGAAGGACAAAAGTAAACTCAAGGTCATGGCCTGGAAAGCACGGTGTTTGGGGGTGCCTTTTTAGTCCCTTCATTTTATTGCAGACTGTTCCCAAGTTCAAGGTTGGGTCAAGTTGATCTGATGTTTTGAGATGGAGTCTAGTCTGGGGCAAGGTGGGACCTCTTCTTAAGGTAGAAATGTCTGCAATCAGTTATTTCACCTGGCTCACGTCTTAAACCACAAACCCTCCGGTTGCTCTCACTCCATGAATGCATCTTCGCCAATGGCGGAGGGTCATACAGGACCCCTGTTTTACATGTCTGCTCTCCATTATGCCCATCAGAATGTTTTCAGGGTGTGGGTTTGTTCTCCATTTTGTAACTGCCTTATCAAAAAGCAAGTGCCCTTCCATTCCAGGCCTCCTCATACTGTACTTGTTTCCTGCCAAATTTGGGGGATCACTTGTATTTTAATTTTGTAATCTATGGCTCTGTACTGTTGAAAGGCTCTCCATTCTGTGGGGTCTCCTTAGTATGTACATGACTTTTCATGTTGCAATATCACACGGATGGGACGGCCCGACTTTCACTCTTAATAAACGATCTGAATGAATAACAAGAGACACATTCTGTTGTTCTCCTTGACCGTCCACATGGAATTCAGATGCTTTCACTTCCGTATTTGGCCCCTGGCTGTGTAGTTACAGCGATTGCTGCCAGTGGTTTTTCCTCCAGACTCTAACTACTAGCTCCTACATTCCCCCTTCCCATCCCAGTGCACGTCGAGTAAGTTTAGGTCACAGAAGTTTATTCCTGCTCTCCCACTCATGTGGAAAGAGATTGAGGGGTCCAAAGGCTGGAGTGTGGAGCCTGAATGCTGCACAGCAAGCCCGACACGCTGAGCAAGGAGCTTCAGTCTGGGTCTGCAGTTATCCACGTATAAAGCGAAGGCCTTGAGTAGCCTGGCTGGAGGGCTGCAGGTTGACGTGCCCGCAGGGGCAGCCGGGGAACTCACGTCCCTCCTGAGGGCAGCTGCCACTCCGCTCCGGCCTCTCGTTGCCATTTGGGGATGCCAGCCCTGTGGGCCCAGTTCTTGAGATTTCACAAGAGGAGCTGGTAATCTGGATCTTCATATAAAGATCTCAATGTTCAAATGTCTCAAAACTTATTTTTCACAGGATATGGACTGGTGTGTCTTTACCTACAGTAAAGTCTTGCTATTTAGAGTTCGTCCATCATCTGAATGCTTGTTAGACATGAAGAATCTCTGCCCCCCTCACCTGCCAACTGTCTACTGAATCAGCTCTGTGTTTTAACAAAGTCCCCAGGCAAGTCACGTGCTCATGACAGGGTTAGCTGACTGGGTTGTGCTGGTGGAGGTCCCCGAGCCCTCATGGGATGAAGTCCCTTGCCCAGCCAAGCCTGAGACTTTCACATCTGCCATTAGTGCCACTTTAGCACACCTCTGTCCTCAGAATGAAAGGGAATAAAATGCAATAAATATATATTTTTTAAGTTTAGTTTTTTTGTTTTTGTTTTTTGAGAGAGAGAGTGCATGCATGCAGGGGAGGGGCAGAGAGAATCCCAAGCAGGGTCTGTGCCATCAGTGTGAGCCCCACGTGGGGCTCAAGCTCATGAACCATGAGATCATGACCTGAGTAGAAATCAAGATCGGGCGCTTAACCCACTGAGCCACACAGGTGCCCACAGTGAATGTTTGTCTTCATCTTACTAGTTAACCAGAAGTAATAAATACTAACTCTGAAACTTTAAACAGCATTGACAGTGCGGTTGCCCTCCTCGCCACCCCACTCCCATTCCACTTCCTTGTGTGGAGGGTGACTTTTCAGGGGGCATTTTGGGGGCATTGTGGGTGGGGAGTCTTAGCTGTCCGTGGGAGCCCACAGGATTAGTGATGGATTGCTGCCGAAGGCCGCCATTATTTAGGTGAGTCCTGAGCAGATTTCCTTCAGACAGCAAAGGAAGTCCTAATTTGCATACCATGTTCTCTCCATGTGAGTGTAACATAAATAGTTCTCTCCGTTCCTTTGCCTGCTGCCCTCCCATTCTTTCACAGAGAAGCATCGGGCTGCCTGATGTCCTCTAACCCCACACCCACTGAACCTCAAAGAGGCGCTTTGTTCCCAAGCTTCCCCTAAACTGACCTCTGCTGGAGTCCACCTCCTGTGAGGATCCGTAGACATGAGTCATGTTGGAAGGATGAACCCACGTCTTAACGTGCAGAAGTTTCACTAGGAACCAGACACCCTTTATTCAAAATAGACTCTTAGAATATTGAACATCAGATCGTCTGAAGTCCAACGTTTTTGCAAGTGTGGCTCTTGCCACTTCCCGCCGCTAAGAATCCCCTAAGAATGCCGTATACAATGCCAGTTCCTGGGCCTCCATCCCAGATTGTCCGAACAAAAAGCTCAGGGCTGAATTCCAAGAATGTGAATTTTTTAATTTCCCCGAGCAAGACTTAAACTCAATAAAGAATCTGGTCCAGAGGTTACAATCCAGCAGCTTCAGCCTCACTGAGAATACTTGTTAAAAGTTCCCAATGAGATCCTACTAAATGAAAATCCCCTCAAGTGGGGTCCAGGAAACCATTTTTATAAAATCTCCTAGAGCATTTGTATGCACATCCAGGTTTAGGAACCACTGAACTGAACCCTCGCCCCCAAACACACACACACACACACCCAAGACTCAGGACAAGAAAGTAACTGTGTTCCACCTGGAACAGCTCAGAGGTGGCAGAGCCTGAGCAAATAGAGTGACATGCACAGCCACAGAGACACTGTTAAAATGCATCACTGGAATGGATACTCTTCAGTCTGGATAAAACCAGAATGAAAATAATCCACCGTTCCTAGCACTCTGCCTGGCATATTGGGCAACATTATAAATGTCCAGAATTGAATCTTCCATTTGCTTAACAGTTTTTAGTTTATAGGGATCATTAACATGTAGAAACAATAATAGCTATCAAGTGCATTCCAGACAACACGCTGCTAGTTTTACCTGCATTGATTCATTTCATCTCACTACAATTACATAAAATAGGAGCTGTTGTTAACTCCAATTTATAGAGGTGTAAATGCAGCTTGGAGAGGAGGAGCTTTCCCAAGTTAAAAAGCTAGAGGCACTCCTGGGATTGGGTCCAAGGGTCATCTGGTCCGAGGGACATGTCAGCCTCACCGTCCAGGAAATCAGGAATGCCACACTTGGAAGGAATAGAGCCGCAGTTGCCCTTGTCCAAATCAACTGAATTTACTAAACTTTAATGAGGGATTCCTAGAAGCCACTAAGACTCTAGTTAGGAAATTTAATAGGGTTTAATGGAGGTTAACAAGGTACATCCAACTTTCCAGCCAGGTTTTAACTTCCCAGAGCTGAGCGGAGATTAACAAGCCCAGGAGGTGTAAAGGCACCTGCGTGATTTAATGGGGTTAATGAAACTGTCAGAGGTTGGCCGAGAGGGACAGAGCCAGAGCATGCCGCTGTGAATGACTCAGTCTGGTTGAGGTCAAGAGACATTTACCGAACAGCTGAAGCCTGTCCTGTCCTGCCCTGGGCACCACAGGGGTAGCAGGTAAAGGAAGGCCACAAGCACCATGCCAGCCTTGGTTAGTCCTGGTTGGTGGGATTTGGAGTTTTCCTTTCCTCTTTGTGCCTTCTTGGTGTCATCTAAATCATTTATAATGGGCATGAATCATTTTCACCAAATCTATAAAATTAAAGCAATGTTTTAGGTGCCCTCAAAGTACCTTTTCTCCACATGCATAGTTTTTAGGTTATATATTCCTCAAAGCTGTAGAAAATAGAAAAGTAAAAACAACCACAATAATACAATCTTAAATTTGGGCAGCACTTAACTGGTAAAGGGCCATCACCCATCGTCTCTGTGGGGTTTGTCATACCCTATGAAATCATGCTATACGAGGTCATACTGGTCAGTGGGAAAGCCAAAGTAAATTCTCTCTTCTGCCTCCCCGATTGGTGCAGTGTTTTCACTGAGCACCTACTATGTGACAGGCCTAATGTTAAGCACTTTACATCCCAGCACATTGCCACATAGGTGCAAAAGACTAGTCTCATGACCCTAGATGCCACTTTTGCACACCTAGATGATAACTATTATTCTATTTCCTAGTTTAGAAAGGTGAAATCACTTGTACAAGGCCACCAGAAAGTGGTGGGGACAAGAGTCAAACACAGGTCTGTCTGACCCCAAAGTGCGGTGTGCCAAGATGCTTGCTCGTTGGACAAGCTATTGTCTCATGGGAGCATTGTTCAGAGCAGTGAAGAAGTCATATAAAAGGGAACCGGTTCTAAAAGTATTATAATAAATATGTCAACACTGAAAAATCACATCTAATGACATGGAAGCGCTTTCATATCAGGTTAGAAATACTAGACAGGGGCACCTGGGTGGCTCAGTCGGTTGGCCGACTTCAGCTCAGGTCATGATCTTGCGGTCCGTGAGTTCTAGCCCTGCGTCGGGCTCTGTGCTGACAGCTCAGAGCCTGGAGCCTGCTTCAGATTCTGTGTCTCCCTCTCTCTGACTCTCCCCTGTTCATGCTCTGTCTCTCCCTGTCTCAAAAATAAATAAACGTTAAAAAAAATTTTAAAAAAAGAGAAATACTGGACAGGTGGGGTGCCTCAGTGGCTCAGTCATCAGTTAAGCATCTCTTGATCTCAACTTGGGTCTTGATCTCAGGGTTGTGAGTTCCAGCCCACACTGGGCTCCATGCTGGATGCAGAGCCTACTTTAAAAAAAAAAAAAGAAATACTAAATATGTATACTATGTAGATATATATGTATACATAATATATGAATATGAGTGATATACATATGTGGCTATGCAGATGTACATGTTGTATGTATACGTGCTATATGTGTATACACACAAATACGTGTTTCTATACACACACACACAAACACACACACACCCCTGTATCTGTGACTGTGGCCATATCTGTAGGCATATCAAAACACCTATTTACCAGCTCCACGTATAGCCATACTATAACTGTACCTATATGATTCAGAGGAAGGGGAACATAGGAAGGAAAAGGCTTTGAAAATCAAGGGAACTTCCTAGAATAAAAGGCTCCTAAGCAGGCCCTTGAAGAAAATGCAAGGTTTCATGGGAGGCAAGGGTGAGGGGCAGTCCAGCTGGGAGCCTAAAGCCCCAGATACCAGAGTGAGGAGCATGGACTTTGGAGTCACCAAACCTGCTATTACCAAAAACCACACCAAGCAGTGAAATATGGCCAAGAAAATGTTTGAGTGTCTGCTGTGTGCCCAGTGTCTGAGGGAATCTGGAAAGGGAGTCCATCCCCCAGGAGCTGGGAATTTCAGAGGAGTTCATTCTCAGACAGGGATGGAAAGTAATCCTTCCAGTGCAGAAATCCTAGGATCTGCAGGAAAGCTTCGGAGCCTGGCACCGGCCCTTCTTCTGACAAAGGAGCTGTGCATACTGGGCTCGTGCCCTCGTAGAGAAGCCGGTGAGGCTTAGCAAATGTAATGAGCTTAATTAAGCTAAGACGGCTAATGAGACTTCCTGAGGGTTCACGACGACTGGGAAGATGGGACTGTGCGAAGGGAGCAGCAGGAGGACACCTGTGCCCAACCAGACCCCTCTGAGGATCCTGCTTCGGGGATGCGGTATGCAGGGGCGGACCAGGCTTCAACGGGAGCAGTGCAGTCAACTGGGCAGGGGTTGGACTTTGCCGTGTCAGCAACAAACCGCCTGAAAGTGAAACCGTTACTAATGAAGCTTAGGGGAGCCCAAAGGATGAGGACTGAGGAAAGCAACTACCGACACATCCCCAGCCTGTCTACTGGGGTTCATCTCAACTAGAAGAATTTGAACTTCACTAAAGCCAATTGAAACGGCTATGGGGCACCTGGGTGGCTCAGCCGGTTAAGCGACCACGTTGGCTCAGGTCGTGATCTCCCTGCTCTTGAGTTCCAGCCCATGTTGGGCTCTGTGCTGACAGCTCGGAGCCTGGACTCTGCTTCAGATTCTGTGTCTTCCTCTCTCTCTCTCTCTCTCTCTCTCTCTGCCCCTCCCCCCACTTGTGCTCTGTCTCTCTCTCAAAAATAAAGAAACATTAAAAACATTTTTTTAATTAAAAAAAAAAAAAAGAAAGAAACAGTTCCAAAGAGGCTCCACCACCATCAACGGTAAAGGTATTGATTTCTGGTTGCTAGTATCATTTTCAAATGCATACTATTCTTGTTTCTAGCAAGGAATATTTCCAAAGCTGTATATGGTAAAGTGGTCAGGACATACCTGCGGAAACAATAGCTATTATTTGTTAAACACCTACTTAGTGCTAGACACCATGCTGGAGTATTTATATGCAGGTCATGATCCTCATACAAATCTGCAAAGAAGCGATTATTATCCTTGATTTTCTGATGGGGAAACTGAAGCTCAGAGAAGTTAGATGGCTACCTGGGGTCTTAGGGTGAGCTTGAATTTGAACCCGTGTCAGTCTGACTCCTTGGTGCAACCTCTACTGCAGAGAGAAGTCGAATATCAACAGTGTGGGGGAGATGGGGGGGGCAGTAACAGCTGTTAGAACTTGAGATCCCAGAAGTCTGGGGCGTTCAGTGTAGGGGAAAAGCCCTCCGCATTAGCCCCGTGCAGTAGTGACAGAAGGGTTTGAGTTACCAAGAGAAGAGTGTTAGGTTCGGTGGCTCCTCTCCAAAGAAACAGAACAAAGTGCGTGATGCATTTTAGACTTTATACAGTAGGGAAACACAGACCCTTGCTCCAGCGTGCCTTTAGGGAAGAAGGCCTCCAAGGTCCCTGGGAGTTAGCCTCATTCCCAGGACTCCTAGCTCTGTGAACTGTCTGGGTCCCCTTTCTGCTCCCCTGGGCTGCCAAAGGAAGGTAGAAAAAAGTGTGCCTGGGACTCTGGAGCCACTGCCTAAGGGAGTCTGGAGTCCTTACTGGTGTCTGTATGCTAAACACAGAGGAAAGAGTACGGCCACCAGGTGGCGCCCTCCCCCTAGTAGCAGCCCGAGGCCCCAGGGGAAGGCTCAGGGGTATTTCCTGTCCCCTCACAGGTACTGTGTTTGGTGAGTCTTTGAGTCAAACCATTGTAAAAATCTAAACAAGGCAGAAAGGGACTTAGATCTCTGGTCTGACTCGCTCATTTTACAGAGGACACCAAGGTCCAGTGCAGGCAAGGAAATGCACAAGGTCGCACAACAGGCTAAAACCCCTTCTTTTGACCACTGGCTCTGGTGCTTTTCTACTACACTAAGTGTTGTCACACTCCCATGAACACCTCCCACACCCCACCACTGAACTGCCAGAATACTACCCTGAGGCAAGAGCTGTAACTCCAGGGGCTGGGGAAAGCCAGGCTCCTTTTCCTCTTCCCTCCATTCCCTGTCGCTTCTGAATCAGGCAGCCCAACCCCAAGTACAACAGAGGCAGTAACACTAGTTCATGCTTACCACTGCCCACTCTGGGCCAGGCTGAGCGTTTTCCACTCATCACCCAGTCATTACTGAATCATCACATCTCTGTGAGCCGTCCTGCTTTCCCTTTCACAGAAGAGGGCTCTGGGTCTCAGAGAGGTTAGGAAATCTGTCCAGTGCCACACAGCATATCGCACCAGCTCATCTGGTTGTGAGCACAGGCCTGGGGGTCAGTCCAGACCTCCCTGTTCACCTTGGCCCTGTCTCCTGTGCTATATTCTCTGTTTCAAAACACTTTGAAAGACCTTTTCCCATTTTAGCCTGACAACAGTTCTGTGGATTGAGAAAAGTCATCATTAGCCCATGGTAAAGATTAGAAAACTGGGGCCCAAGATGAGTGGCCCAAGGTCACCTGACTCATGGTAGCCTTAGAGCTGGAAAGAGGGCTTTACCCGCTGTGTGGAATACACCAAAAGACATTCCACACCTCACTGCCCAACTACAGCTCTGCCGATGTCTCCTGAACTCATGGAGCTCAGCAGCTGAAATTGCAGGCTTGGGAGACAGACGAACCTGGGTCTGCATGCCAGCCCTGGCACTCAGTTATGACTGTGCATGAGTTACCTACCCTCCATTCCAGTTAGGAAGAGTAAATGAGCCTATAGACGTTGCATACCACTGCCTGGAACACAGGAAGTGCTCAGTAAATGGTGGCTGTTTATCGATATGATTCACTAAAGCTCTGTGTTTAATGTTCCTGCTACATGAGCCTTAAGACCTGCATTGTCCAATACAGCAGCCATTAGCCGGGTGTGGTTATTGAATGCTCAGAATGTGGTCCAAACTGAGATGTGCTCTAAATATAAAATATGCCCCTGAATATGAAAAAAAAAAAAAGAATGTAAACTATCTCATTAATAATTTTTAGAGTGACTACATGTTGAAATTGTATCTTAGACATATTGAATTAAATAAATAATGTATAAAAAATATAATGTTCCATTTCACCTGTTTCTTTTACTTTTAAAAAAAAAATTTAATGTTTATTTATTCTTGAGAGAGAGAGATAGAGCATGAGCAGGAAAGGGGCAGAGAGAGAGAAGGAGACACAGAATCCGAAGCAGGCTCCAGAGTCTGAGCTGTCAGCACAGAGCCCGATGCGGGGCTCAAACTCACAAACTGTGAGATAATGACCTGAGCCGAAGTCAGACACTTAACCAACTGAACCATCCCGGGGCCCCTCTCCTATCTTTTTGTTGCTGTTGTTAATATCATTTTTGAGAGCCAGAGCTTGTGCAAGCGGGGGAGGGGCAGAGAGCGGGAGACAGAGGATCCCAGGCAGGCTCTGTGCTGATAGCACCCAGCCTGGTATGGGGCTCGAACTCACGAACCACGAGATTATGACCCAGGCCAAAGTTGGATGTTCAACCGACTGAGCCACCCAGGTGCAGTGCCTTTACCTTTTCAATGTGACTCCTAGAAAAATTATAATTACATACATGGCTCACATTTGTGGCTCACATTGTATTTCTACCATACAGCATTGCCTTCGTTTCAGGAATTCAGCTGTTGCAGCCTGCCTGCTCTGCTTTACCTTAATGATGTGGAATACAAGGGCTTTGAACCAGGAATCCACTCACTGGCTGGGTGGCCTTGGGCAAGTCATTGTGACTTTGTGCCAGTTGGAAATGCAGGTTTCCCTGCTCTCTGAAAGCAGAGCATTCCTATGACACCTTTTGTAAGCCAAAATGGCACAAGGCAAAGAAGCAATTCCTATTAATCTATGTGGGAAAAAATGTGAGCATTCCCAGACCCCAGAAATAACTTCCTAAGCTTTTGTGATACCTTAGGACACACCTTGCTAATGGATGCTCAAAATTAATAGATATAGAGCACAGATGCTCACAGACACAGTCCAAAGCTCTGGCAGCTTGATGCTGAGATGCTGAGTGTAATTCCCGGGGAAGGAGCTTGATGGGGCCACTCTGGCTTCTGGGGGTGCACGCTGCCTCTATCACGCCTCACTGTAGAACAATCACTGAATGCAATTTTCACTTTTTGCTTTTTTTTTCATAAAAGCAAAAATTCTCAGGACACCTGGTGGCTCAGTTCATTAAGCATTTGACTTCGGCTCAGGTCATGATCTCACAGGTTCTTGAGTTTGAGCCTGAGTCGGGCTCTGTGCTGACAGCTCAGGGCCTGGAGTCTGCTTCAGATTCTGTGTCTCCCTCTCTGCCCCTCCCCAGCTCACACTCTGTCAAGCTATCTCTCAAAAATAAATAAGCATTAAAAAAACATTTTTTTAAGCAAAAATTTTCTTCTAATCTTTTGGTTAGTAGAAAACAGGTACTAACATAGGTCTTTCATAAAGCAAAGTGGCAGAACACAAACTTCCGAAAAGAGGGGGATACCTGTATGTCCTACCTTTCTAAAATAAGAAAACAAACTGAAATAAAATCCTCAATGCCTCACAGGCTATTGTGAGGATGAAATAAAATAATAAAAAGATCTACCGAAGACAATGTGGTCCTTTGTATGTCTTATCTCATTCAGTCCTCACACACCCCAGGAAGCTGGGGCAATGATCTCTCCCACTTCGTAGGTGAGGAAACCAAAGCTGGGAAATATCCAGTCACTTTTATGGAGTCTCTTGGTCATTGTGCTGTTCTATATCCTGCGCTAGAAGCCGAAAGTAAACAAAGGGCAAAAAGACTACAACTCGCCTCCATGACCTTGGGCAAGTCCCTCTGTTCTGTGGGCCTCAGTTTCCCCTTCCTGTAAAATGAGGGAAGTGTTCGGATGGTGGGTGAGGATCTTTGAGGTCCCAGTGTTATGGGGTGGTTTGAACATTTCAGTGAAAATAGGACTTCTGGAACTCTTCGAAAGTCCGATGACTTCCATTGTCCATTCTGTGGGGATAAATGTGCATTTCTGTTTGTTTTAATAACATTTGTAGGAGCTTTATATAGTGTCTATGTCTGCTTACATTAGACGCTGTGTATTATAGTTAAGAGTCTTTCACCATTTCCCATATAAACCTTGTTTTTTATGGGTTTGGGAGAGCTCAGCTGTAAAAACTCTGTCGGCTGAAAAAAAAAATTTTTTTTTCAAACAAATTAGGTTTAAATCAGGAGACTGGTTTCAGACACTTTAGACCCTGCATATTTTTTCTTCCCAGTCACTTTTCATTTAAGAATGAGACTGGCTGATTTCTTAGTTTCGTTTCTTTTATGGGGATTTTGCAAGACCAAAAGCTTAACTGTTGGTTGCATGGAAAGAATGGATCCAGAGCCTTTTCCAAGGAAGCCCTGGGCCTGAAGTCTGCAGATGGCCTTCTAATCCTAGCTCAACCTTTGACTGGATGTGTGACCCTGAGCTGGTCATTTCACCTCTCTGGGCTTTCCTTTCTCCTGGCAGTGAGGAACACGATCCCTGCGCCGATCCCTTCTAGTTTATGGGCAGAAGCGTATGCTCACAGAAGTGTAAGTTCCAAGGAAAGATGAATGTGCTATACAAATATCCGAGGCTGGTGCAAAGAATAACATGCTGAGTTTTTCACCAGCAGAAAATACATTCCTGGAATCAGAGTGTTCCAGTCAGGACAGGACCTAGCGGTCCAGGAGCCTGCCGCCTTCCTCATGTTATAGATGGGATCCACTCTGAGCCGGGGCGAAGGAAAAGAGCTGCTGGTGAAGGCTGCGGTTAGAACCCTGATTCCTTCTCCACCCCACTTCTTTCTTTCTCCACCTTACTTTGGGGACCAAGGAGGATTCAACCGAGGAGGCTGTATGTGTATGAACACACACACACACACACACACACACACACACACACATACACACACACACACACACACATCCTGGAGGTGCTCTAAGTTGTGGGGAAAAGCCCCGTCTCTGCGTCTCTGCGGCAGCCAGAGATGCCCTTTGATCCAAGCCTACCCACCTTTTACCATCTGTGTGACTTTGAACAAAGCCCTTCACCTTTCAGTGTTCTGCTGCCTCAGTATTAACCTCATACAATCTTTGGAAATAGTACATACTAAGGGCTTAAATAATTTCCCCTACAAATTTCAGTTGTTGTGGATTACTTCATGCATTAATAAGTTTTAAATGTAAGAAAAATAAATCAATAAATGTAAGTAAAGACTATATTTACTGTGTGGAAGGCATAATAAAACTTCACAACAAATATTTACTATTGTATATTAATTGGTGATGATTATTAGAATTCTTTCTCATTCATTATATTTATACCCACAGTGCCTAGCACAAGGTGGGTGCTCCATTAATGTACGTTGCATAAAGTGTATGAAAATTACAATGGTCACAGGAGAAATTAGAAGGAAATTGCAGCTCAATTTTCTTTTGTTGTAAAATACTTATTTGTTGTTTAAAAATGTAGAAAAATATACCTAAGCAGAAGGAAAAGTCAAAATTATCCTTATTTCCAAAACTCAGAGGTAGAGGTGTAAATGTTTTGATGTATATTCTTCCACTTTTTCTCCAGGAATGATATTTAATTAGCTAGTTTTACATAAAGCAGGTCTCAATAAACAACCTTTAGCAACCTGGGAGGGTTTTTTTTTTTTCTGCACTTAATATATCATGAACAATCTCCATGTCAGTTGCCACACTTTTTCAAGTGACTGTGTTGCAACCCACTGTACTGACGGATTTAATTAACCACTTCTGTAATTATAACACATCAGGTGCCTTTTGTATTTTTCACTCTTTAACAGAATAGCCCTGCAGTTAAAGCTTTGTAACATCAGTGAGTATTCCCTTACAGTCAATTCCTGGAATTTACTTTTAAATTAGTGACCATTCCATGTTCCCCCTAGATTAAAAGGGGGAGGGTGATGTTAATTCAAAAATACTAATGACACCGCCTCTGCCTCAGCTGGATTGAGGTAGGTTTCTGACAAACCGCGCTGAACCCTGGGAGAGAATGAGAAAGCGAACGCCAGGCTCTAAAGCCATTCCATGGAGGGAGCGCTGAAGAAAGGTGAGAGGCTAGAGAGCCGGCGAGGGGGAGAGAGGACGGGGAGCCCGAGTCTGGAGAACCCCTGGTTTGTGAAACCTGGAGCAACCCCGCTCCTCTCTGAGGGCTGGGCTTTTGCAGCCCGCGAGGGAGGGCCGCAAGTGTGGCTCTGGCGTTCCAGGGGACAGTGGGAGGGCATCCCCGTGACCCTCGCAATGAGCAGCCCCCGTCCTCAGCTCTCCCTGAGACCATGGGACCACATGGCTGGGACTGAATTTGAGGCTCCAGCTCTGTCTTCTGAAATGCGGCTTAGGCCCGGCCCGATGGGGTTTTCTGAGGGGGCATGGTTATGCCAAGCTTGGCTCTGGCTGCTGCGGGCGGTACCCCTCGGTACCCTCTCCACTTACTGGTCAGGGCTCCAAGAAAGCAGAACCCGGGTGCGCATTCCTACCGTGCCTAGGATACCTCCCGCAGCTAAAAATAGTCGAGGGAGCGGAGCTCTGTGTAAAGCCAGAGAACCGGCAGTGAACTCAACTGAAGTCCTGGGTTCGAATCCAGATAAGGTCCCCTCCGTACGGAGGCACCTCGATCCACTTGCTCTCCGAGTCTGTTTCCCCCATGCGTGCCAGGATTTCTAAGGGGTTCTCAGCCCTCAGAGAGAAAAAGAAAAAAAAAAACCTCGATTTTTCTTTGCTCCTTCCCGAGGGCCTTGGGGCCTCGGGGCCGGGGACTGAGGCCGGGGGGAGGGGTGGGCCCGGCGGCTCATTACCGCGAGGTGTTGCCCTAGTTAAGTCGCGGGCCCGTTTGATCTGGCGGCGGGTGGCGAGAGGGAAAAAAGGAAAAAGTAGGGGGGTCAGCGTAAAGAGACGCTCACACCTCCCCCACCGTTTCCTCGCACCCATAAAACACCTTTTATTAACTCCTTCGCGTCCGGAAGGGCTGGCGTGGCCCATTCAGCTCCTGCCACGGTGTTTACAGCCAAATCTAATGGGGCCCCATATTCACCCCGATGCCGGGACGAGGCGCCTAAGACACGCCTGATCCCGGAGCTGCCTGGGGTCTCCTTTTTTGGCGCACGCCCCAACGCGAGGGCCTCCAACTCCAGAGCAAGGAAACGCCCAGAGACCCGCGCGTGCGTCTGCGCGCCTCCCTCGCAGTGAGCGCGGAGACCCGGGCAGGCACCGCAGACCACCGGTTCCCTCGTGCAACTGTGGGAGCTGTTAGGACACGTAAAAGCGCTTAGCCTAGAGCCTAGCACACAGTGGCGCGCAAACAAGAGTAGTTATCTGTACACTGTTATTTGGGGACTCGTAACACCAGCGTTTGCCTGCCCCACTTTAGCCTTCCACGCATCCGCGCCTTAGCAAATGCACCGCTTCTACTCATCCCCACACCCAGTCATGGGTGCGCACGAGGGGTCACGAAACCAGCTGTCGTGCACGAAGTGCCCTAATTAGCATGCACACACACACTCCCCCGCTTTTGCACAAATCCAGATGCTCTCTCACAAATATTTGTTGAGTGCTTTCTTGATGGAAAGAAACTTAATTGTCTCACTGTAACCATAAGCACTCACAAGCTTACTTTTCTCACGGATAAAGTAGTAACCGCTATGATTTGTCATGCGTGCTGGGAGCTGCCCTAGGCAGACACTGTGGTGGCCCCCGGCATAGCTGTGGCGCTCCGTGTGAGTTCCTGCACTATTACACACACACCTATAAGATCAGAATCTCACGTACAGGAACATATTCCCCAGTGCAAACCGCCCCCCCCCCCCTTCCAAGTTGCACTGCCTTCGGATGCCGGTGGTTTGTGTGCCAAGCCCCCTTCCCAATAACCCCAAACTACTTACTGCCTGCAGATGCTGGTGTGCATACTATCCTACACACAAGCCCCAGTGCTGACCCACATAAATCCCAGACTGTCCTCTCTGGGTCTAATTCGTTTCCAGTGTTCCCTTCTGTGGGTTCATTATATTCTAAGAACTTTCTTTGTCCCACGAATAAATCCTTTATCTGCCCTCTTTTCCTGACTGGATTCGTAACTTGGTTTGACATTTATCAAAACAGAAATCAGAACAGGAGGTTCTCTACCTAGCAGAAATGATGGGGCCAGTGGATATACCCACCAAGACATCACGCAGGCTACCTCCGATTTCAGAAAATCTTTTATTCGTCAAGAGCATAGATACTGCTTTGGCAAAGGGAGGGGGCGGTGAGTGGTCTTATAGGTTTGAGGTAGAAAAAGGGTAGGGATGGGGTAATAAACACCTGAGCACAGCAGGCATGGTAGGTAGTTTAAATACATAAAAACTTTTCAACATAGGGAAAAGTTTTTATTTAGGAAGGAAGGAAGGAAAGGAGAGAAGAAGGAAAGGAAAGAAAAGGAAAGGAAAGGAAACGGAAGGAAAGGAAAGGAAAGGAAAGGAAAGGAAAGGAAAGGAAAGGAAAGGAAAGGAAAGGAAACGGAAGGAAAGGAAAGGAAAGGAAGGGAAAGGGAAAGGAAGTAAGGGAGAGAAGGAAAGGAAAGAGAGAAAGTGTTTCCCTTGAAACTAAGTAGGAAGTGCAGCGACAATAAAATAAAATAAAATAAAATAAAACAGCACTGTTTGTAGGAGAACAACAACAAAAGGCACCCCTCCATCTTCCTGGTTTGGTTCTCTTTCCCGGGCAGAAAACTATTGATTCCTCTTATTGCATTTTAATTAGGAAAGAGAGCGCCTGGGGGGTTTTGCCGCAAAGCTGACTGGAGAACGAGGAAGAGAGCCAGAAGGCATAGTGGAGAAAGCATGGGGGTTCTAAATTCGCCCCAAGAGGGTTGGAAGGGTGCTTTTTAGCGCGCTGGAGTCCCGCAGTCCCTTTCTCCCGCATTGTGCAGCCAAGAGCCACTCTCTCAGTTTGGGGGGGGGGGGTGTGGATATATATATATATATATTTCTCTTTCTCTTAATGTATTAAAATCAACTTCAAATGACATTGCACGTGCGATCCAAGTGTGTTGTTGCAGCCAGCGACCTGCCAGCACGTAGCAGAGGCTCTGCGGGATGCGCCCTTATAAGCCCCCGGCACCCAGAGCCTGGCCCTCGCCGCCGCCTTCCTCTCCTCCCGGGGCTCCGGGTGTCGGGCAGCGGTGAAAGGGTCCTCGGCGCGGCCTCAGCTCACTGGTTTAACTCCAGCGCCCAGACTTGCTGCGGCCAGCCTGTGCGCCCTTTAATCCTCTTCTCTCCTGGGCCCAGGGCAGGAGGAAAGCCTTCGTGTTGCTGCTGCCAGAGGACACACACAAGAAAAGAGGCGAGAGACAGGTTTAAATTTTTCTGCTCCGATCGCCCAGGCATAGAGTTGGGGTGGGGAGAAGGTTTTGGGAGAAGTAACTGGGCGCCTTTAAATAAGTGACGGATTTCTGTTTGCGACATAGACAAACAGGCTCGTAAATTTGCCTTTATGCGCCAGAGTTCCTGGGGGCCCGGATGGGCTGGGCAACTTCTGGAGGTTTGGTAACGAGGATTTTCTGTGCCTGGTGAAATTGATGCGCGTAGTTTTGGCTTTAGGGCGCCAAAGGATGGCCGCAGAGGCGTTGGAATGGGAAGAGTGGGACTCGACAATTTTCCCGCTCTTGGACCTGCTCCCCCCACAAGTCCCACTCGCTTTCCAACCTAGTTTAGCGTCTGGGCTGGTTACTGGGTTGAGTCCCTCTGCTAGTGGACTGGGAGCCTCAGGTGGCTGGGCGAAGGAGGAACCAGTGGGCCTGGCCCGCCATCCTCCTTCCCGGCTCTTAGCAGAAACCAAGCGGTGCTACTTGAAGGAGGCGGCGACCAGCAGTGGGTGGGGATACGCCCAAAAACTCCCGGCGGGCAGGCATCACTCCGGCCTGCCTCTCCTACATCCCGACGGCTGTTTGGAGACTCGATGCCTATCGATCTTTCCCAGTCTCCCCAGATGAGCTATCCCTAGTTTACTACAGCCCCTGTGGGTCAAAGAAAACCCGGCGGGGCTCTACAGCCAAACGTGCGGCGGGCCTGAGCGCAGCAATTTAGAGAAAATAGTTCGCCAGCCTGGAAATCGCCTCCTTCGGAGGTCCCAGAGCCCTAGCCCAGCGGAACCGCGCTCGAGTAAGTGTCGCCCTCACTGGAGAGGATCGAGTAGGGACTGCGATCTCCAAAGCCAAAAGCAGTAGGTGAGACCCGTGCCTCTTGCTTGTCAGCCTTTACACACAAAACAATCAAGGTCGCCCTCAGAACTAGCTCGTGGGCAGTGGGGCAGTGGGACGCGCCCCGGAATGGGAGTAGAAGACCTGACTTGTTTTACCCCAGCTCCACCTCTGAGTCCTCGGGTAGATGACCTTTACCTCCCCGTCCGACTCTGGGCCTCAATTTCCCTATCCGTACAACAATGGAAGTAGCCTAGCCTCTCCAGCAAAAACCCTTGGAAAACAGTAACTGAGTCCACGTGCATAAATCGACACTCAGGCACATTAAAGTAACAAATTCCTGCAGCATTCTTAACGTGGATTCCCGGAAAGCCCGGGGATGGATCAAGACTCCTTTGAAATTGGAAGCGAAATAGAAGATGTGTGCATTTTCTCGGGTCTGAATCTTCCCTACAAATTAATTCAAATATGAATCTGCCTCCCACCACACACGCGATCCCACACTACGGCCTCAGAGCTCTCCGCAGCCTCTCAAAATCGCACACACAGCAACGCAAACCCCTTCCGCTCATACAGGGCCTGCGGGTGCTCACCCAGCCCGCACCCTTGGCCGGCGCCTGCAGGCCCCCTGACTTACCAGCTCCCTTTTCCGCTTGCTCTCGCGGCCGCCATCCGCCTTCTTGAGTTCGGCCTTGAAGGCTTCGGGGTCGCCGGCCTGAGCGTCCTTGGCCAGCACGTCCATCAGATAGGCGATGTAGCTGGTGGCCAGGCGCAGTGTCTTGATCTTGGAGAGCTTGGTGTCGGCAGGCACGTTGGGGATGCACTCGCGCAGCTCTGCGAACGCGCTGTTAATGCTCTCCGTGCGCCTCCGCTCCTTCTTGGGTCCCGAGCCTTTCCGCCGGCCCAGCCGGCCGCCGAGCGCCTCCAGCCGCGCGGGGCTCTGGCCGGGCCTGGCGTCCGGACCGTAGGCAGCGGTGGCCGCCGCGGCTGTGGGCGGTGGCCCGCCGGCGGGGAAGTCTGGGGCAGCGTCAGCGGGGCTCAGCAGCCAGCTCTGGAAGTAGGGCCGCTCCTGGTGACAGCGCGAGGCCGGGCCGAAGAGGAAGGGTTCGTGGAGCATGGGGTGCGTTGGGTGTGGGTGGTGATGGTGGTGATGGTGGTGATGGTGTGCGTAGCTGCCCACGAGGTTCATGTTGGAGCGGCCCCTGGCCTGCGCCTCCAGCCCGATTAGCGCCGCCCCATGCGCCCGAGAGACTGCCGGGGCCACCCGTGGGCTCTGGGGCGGCGCTCTGCTGGACGCCGCTTTCGGAGAGTCTGGGGCAAGGCTGGAGACAGACGCGCAGCCCACCGGCCTCTCGCTAGCTAGGACGCCGACGCCGGGAGACCTATTTAACCCTTCTTCGGCCTCCTCTTCAGGGTCTGGCTTATATAAGGCCACGGCTTTGATGTCAACCTCTCCCCGGAGCCAATGGCAGGGGGGCGGGGAGGAGGAAAAGGGGTGGCCGTCCCTGGCTTTAAGCTCAGCTAGCACCACCGGACTCTAGGCCGCCTGCGGGGACAGGGAGGCGGCCCCGCCTCTGCCTCCCCACCCCCAGTTCCCGGCTGGGCGGAGGCGGGGGCTACGTACTTGAGGCACAAGCCTGTCAACACCCTAGACGGTGGCTGCCACCTCCTTCCTGTGGACCCAAGGAAAGCCATCCAGAATCATCCAGCGAAAAGAAGGCCTTCATGTAGAGCCCACTCTTTGATTTTACAGATACGGAAACTGAGACCCAGACAGAGAAAGTTTCTTGTTTCTAGACTGTACAGAATTCAGAATCGAAATTCTAGCCATTCTCAGTCCTGAGCTCCATCTACTCCCATCAGCCTCAGAGTCAGAAGATGAGAGGTCCTTGCTGGAGGCAGCATAGGCCCTTAATGGTCTCCCCTAAGCACTCCCAGCCCTTAGTCATCATTCCCACCTGGCAGGGACTGTGAACCGTACTGTGGAGCCCAGTAGGGCATGCTCTTCTGCCCAAGGCATCTACACCATCCCAAAGACTGCCACTGGCTGGAGAAGACTTTGGAGTGTGAGGGAGGGGGAAGTGGAGGAAGGCAGGCTCCAAGCCCAGAGGCATTTAATGATTTGTTCCGGGCTCCAGGGCCTGAGAGTCACTTTTCTCGGCTCCCGGGCGCTAGATGCAGTCCAAAGGCTGGATGGAAGGCCCGAAGCACAGCCACATTGGGTCACTCCACCCAGATGTCACTGCTTGAGAATGTTCCCTTGTCTAAAGACACCAGCACCAGGGCTCACACCAAGAGAAATCTGCATTTGGCAGTAAACAGATAGCGAGGGGACCACGACCTCCACGCTGTTCACAAGGCTGGCACAGCCAGAGAACTGCCATGGCAGTATCTCACACCCACCAAAGCAGAGGGACATCCTGGCTGGGCAGACCTCCGCCATTTCCCCTCCCAGCTAGGGCCTCTCCGAATCTCCAGTTCTCTCCACAAGGGCCTTTCCCCGGGCTCTCATTGGGACCTGGAAATCCCTGGGTGGCAGTGTTTCTCCTAGAATTCTCTTTCACCTCCCACGGAGGTAGCTTCCCAGCTGATGCCCTCATACCTGGGCGCCCCCATCCACACCAGCCTTTCCCAGCCAACCGCCTTCCCTAGGTGGGGCTGAGGGAATGCGCCTTTCTCTCCAAAGTGATCTCCGGGCGCAGGAAGAAGAAGATAAATATGTGACTCCTCTTTTCAAAGGACAAATTCACTCCTTTATGCACTCATTCAACATTGTTTATTGACCACCCACTATGTGCCAGACCTACTAGTACAGAGGCAGAGGGAGAAAGGTCCACTCTCTCCTTGTGGGGATAGGAAAGGTAAGGCCCAGAGAAGATCAAAGATTATCCTTGGGGCTGGTAGCCCGTGGAGATGTGGTACTTTTCTCCTGCGAATACATGGATCCAGGAGGGGACACCACAGGAGAGAAGAGGACAAGTTCCACTTCTGCCCAGGTCCTGGGCAGGTTCCACTGGTGGGAGCTCGGCAGGGCTAGAGGTGCGCAGGGGTGGGGGGAAGGGAGGTCCTGGTTTCCTGCCTGAGGCGGGCTGGAAACCCGCCGCTCTCCCGGGCGCCTGGCGCCAGCAGCGCCGGGGTTGGGCCGATCGCAGAGCCGGAGGCTTGCCGGGAGGGAGCTCCAGGCGCCTGGTTCAGCCTCGGCTCCACGGGGTCCGCGCCTGCCTGGCCTGGAGGCGCTCACCAGTGAGGGTGTCCAGGTAGAGAGTTGTCATTACCCTGGGGAGAGGGACCTCCGTCCTCAACACACACCCAGCCGACCTTCACCCGCAGCATCACGCAGCAGCACACTGGGGCTCCTGATAACCCATGCACATGTATGTGCACACGGGCTCACAAAAATCACTGGCATCCACAGAAGCCCAGTATCCACACAGACGCCAAAAAGTATGTGTGTTCCCACGATAACACATTTACACCCACAAGACACACAGCACTTCAATATTCATGCATTCCTAGAATTTTATGCATTATCTCTCTGTCACCCACAGGGCACACATCCCGATTCAGATGTGTTACAGCTGGGAGCCACTCCCCAACCTGTAAGCAGGCAGGCATAAAGATACCATCACTCAGTAGAGGCACACGAATTCTGTGGAAGTAGCTCACAGCTGCAGGGTTTTACACATAGTCTTATGCCCACGATTGTGCACAGGCACACCAATTTGTATTTTCTTACAACTCCTCACAATTATCAACACAGCACGGACTTCTGAAAACCTCATCATACATTTCACGTATTCTCCATGTGGAAACTAAGTCTTCAGTCCCGCAAACACACCCAGGTGCACAGCCGCAATGACTACTCTGTACACACAGGTGCTCAGACGTAGACGTTTTCACATGTGTGCAACACTACACACAGTCACACGGATTGCAAACACTTTAAGACAGCCTGACATATATTCTATATTGCCTATACAACCACATTCACAAGCCCTGGAAATGAAGTTGAACGATAGAGGCACACTGTCCCAGCACCCACATGAAGGGCAAGCACTCCTATACATACTGGCAATTATGCACATACAAACTCACAGCTCCAGCACCCACCCACACACATCCAAGTCGGTTCCCCCACCTTAACACAGATCACTCGGGGGCCAAATACACCCCCATAGTTCCTTCCTGGTTAGTGTGGTAGGAAATGCATTATCACTACTGGACGATGACTCCCTTGAGGGCCCTGAGACTGACCGGCAGCCTCTCCTGGGCAAAGAGCAGGGTGCCCCCCAGTCACCTGGGCTACAGAAAATGCTGTTCCTGTCCCCGCACAAGCCCCACCCCTGGGCGCGGAGGAGTGGAAGCCGTCAGCCAAGCGGCGCCCGCACTGGGAACGCAGCCCTAGGGGACCCGCTGGGGCTTCGGGTTTGGCGGCCTCCAGCAGGATGGACGCCACCGAGAGCGCCCGCGTAGACCGCAAGGCGCCTAGGCTCCAGCCTCGGCCTTCAGGAGCACTCCAGTGTACTTTTTAACTTCAGCTCGGCTCAGGTGCGTTTGGAGTGCGGCAAAACTCGGCAATGGGGACCTGGTGAGGACGCTCTCTCCGCCCCGGGCCGAAACTGCTGATTGAGAGATAAGACACGTGCGTTCCTTTCCCTTTCTGAGCCTCAGTTTCCCCAGTTTCAGAAGAAAGAACTGATAGTCTGGAGTTTCCATTCCCAGCTCTGGACTGTTGCACGGACCCCACCCTTGTTGCTCTCTCCGCGGACGCAGGCTTAGCGCTCCACTCTGGGAGCCCTAATGGGAGGCCCGGCCCAAGTCTGCAGACCCAGGATAAGGAGCTGCGCAGTCCGAGCGGCCTACGCGCCTGGCCACACTCTCCAGGGGGCCCCCCTCCCTTCCGGTACCCCGCCGTGCTCACCCGGAGAGCGCCTTCTGATGGTCTGGCACTCTCAGCGTTTTCAAATGCGCGCTTTTTCCTCCAAGTGTGCTAGTGAGGTCCGGCAAGAACTCTACCCCCATCTTACAGGGCAGAGAGCTTAAGCACAGAGAGGTTAAAAAACTGCAGTAAAGGAGTGCTTAAGAGAGACTGGCTCCGGATCTGGTGCACTTGGGTTGAAATCCGCCACTGTCGCCCCTCCTTAACTTTAAGGAGACCTTAGATCCTTAAGGGATCCTTAATGGGAACCTTAAGATCCTCAGTTTCCTCCTCTGTAAATTGGGACACGGTAACCACCCGCCCAGAGTGCTGGCTTAAGGCCGATTGAAATAATATAGGTGAAGCTCTTAGCACGATAACAGTAAACCTGGATAAGTAGTGCTCTGTTTGGGGGACTAATTTAGCAAGGGAAGAAATGGAGTTTGGGAGTCCATACGACTGCATAGCACTGGACAGGGAGAGTCCAGGCCACTGGTCCTGATCTACCCAAGCCTGTTTCTGACCGCATTGGAGTCTTCCTCTTTCCCCAACTACCCTACAGAACCCCACTGCCCTAAGGCTGGAGGTGAGGGAGACCGAGCTTTGCCAGATGTGGGGGTTCTGTCGCCAGAGACTTGAATTGCTTCCCACCCACCGGCATTTCACTCATTGTATGATTTGGGGGGAGTTCGGGCGCCCTCCGAAACTCAGTTCCCCCATCTGTACAGTGGGCTGGCTGTACCAGCCGCTCCGGAGTGACTTCGACCTGGGCCTAAGGGTCCTTCTCCTGACCTTGTCCCACTCCTCCCCTTACTCCTACCTCCACCCCTCGCCTCCACCCCTCGCCCCTGGACAGGAAGGCCTGAGAGCCTGCGCCTCGGCGCCCACCGCAAAAACTTCTCCCACTGAGTCCCGTGACCTTGACGCCACTGGCAATCCCCGCACCGGACCCCTTATCTAAATAGGGCCGTAAATCAAAGACCTGTCAGGGCCCGGGTAATTACAGGAACTCCATAAAAAGGACCCGGCCGGCCGCCTGTTTATATTAGCGCCGTGTAAAATATTCTCGCTGTCTTGGGGAATCGCGTCGCGCAGTAACGCACCATAAATCAGCCCGCGGGCCATTTACCCCGCAGCTTGAGCGCGCAAATCCCTTAAACATTTTCTGCGGCATCTAAAGAGTGCCTAGGGCTTTCCAATCTAGCCCAATCCGCTTCCCCGGTCCGGGGACAGTTAGGGCAGGGGAGAGAGAGAAAGCTTGTCGATTGATTTCTCCTATAACCTCCTAGTGTGAGAGGACTCCTGGACTTCGCTGATGTGGGAAAGCAGCAAGTCTATGGAGAGATCTTGTTAGGACAAATAGGGGAAACCGGCGCAGAGAGGGCAAGAAGTTTACCTAAGGGCACACAGCCAATGAGGGTCAGAGACGCCGCTGGAGGCCAGACCTCTAGGGAAGACCCGACTGATGGCAGCCTCTGTCTCGCCTTATTCCCCTCTTTCCTGGAATGAGGACTGGTCCAGCCAGAGAGGGTCCAAGCCACACGCTGACATTCCATTCTCTACCTTTTCGCTTCGGGGATCCCTGAGCTTCCTACAACTGTGCGCAACATTCTGTGCGTTCTTGCGTGAAGCGGGGCCTCTGGTTCCCCTTGTTTTACAGGTGGCAAAACACGGGCGCAAGAGGTTGGGGCGCAGCTAGGAATGAAGGCCCTCCGTTACTAAACTAATCCATTTTCAGTTTGCCTCCATTCTTTCCTAAAGAAACGCTAAGAGAAAGAGAGAAAACGGGAGAGAAAGAGCGCATGTGTTGGGGGTGGGGGGCAGGGAACGAGAGGCAACCCTGTCCATTCTTAGGTTTGTAACTGCCTCAAAAATACACAATCTATTTAAGGTGAACCTGACGCTGCCCATTGTCTAATAAGTAACATAAATCAAGGTTATGGAAAAAGAATATTAAATTTTCCGTGTCTTCCCTCGGGGCTGGGACCTAAGGAGTCCGGGAGAATTAAACATCTTCCTCCCCCATTCCCTTTCCTTTCCCTTCCGAAGTCCGTAAATGACAACGTGTTTACACAAGTTTTTATGTCGTCTAAGCTTCGTCCCGGCTCCGTTTCCTCCTCTGTGTATTTTCCGCGCAGAGAGATGTCTGCTTCAGGACACGTTCAACCTAAACAGAACCCCGTCTGATTGGAAAACGTATTTATTTGAAAAATCGTAACTCACAGTTTTGGTGAAAACGGCCCCCAAATTTATGGGATCGTTTGGGCGCAGGCCGTAAATTAAAAGCACCGGACACCCCCTTCATCCCCCTCCCCCCCTGCCTCGTCCCGAGGCAGCTCCGGTCAGCTTCTCCGGAGCGTGAGCAGGAGACAACCCCCTCCCTGCTCCAGTCCCTCGCGTGGTTAGTTGCCTGTTCGCGGGCAGGTGGATTTCCTGGTTCCTTTCCACCCAGTCCCATTGCTTCGGGGCAATTTCATTCTGCTTAGCCTGGCAGCTACGAGTTTCAAGTGGTCAGTTATCGGTGTTCTGTTGTGCACCCTCTGTTTTAAGGGTTCCAGGTTGTTCGTTAATTGCACGCTGGTTAGTTTCATGGTGCTAGGTTGCAGGTCCCTGGCGCTGGTCCACAATTGATCAATTGTGTGCCAGGCTGTTGTACACCAAGAGGCTTATCTCTGGTCAGTGTCACGAAGGTCAATTTCACCGCCTGGCCTGACTGTTTCTTCCCAGGTCAGAGAATTTGTTTCCTTTTTCAATCCAACGTGAATGCCTTGGAAGGATGAAATCAATCCATTCCACCTATCTTTTGGATCCTGCTGCTAGCCTACCAGGGTAGGCTGAGGGTTGGGGGAAAGCTGGAGCTGGGACCCTGTCCCCAAACACAGATGCCACCATGGGCTGGGGAGTCCTGTAGTCCAAACACAGCGGAAGCACAGGGCCTTCACCAGCAATCCTGGAGTATGCTTTCTCCCGGAAATGCATGGTTGAGCCACATCTCTCCGTCTTTTTTACTAGGGATCGTGCACTTCTCTGGCAGCATCCCCATGGGAAGGAAAGGGGGCGGGGAGGGCAGGACCTCAGTTCCAGACTTGTTCCTCTAACACAGCTATCTCAGGGAGAGGGGGTTGGCGATTCCGCCAAACTTTTGCACACGCTGGAGCAATGCAAGAATGGTGGTGGAAATCTGAAGTTGTGCAGCATCTCATCCCAATCTACAGGTTTCCACCGCAAGCCTGGGCCCTCAGCCACTACCTGGCAAGAGTGACCTATACATGGTAGTATTCAGTTCAAAGAAATGCAATACGTTTCAGCAGAGAAAACCCAATCGGATCAACCTGATCTGTTCTGGAAGATTAAGAACTGGTAGGAGGTAGAATCGGTCAGAAATGGTGAGGTGACAGGATTGTTCTCCCATTATCCCCGCCTTAAAACTTGGGGCTGGGGGTATAAGAAGGGCTCCTCCTCCTCGAGCCTCATTTCTCCCAATCTAAAATGGAATGGGTAATGGGATCCACACTTTGTACAGCTGCTGACAGGACCGGAGCAAGACACGGACTTTTAAAGGTGCCTGGAGGCCGAGGTATTAATCTTGAGAAATCTGTGCTTGTCTGATGGAGAAGTCCACAGGAACTCAAATGTTTGGGCACTGGACTGGGGGGATGGGTCAGTGGCCAGCTACACTTACTGGTGAATATTCTGGCCTCCTCTCAACTCTTTCCTTCTGCAGATAGGCATTCGGAAACTGAGTCTGCGGGCAAGAAACTGCATCATTATTAGTCTTATTATTTTAAACGGGGCCAGGCAACATCCGTCATCTTTCACATAATGGTCAATTGTAAACACACTTTAAGAGAGAAACACAAAAAAGGGATTTAATGTTGACACTGGGAAAATGCTTAGCTCTGGCGTTGCTGGGGAATTGGCAGGCTCTCTTGTCCTTTGGGAGAGAAGTTAAGTGCTTAGTGTTTTTTTTTTCTTCTTTGCTTTTTTCCATTGAATTTTTAAATCTCTCAGGGGTCTTCTTTGTCTCTTTAGTTTAAGGAGAGAAGTCCATGCTTAAAAAGTCAGGGGTGGATGAAAGGATAAAAGGGCTTTGGGAGGGAGAAGGGGTGGGGCAGGCATAGTTGGCCTGTCTGACCAGCACCTTCCCCAGCGTTTGCTCCCTCTTCTCTACAGATCCCCCTGCTGCATCAGAATGTGGTTCTGGAGCAGGAGGATGAGAAACCAAACAGAAGGTGGGAAAAGCAGAAATGAGGAAGAAAGGCATACCTGGTAACTGAAGAAAAGGGAAGCATCCTTTTGTTTCCCCTCATTATCAAACATGAGAGGCAGCACCCTTCCAGAAAGTCCAGTCCAACCACCCCTTCCTGGTGGGAAGGTCACTCCCTAGCCACATGAACTCCACACCCACACCCCCATCAGATCACCTACACACACCACTGGGCACAAGATTGTCCCCATTCTCTTCCCAACACCATTCAGATCATGGAGCAAAAACCACGAAGTCACAGTGGAAATCACCCCCAAACTCAAACCAACTGCTGGTAGTTAGTAAATTCATTTTCATTCATGCAAGCAAGGCCCTCGGAAAGTCTATTTTAAAAAGAGCAACAAAGGTGGCAGGAGAAGAGAGAACAGAAAGGAAAGCCTGGAAACCAGAGCAGAAATTAATTTAATTACCTCCTCTCCCCTGCTATAAATTCCACAGAGGAAATCAAATCTTTCTGTGCATGTGTATAAAAACCAATCAGTCTATGGAGCTCGCCAAAACCCATTATGTCTCAAACTGGGTATCCTAATTGAATGAATCTGACTGTACCAGGCAACCAGGAATCACCCGAGCCAGGTTTTTCCGAGCCTTTGCCACGGAGCCAGAGAGGATAAACATGGGTTGGAACCACACACTAATCAGCTTGCTTGCAGAGAAGGGGAACTTTCTCAGTCTCAGCGCTGGCAGATGCGTCCTAACATTTTGCGTCAGATTGTAATGGAATATTTCTCATAAACAGCCAAGTGTCTCTCCCAGCCACTCACCTGACATGTTTCTTGTTGTTTAACTTCAGATCTGACAGATGATGATAACCTGGAAAAGAGAGAGGTTACAAATGCCGAGGGCTGCGGGGCTGGGCAGTGTAAAGGGCGCCCGCTCCAGAACTGGGACAGGGCTGTGATTTGTAGGGCCAGGAAAACGCTGTTATGCAACCAGAGGCAAGCAGGCTGGTGCGGGACGGAAGCACGCAGTGAGAGAGCTTGGGCTGCTTGCTCTAAGGCCATGTGCCACTTGTTTAGTATCCCCTGCTGTCAGATGGAGGATGCCCCCTCCCTCTAGCCTCCCCACTCCCCCCCCCCCACACACACACACCCCGTCTCAGGGGCACACTGATTTATAGCACCTGTTAAAAACACGTAATGGATGCAATTAGCTGTGGCACTAGAGGAAAAAAAGGGAGGAGTTGACTTTATTCCAATAAAAGATAAATGTGTTTGTTTTCATGAACTTAGTTCATTCATTTAAATTTCTGAGACCAATTAAAAAAAAATCATTGCTGCTTTCTTTGCTACATGGGAATCATGCTATGATTGGTTTTCATTGGCATTGGTTCTTGAAGTCGAATGGGTATTACAATCCCCTTGTTGAATATGTTTCCAAGGCGGGGAAATTTGCAGGATTGGGATGGGCACAGGATATGCATTTCCAATAAAGCTCATTCTGATGCAGGAACCGTGCTTTGAGACTACAACTTGCATGAATATGGTAGGGGCTCAAGAGTAACCTATTTACCAACAAATATATTTTCTTGTTAGCTGCGTGACTCTAGCAGAGTCAATATAAACACACAGTTAAATGTGATACATGTCTATCGTGGAAAATTTAGAAAATATAGAAAAGTAGAGGAAGAAATGACAGTTTCCTGGATCCTAACAAGCTATTTCAACTCCCTGAGCTGTAGCTTTCTCCACAGAACCCTACAGACTCCAAAAAGAGACAATGCTCTTATCTTCACCTGTCCGACACTTAGCACCCAACACACAACTGGCACATAGTAGGACCTCCAAAAAATATCCGCTGAAAGAAATAATTGGTTAAATGAAGCTGTGGTTTAGATGATCTCTAAAGTTACTTCCAACCCTAACATTCTATTTTTCATTTTCTGCTCTAGGGGAAAAAATGTAATTGCATAAACTCAGATATATTTGTCACTGGGACTCTTGACGTTTAAACATGTATATGCTTTCTTTTTCCCGTGTCTTGTCACTTGATCTGACAGCTTTCTGCTTGCTCTGTTTGATATTAGGTTAGGGTTGTCCTTGCCTGAGGCAGCCCGGCCGCCACTGTGGATTGGAAGTGAGTCGGGTGGTCCTCACCTTGTACCAAACGGAATGAGCAGAGGAGATTTTTGAAGACTCTAGCAAAATTGCATGAACAGCCCAAGAAAGAGGATGCTGAGCTGTTTGCAGTTCACAAGTGTGCAGTTCTTTCCTGAAACCATGAGGCAGACCCCTCCCCTTCTGTCACAGCACACAAACATCGACAGCTGCATTAAGCTCTTACTGTGTGTTGTGCACTGTGCACACATCTCCCATTTAATCCTGGAAGTGAGGCTGTTAACTCCATTCTATAGATATGCAGATAGACCCAAGGTCACTCAGCTAGGACACTGGAGAAGTAGGATTCAAGCCCAGGTCTCTATTGACTCCAAAGTCCTTGTTTTTAACCACTGTAATGATGTGTGTGTTGAGAGTGGGAGAGGGATAGTTAATACCCTGAAAATATTTTTTATTTCTCCAACAAACAATACTTTAACAACAATAATGTACTGTCATTAAAGAATATGAACCTGCCACCTGTTTCACTCCCTCACCCCCAAATACCATATACTAAGACTCTTTCCTGTTACACAGAGTTCATGTTTATCAGGGTTTTTTTTTAAAGTGTATTTATTTTTGATAGAGAGAGGGAGAGCGTGAGCGGGGGAGGCAGAGAGAGAGGAGGACACAGAATCTGAAACAGGCTCCAGGCTCTGAGCTGTCAGCACAGAGCCCGACACGGGACTCGAACTCATGAACTGTGAGATCATGACCTGAGCCAAAGTCAGACGCTTAACTGACTGAGCCACCCAGGTGCCCCATGTTCGTCAGTTTTAATGGTGCTTTAATGGTTCGTCAGTAGTATACGGTGCTCATCAGGCTGCATCTAAATAGATAACTCACCATAATGAGGTTATAAACCCCATGAGGCGAGGAGTCAAATCCGTTCTATTCACCAGTGTATCCCTAGCACTTGGCATAGTACGTAGGCCTAGAAATCACTAAGTAAATATTTGACTGAACAAATGGTAACTTGCTTAATATAGACAACTCTGAGGAGATGCTTCTGGCACTGTGATCATCTAGAAGTTAATCATCACACAGTCAATGCTCAGCAAGATGTGGTTGAAGGAACAATCTTTTAGGAGGAGAGCTGGCACATGGAATTTTTAAAATAAAGTCTCACTTAAATTAGTAAAATGGAAGTAAAATAGCTTCTGCACCTGAGTTAAGTCCCTTGCTATGCTCCATAAGGAAGGCCATGTTTTCTGATCTCAGCTCTGTGCCCCCAGCCCCCAGATCCTCCCCAGAGACCATTAAGTCCCAAGTCTGTGTGTCTGTAAGGTGCTAAGTCACATGTCCTCTGCCAGAGCTAGCCCTGGAGTCAAATGCCAATCACGTCTGTCGGGATGATTTGCTTCTAGAAGTCATAGTTGTCATAGTTGGCACTACTCCCATTTATATTTTTAGAATGGATTTCTAGGAAAAATGTGAATATAGCATAATGTTGAGTTGAAAAAGCAGGAGACAAAATTAAATATACTGGGCTTTTTTTCCCCTTTAAAATAAGAAAGGCTTTATTTTAAAAAAAAGTTTTTTTACTTGTGCGTGTGCGAGAGAACACATGAGTGGTGGAGAGGGCCAGAGGGAGAGAAAGAGAAAGAATCTCAAGCAGGCTCCATGCTCAGCACAGAGCCCAACATGGGGCTCAATCCCCTGACCCAGGGATCATGACCTGAGCTGCAATCAAGAGTTGGACGCTCAACTGTCTGAGCCACCGAGGCACCCCAAGAAAGGCTTTAGACAAAACAAATAGCATGAATCCACATCCAAATGCAAGTGAGAGATTTCACTGGGTTTTATAAAAGAAATTTGCACTCGGGCATCAACTAGAAACCAGAGCCATCTCATAGGCATATGAAAGAAGACATCCCAAAATAATCATCGTTGATGGAATCATTGGAATTATGGATGATAATTTTGCCTTTCCTCTACTTTCACACTTACTGTAATGGTGTATAACTAAAAAATAAATTCAGGGCACCTGGGTGGCTCCATTGAGCATCAGACTCTTGATTTTGGCTCAGGTCATGATACCGGGGTCATGGGATTGAGCCCAGCATTGGGCTCTGTGCTGAGTGTGAAACCTGCTTACAATTCTCTCTCTCCCTCTGCCCCTCTCCCTGGCTCATGCTTTCTCCATAAAATGAAATGAAATGAAATAAATTCATACTCCAAACTAAATATATAACATGAAAAATAATTCCTGAGAGAGGAGACAGTCAATAAGAAAAAGTACCAAGGTAACTTGGACAATAAAAATAATTACCCCAACAATAACATTTATTTGACATTCATAATGTGATAGGCAACATATTAAGAATGTTACATGGTTGATCTCATTCACATCTCAAAAGTACTTCATCAGAAAACTGCACTCATTATCCCCATTTTACAGGTAAAGAAACTGAGGCACAGAAAACTTAACTTGTAACTTGTCCAAGCTTTCCCAGCTAGTAAGAGGCAAAGATGTGCTTTGAACCCATGGATTCTTTAAACACGTTTATGAAAGGATAGAAAAAAGAAGGAAGGAGAGAGGAAGGAAAGACTGAGAAGAAAATTTCTCCATTGGTAAGAATGAAATGGAACCAGTGAAATGGATGTCAGAGATATCTGTTCGCTAACCCCGCATGGAATCACCTTGAGGGCTAATTAGAAATGCAGAATCTTAGCTTCACCTCAGACCCACTGAATCAGAATTTGCATTTTTAAAATATTTCAAGGGATTCAGAGACACATGAAAGTCTAGAAGCTCAGTTCATATAGAATCCATTTGAAAAAAAAAAAATAGAGAAAACCCATTTGTGTTTGTCGGGACTGGTACCACCTTAGAAATAGGGGCCTAGCTGCATGAATCCATGTTTTTCAACTTGGGCATGATCCCTGTTTCCTCATTGGGAAAACACCTTGCTAGATTGCAATCAGAATTTTTTTTTTTTTTTTAAAGAATAGAATAGAAGCTATCAGAAGGCATCTCACGAAGGAAGGGTAGATGTTACTGCATGGAACCTTTATATTAAGTATGTGTGTGTGTCCTAGGTCTTGAGCTGCAATGTCTGTCTTATGAACTCTTTACCAAAAAAAGGTTTTAGCGTCTGGCCTTCACCCTGTGGCCTGAGGCAGCCTTGAAATTCCAGGCTGACATTTAGAGGTGTGGTGGACCCACTTCCCATTTCTGCTAAATGTAGAAACTCTGACCGAAAAAGTTGGGTGGGTGGAGGGGGCGGAACATCTCACAAATGATCTATCGTTCTGTCCAGATGCAGAAACCTGGGCCCAGAGAAGAGAAGGACTCACCCAAGGTCACACAGAAAAACTGAGACTTGTGCCTTTGGAAAAAAGGAGCCTCACAAGGTCAGCTCTTTCATTCACTTTTTGTCCCAATCAAGGAAGACCTGAGTGGCTGGATTGGGATCTGGCCAGGAGGCCATGCAGCTGGGGGACATGACTCTGGAATGTGTTGGGGAAACAAGACGCCTTCTCTTCCAGGCCCGACAAGCCAACAGGCCGATGTGTGGCCAGAAAGGGCCCTGGTTATCTGCTGCCCGCCTCTGTTTCGTTTGGTCTGTCAACTCCAGCAGCAAAGTGCCCCAAACGTGTGAGGCTTGATAAAGGTGGGAAGGTAAGAGGGTGGAGGTGGCAGGACATCAGGGACCAGAGCTTGAGAGATGTTCCAGAACCTCTGCTTCTACATTTCCTCTCAAGAGGCTGGGAAAGCCAGTCAGACCTTCCTAGTCCCCTTCATAGTGTCCCCTCCCTGCTGATTGTGGCTGAGACCCTGAACTTCTCTGGGTGTCTGGGTCCACTCCATCTCAAGCTGGAACAGGATAAGATCTTGAAACTTAGATGCTGAATCAGAGGATTTAGAAATTTTAAAAGAAATCTACCCTTTTGTTCTTTTTGTATGTTTTTAAACTCAAAAAGTAATACGGAGAACTTGGGGAAGAGAAGAAAACAGCTATAACCCTACCACCCCCAAATAGCTGTCACCACTATGATATGTGTGGTTTTCAAAATGGAGTCGTAGAGTCTATCCTGTTTTGCCTTGCTCACTTAGCAATGGGTTGTGAGTTTTATTTATTTTATTTTTATTTTTTATTTTTTATTTTCTGGTCAATGAATATCGTTTACTTTATATTACCTGGATATTTGATGATAATAAAGAATTATCATGGGTTGCCTGGGTGGTTCAGTTGGTTGAGCATCTGACTCTTGATTTCGACTCAGATCATGATCTCGTGGGTCGAGATCTCATGGGTTCGAGCCCCACGTCGGGCTCTGTGCTGACAGTGCAGAGCCTGCTTGGGATTCTCTCTCTCCCTTTTTGTGTCTTCCCTGCTCACACTCACTCTCTCTCAAAACAAATAAATACACTTAAAAATTTTTTTTTAAAGAATTATCGTTAGTTTTTTAAGTATGACAATGACATGGTGCCTATTCTGTTTTTTACACAGTCCTTCTAGAGATACACTCTGAGCAGTTTCTATGTCAAATGATGTCTGGGGTTCCCTTCCAAATAACACAAGAGGGTGCATTTGGTGGCCGTGGAAATAAAACAAACCTGGTCATTGGTTGAGAATTGTTGACACTCTCTTGTCTACCTTCTTAGATAAGAGGTTTTATCAATATTCTTCTGTAAGAGTAGAGGGGTTTTTGTTTTTTGTTTTTTGCCTATTTTGATCACAGATCCCTTTGAAAATTTTAAGCAGGCTATGGACCCACTTCCCAGAAAAATCCACATTCCCATATCATACCCACAATGGTAGGAGGTTCACAGTCCCCTGAAACCCGATTGGGTATCCCAGGTTAAGAACTCCTGAATTACAGGGGCGCCTGGGTGGCGCAGTCGGTTAAGCGTCCGACTTCAGCCAGGTCACGATCTCACGATCTCGCGGTCCGTGAGTTCGAGCCCCGCGTCAGGCTCTGGGCTGATGGCTCGGAGCCTGGAGCCTGTTTCCGATTCTGTGTCTCCCTCTCTCTCTGCCCCTCCCCCGTTCATGCTCTGTCTCTCTCTGTCCCAAAAAAAAAAAAAAAAAAAAAAAACATTAAAGAACTCCTGAATTACAACATGATTACGTTTTAAGATTGCATAGTATTCAGGTAGCTCTATCATCATTCACTTAACCAATTCCCCTATTATTGGAAATTTTTATAATGACTGAATTATTCTTTAAATTTGTTTTTAATCTCTATTTATTTTTGAGAGAGAGAGAGAGAGAGAGAGACAGAGAGAGTGCGAGCTAGGAAGGAACAGAGACAGAGGGAGACACAGAATCCAAAGCAGGCTCCAGGCTCCGAGCTGTTAGCACAGAGCCTCACATGGGGCTCAAACTCATAAACTGTGAGATCATGACCTGAGCCGAAGTGGGACGCTTAACCGACTGAGCCACCCAGGCATCCCAATGACTGAATTGTTCTTAATGAAACATTCTGTGACCTGTATCTTTGCATGTATATTCCTGATGACAAAGTCCTAAAAGTATCAAAGGACGCGCCCACTGAAAAGGTTTTTCTTACAGAATATCACGTCGTCCCAGGAAGTATAGTTCATGTCTTTTCAAATCCGTTTCCATCATTGGAGTCAAGATCTCTGGGGTGAAGCCGGGGCTGCATGGCAATCCGCCCTGACTCTCCGAGGCTGTGTTCCCACCTGCAAACGCAGGGTTAAACTAGCTGACGCCCTGGATCTCCCACTCTGTTCCATGATTCTTCCAACCTCAGAAATTCAGGCAAACGCTATGTGCTCTTCACAGACCCCATACTTCTGCCTTTGCTTGAAGGGCGGACCCCGTGTGCATCTAACAATTCTTGCTGCCCGTGGACCTCCTCCCCCAGTCGACCTCTGCCCACCAGGCACTCTTCCTAAAACCTCCACAGCCCGAGAGGCCAGCTTTAGTGGGCTCTGGAGTCAGATTTTTAGGGTTGGAATCCTGACTCCAAGCAGGGTGTAACTTTGGGTAAGTGGCTAAACTCTGCTGCCATCTCTGGGTGTTTAATATCAGTACTACCTGACAGGGTCGAGTGAGGATGAATTGAGCTAGTACGTGTTAAAGTGCTTAGTACAGTGCCTAGCATATAGTGAACACTATCAAATACTTGCTATTGTTACTACACCTCTTGCTTCCCCAGCCCCCTCTGAGGACGCTCCTTTGCCCACGGCCAGCCCCCTCTGAGGATGCTCCTTTGCTCCTGGACCCCTCTCCAGCACCTGTCCACAACCTTCCTTAGAGCCTATCTGCCTGTGTCCCCTCATACACCCTGTTGTTAAACCAACTCGAACAATTCCTATCTCCACCCCTCCCATCACCCCCAACCATTATGCCGTAAGTGTTCCTTCTTGGCGCCTTGGCTGGAGTTTTTTTTCCCTTCATCCCAAATGCATCTCCTTCTAGAGCCCTCCAGAGGAAGAACCAGGGCTCCAATCTACTCATGCCCGAGCCAAGACTGAGCCCCCAGAAGTCCCTGGTCATACACGGCCCTTCCAGTTCTGGAAAGCTCACTGGTTCCGGAATGAGACCTGGAAGTTCATTCCCTCCTCTTCTTGCTTCATTTATGCCCTCTTCGCATCCATTCCCAGAAGCTCTGTGTGTCACCCTCAGCACACTGCCCCAGCTTCCATAACCCACACACGTCACAGCAGCACCACCAGGAGCCGCCATGTTGTGGCCAGAATTTGAGAATCCAGGCTGAGGAGCCTACGGAGAAAGCCTCTTCCACCCAGCCTGGAGAGCTTGGCTAGATCATTTGCCCCCTCAGACACTCCCTTTTCTCATTTGAGGGGTGTGACATGTGTCAGAAGTACTAGAACCTTTGGAGATGGTTTTATGCAGATCTGGGGCTGTGCAGCCCAGGCTGGAACCCAAGACTCATAACAAAGGGTGACCTTGGGCTCAGGCTCACCAAGCCCCAAAATGACGGGGCTGGGTTTTCCTACGAGACCCTCAGGCCTAACATTCAGCCCCCACTCTGTGAAGGCCACCTATCTGAAATGTCATCTCCAATGTCTTTCCTCAAGTGGTCTCTATTAGAACACTCAACAGGTACACTTCAATGCAGAAGGAACTTGTGTGCTGCTCACTCTGTCCCTTTTCGTTTGCTCTGTGGGGCTGGTTTACCTGCCGCTGCATGAAAACTGGGGCAGAGCCCAGAGTTTTCTAGTCCCTTTAGGTAGTGAAAAGTCCTGCAGCCACCTCCAGTCACTAAATATCAGGTCGGTTCCGTCCCCCCGACCCTCACCTCTCCACACTGTGCTCGAGCCAGCGCCCTCTCCCTACAGCCGTCACCCCCAGCTTGTGGGTGTGTTAGCTCTGGTGAAGCCTGTAATCAAGGAGGAAGCATATTTGGCTTCCCTCTTTATCTCCTGCCTTGTGCGTCTCCCCTCCCCGCAGAATTCGATAAGCTTGATTTCCGACCCTCTGGGGCTGGAGCAGTGCGGGAAGACAGTGGCTGCCTGCCGAGGTAGCCCGCCGTGGCTGCTTTGGCCGGGGCGGGCAGCTACAGTGGACTTGAGGCCTCGGACGGCCCTTCCGCGGCTCGCTCCGCCCTCCCTGAGGCTCTGCAGCTCCTCACCTGCAGGTCCTTGGCAAGGTGGGTGTAGCTCCATACTTGCGGGCGGCTTTCTCCTTCCTGAGCCCCTAGGCATCCAGCAGGACCTCCTCCAGCCCCTTTCGGCTTGCCCTCCAGGAACCACCTTGGAACAGACCCTGAGATAAGCTTCCTGGCTCTCTCTCTCTCTCTCTCTCTCTCACTGTCCCATATGAGCCCACACCACACTGCACAGCCCTTGTTCCAATAAGCTCTGGGAGAGGGGTACCCAGTGCGGGCCTACCGCTCTGTTCTGCCGTCAGAGCAGCTGACCAGTGCAAAGGCATCCCATTTGGTGGGACAGGTGGGGATCAAACGGCAGCCTGTTGTGTCCACTGAAAGGTGGGAGACATATTTTGAGCTCTATGAGTAGTTTCTCTTAGTGTCACCTTCCTATCGCGAGATGAAGGGGGAGGTATCCTCCAGCATTCATTTTTGAGGACAGGACGGGGTGTGTGTGTGGGGGGGGGGGGGAATTGCAGCACATCAACAGCTCTGTAGAATGTCCCCCTCATCCTCAACTACGTCCAGTCCTTTCAAACCAGCCACAGTGAGGGACTGAGAATAGCCAGTTTTTGCCCACCCTGGTTTGGTACCTTACTTTGGAATGTGGCATCTATAGTATCTTGGCCTCTTGCTGCCACTTCCATTTTAATATCCTGTTACACTTATTTTAACAATGGCCACCATTAATTTGATGCGTATTATACACAGGCAGGCTCAGGACCGACCATTTGTGGTGAATATTTGCTCCCCGCCCCCTAGCTTTCTGTGTCCAGTTCTTCTGCAAACAGTGCCCTGATTCCTTTTCAGTTAATTAATTACCTCTCCCTCGATGTGTGTGGGCTATTAGGATGTTCAGTAACAGAGACTACGGCAGGTGCTCTCAGTGCCCTGCCCAGACTCCCCTTCTGGGCTAGCGCGCCCTCTCCATCACACGGATGTTGGTGCTAATGGCTCTCAGCTGCCTCCTTCTCCAGATGATACCTGAAAGGGTGTGCCTCTCCCCCTGGGGGTGGCCTGTGGTCAGTGACTGACTGATGGAGGATAAAACCCAGCGTGTGGGCCTTAAGGGTGGACAGACTATGGTACAAACCATGCTCCAGCCTGCCCGTGGGATCAGACAGAGACTAGACTTCTGAAACCACGTCTTTGACCAGCTTCTTCCCTCCCTAGTGCTGCTGCCTCCCCGCTCTTCTCCTGACAACACCCTCTCAGCAAAAAACAATCACACAGGAATCCGCATCTGGAGCTCTGCTTCCAGGGAACCTGCCATAACCCAGGTAGGAACGGGACCCAGGGCAGACAAGGCTCCCAAGATACTGGATATAGGATGGGGAGGAAAGAGGTTGGAATCTTACTGCTCCAGGGGTGGCTCTCTGGCAGAGTTATCCTTTATTCCTATCTTATTTCCTGGTTCTTTAGTTTTTCTTTGGATCCTGAGTACTCCATGTCCTTCTATCCTTTTTCTTGGTTCGCTTTTTAGCGAGACTCCCTTATGACTGCCACCTAAGAACTCTATACATAGAGCATTTAAATGTACCAGCTCAACCCTCCAATGACCCTAAGTGACAGGTGTTATTATCCTTCCCATGTCACAGATGAGGGAACTGAGGCTCAGAGGAGTTTAGTGACTTGCCTTAGGTCCTACAGCTAGTAAATGAATATTACCAGGAGCTGGGTTTTGAGCTCGGGTGTGTCTAACACCAAATCCTTGCTCTTGACCATTGTGATGTGCTATTTCCCTGGGAGAGGGCGAACTGAGGTGGGCCCCAGCCAGGGACACTCCCTCTAGGTTAGGCTAATATGCAGTTGAGCCAATCACCATTGCTTTTCGTGTAGGGGGGTGCAAATGGGCTAAGTACTTGGGCTCTGGCGCTAGGTTGGAATCCAAGCTCCACCACTTGCTAATGGTGTTAATTGGGCAAGTTACCCGAGCTCTCTGAGCCTCGGTTTCTTCATCAGGTCGGTGGAGATAATATGCCTAGATAGGATTCTTGGATCGAAGGAGGTCCTGAAAGGAAGTGTTTGTTCAGCCCGGTTCCCAGCATGCAGTGAGCACTCAATAAATAGTGGCTTTTATTGTTGTGTTGGCACTTCCTGTCATTCAGGGGTGACTTGGAACATATTTCAGCCAATGAAGGGCCAAAGGAGGCCCATGGCAAGGACTGTTTCTTGGGATCCCAGTGTTCTCCAGGGCCTTCTGTCCTTACCCCGGTGGACCTGTGAGACATCCCTCCACGGGCCTACAGAGTGCTACAGGCCAGCAGAGACCAGGCAGGAATGCATCTGACCAGAGTGGACCAGGTAGGGGCTGTGTCAAGCTGGAGGGCAGGGCCCTGTCTTCAGGGGGCAGCAGTGCTCAGGTGGCACTTGCTTGTGGCCATTTAGGAATTTGGGTGCAGAGTGGCCAAATCCTGGAAATCTCAAGAAAAGCAGGAATCTAGGCTATTCTATGAAATTTCCTAATTTTTAAATGTTTTCACTTAAAACACATTTTTTAAGTTTCTTTTGAGAAAGAGCGTGAGTGAATGGGGGAGGGGCAGAGAGAGACTGGGAGAGAGAATCCCAAGCAGGCTCCCTGCTGTCAGCCCAGAGCCCAATGTGGGGCTCGATCCCACCAACTGTGAGATAATGGCCTCAGCTGAGATCAAGAGTCTGCTTAACAGACTGAGCCACCCAGGTGCCCCTTAAAACACTTTTTTAATGCTGATTGGGCCAATTAAACCCATCTGTAGCCAGTTGTGGCCTCAGTTTGCAACTCTGGGTTAAAGGTTTTGGTGGATGCTTGTGTGAAAGCAAGAGCTGCTGTCTCCCTACACCTGCCGTGTCCATCTCCAGAGCCTGAGGATCGGGCTGGGTTTGGGGGCTTCTTTTGGCTTTGGCTGTTATTGGTTGTCAATGTGAATTCAGAAGGAGGGTCTGACTTCATAGTGTGAGTCCAGCCCAGGTGACTAAGACCCGTTCCCTGCTCTTGAAGAAGGTAAGGGTTCATGGGGTGAGATTTCAGTTTACCAACTGTGCAAGAAGAAAGAAGCCATGTGTGTGTGTGTGTGTGTGTGTGTGTGTGTGTGTGTGTGTGTGTGTAAAGGAACAGTGTGGAATGATCCCCAATGGGCTGTTAGCATTGGTTACCTCAGGGGGAGGGGCGGGAGGGGGCTGGATAACAACCTTCTACGTGCACATATTTGTGTGCTGTTGGGCTGCTGGTTTTAGTAAGCCTGCACTGTTGTCGTCACCTGAAAGTCATACAGTTAGGGAAAAAATAGAAATTTAATTACATGCGCACCTACCAAAAAGACGATCATCTAAATTATGGAATCAAGGGGACCTGGGTGGCTCAGTCGGTTGAGGATCTGACTTCGGCTTAGGCCATGATCCCGTGGCTGGTGAGTTTGAGCCCCGCATTGGGCTCGCTGCTGTCAGCACAGAGGCTGCTCTGGATCCTCTGTCCCCCTCTCTCTCTGCTCCTCCCCTGATGGGGCCCTCAAAACTAAATAAAAAATGAACTATAGAATCGTCTCACTTCCTCCCATAATAATTTTTGTCAGTTACACTGCCATACGTGTCCACTGTAAAAAATCACGTGCTTGATGGTAAAAAAGGAACAACTTGAAATCGCTGGAATTCTATCTGCCATGAACATTCCGGTGCGAGGGCTCTGGACCTGGGGCTCATGAGGAGAGTGAGCATTTCCTGTGTGCCAGACCCTGTGCTGACATTTGTCAACTGTCGTGCCGATTCTCACCCCACGACGCACGTCCTGCCAAGTCACACTCAGGACATGGTGCGTTCGTGGGCTTCTTCCCCGGGAGATGCTGGGTCGGTGGAGCCGGACAGAACTGGGAATCTGAATTAAAGAGGCTCCCTGGGAAATCCTGACGCAGGTGTTTTGGGGACCACACTTGGAGTTGAGCCAGCCACAGTCCACCCTGCTCATTTCCCAGCGGCAAGACCGGAGCCATGGTGACTTGGTCAGGGTCAGCCGGCCCTTGTGGCCGAGCTCAGGCTTCGGATCCGCGCTGCCCCCATACACACACCGTTCTTTTGGAGCTCTCCTCACCGGGCTCCTGCAGCTTTCCTCATGCCGACGGATGTTATTGTTTTCTTATGCCTCCAATTAAACAAAAAATCCTGTCAACGGGCGACAGGCCTACTGCACGGAGGCATTAACCAGACCCGCAACCCGACCCGGGGCCTGCTCCTGTGGGTAAAGCACATTCCCTCCACATGTCTCTCTTGCGGGCTCTCTCTCAATAAAAGGCCCCACAGAGACACCATCAGCCCGCATAGTGGGTGCTACAACCCCCGAAGAGGCATCTGGGAGCAGGAGCCCCCCCCCCCCCCCCGGCAGCCTGTCACCATGGCAACCCTGCTGCATCCTTTAGGCCCACTGAGGTAGCCTGGGCACCAGGAAGGTCGGAGCTGGGGAAACTGAGGCCCAGAGTGGTGAAGGGCCTGCCAGAAGGCTGGATGTTACCCATCACATAAAAGCAAAATCTCCTACCAGTTTTGTTTCAGCTTAGGGTGTTAAGCTAAGTGGGAAAGGATTAGCAATCTTGGGGGAAAGTTCCACAAGAACAGGGCCTGCAGGAAATGGGACCATTACTAACATCAGGGTTCTGCTTCCATTCTCTGGCACAGAGGCACGGGAGCTAAGGGACAACTGTGGTTTCCCCAGTCCTCCTGTCACCTGCAGCCCAGAGTCTTGTGTAGGCCCCTTGAGGAGGAGGTGTGGACTTACATCTCAGGCCCGGGAAACTCTTTCCAACTCCTTCAGATTGTAGATAGGGAAACTGAGGCCCAGAGACTAGGTCACACAGACTCAAACTTGTCCTCTGGGCCCCTCATGAGTGCTCTTCCCACAAGGAAACCATTTCCCAGCTCACACTCCAGCTTGGGGAGCCATTTCCCAGCACTGCCCAGCTGGCCCTGAGGGCAGAACCTGAGCCTGGGTCACTGACCTCTATGGCTCTCGCCATGGTGCTCGAAGGTGAGCAGAAAGCAGGGCTGGGGGCCCAGTTGGGAGAGCAACAGGCCCCTGGTCGGGCAAGTAATCCAGAAGACACATTGTAGACAGCTGCCTTCAGCTAAGTAGTAGACTGACCCTTGAGGGAAGGGCATTGTCCTGCGAGGGCCCTCAGGTGTAAAGACTGCGGGCCCCATATGCTGAAGTTGACTCTGTCACTCTGGCCTGGGAAGCCTGCCCAGCACGCCGCGTTTCATACGCCAGCCCTCTCCCACACACTCCTCTGCTGTTCTCTTGGTTCCCCGAACACACTAGGCTCATCCCTGCCTCACGGCCTTTGGGCTTGCAGTTCCCTCTGCCTGGAATGCTTTCCCCCAGCTCCAATCTGGCTTTTCCTTGTCACTCACATCTCAGCTAAAGTATGACTTCCTTAGTGAGGCCTTCCCGGCCCACTCCGACTAATGGCGCCACCCTGTTCTTCTGTCACATTGGCCTATTTAATGCTGCTGAGAATTTACCACTGTCCTTTTTACTTGTCATTGGCCCCTGTCTGCTCCTGCTTTCTAGAATGTAAGATGCATCAGAACAGCTATCTTGTGCATCCCTCAGTGCCAGTGACGAAACCCAGTGTCTGCATATAGTCGTGCTCAGTAAATATTTATTAGCCTGATGAATGAGTGAATGAATGACCTGGTGTATACTGAGCCCTCTCACAACAGCAGGAAGCAAGGGGAGGCCAGACGTTTATCTTTGGGTGCTACTGTAGAGGTGGCATGCTTTAGTCATGAAGAGAAACTAAGAATCTCTACCTTGGTGCTTGCTTCCTGTGTAACCCAGAGGAGGTTACTACACCTCTCTGAGCCTCACTTTCTCCATGATGGCGGTAGTGGTGCCTAGTGCATGAGGCAGGTTGTGATGATTATATGAGACGCTGTGGTCAAGAATTCAGCCAGAGCCTGGCAGATAGTGAGGGCTCCATAGTGAGTCCTCAATAAAAGTCTTTCGCTGGGGGGTTGGGTGTCATATATGGCTTGACTATTCTAAATGTTAGTCCTTCTGACTCCTTGACACATGAACTCTTGGGTGACATGTGCACTTGCTTAAGCATCCTTGGCTGTCCCCCACCCACTGCACTCAGCAACTTCCCTGTGTCCTCCCTGAGCCCTGAATCTCCAGGACTGGGGACAGCCACGTTGTCTCCCTCATGTTGCTGGCAGTGAAGGACAGAGAACACGCTGAGCCCAATTCGCAGTGGATGTGACACCCAGGTGCCCAGGAGAGGCAGAAGGCAGGGAGTTGCCAGCTGCAGGCATGAGGGAAGGCATCTCTGAGGAGACGGGGCTTGAGCTGCACCTGACCAAGTGGGCAGCACTAGGAATGAGTGGCAGGGGTGGGGGTTACTGCCGGCAGGCAGAAGGGCAGGAATAAGGGCCTGGAAGAAGGGGTGTATTGATTCCTTCACTCCTTTGTTGGTTGGAATGTTTAATGATCACCTAGTGTGCAGAAGGCCCTGGCTGGGCCCTGTGCTGGACAAGATCCCCCGTTGTAAGAGTTGAGCCCGGTAGGAGGGCAGACAAATAGGCAGACAAAAACAGTATAAGAGGGAGACAAGGATGGGGCGCCTGGGTGGCTCAGTCAGTTAAGCATACGACTTTGGCTCAGATCATGACCTCATAATTCATAGGTTTGAGCCCCACATCGGGCTCTGTGCTGATAGTGCAGAGCCTGCTTGGGATTCTCTCTCTCCCCCTCTCTCTCTGCCCCTCCCACTTCTCTCTCTCAAAATACATAAAAACTTAATAAAAAAAAGAGAGAGAAACAAGAATTCACAGGATCTCCTGGGTGTAATCGTGTCTACTAGGGGTCAGGGAAAGTATCCTGGAGGAAGAAACACTTAAGCTGAACCTTAAACAAGGGGCAGGACAAGTGTTCCAGGCAGGGGGAACAGACTGTGCAAAGACTAGCAGCTAGAGAGAGAGCTTTGAGTTCAAAGACCTAAAAGGCATTGTGAGGCTGGAGCCCCACAGAGGAGGGTGAGCCTGTACAAGGAAAGGTGGGAGGAGCTGGGTCAAGAAGGGATTTAGTCAGCCTTTATCCTGACCGCGGCGGGGAGTCCCTGACCAGTTTAGAGCAGGGACTGTGTGGTCAGACCAGAGCTGCATTTGCGAAAAGGTCACTCTGCTGTGTGGAGAGGAACATGCCAGGTGTAGAGGAGGCAGGAGGGAGACGGGTTAGGCAGAATGCTGTCAAGATGAGCGACACAGACAGCGGGAAGGAGGAAAGTGTCACAGGAGGCCTTCCTTCACGGGACTAGGCGTATGATGGGGTGGGTGGGCAGGAATGAGAGGGAGAGAGGCAGCTGGATTACCAAAGGAGAAGCACTCTAAACCTCTGGCTCGGAGATGCTTAAGAGGCATCATTTCTCAGGCTCCCCGGTGGGACAGCATTACAAATGCTCTCCCCCACAACTGGGGGAGAGCATTATAAATGACTGGGCTGGATAAGAAGCTCAACAACGATGTCCCGAGTGCCTACTACGTGTCACGCGTTGCTCCGGGTGCTGTGTGTACAGTGTGAGCAAGACAGATGATGTCCCTGCTCATATCCTGCTGGAGGAGAGGGACAATAAATGAAAACACAGATCTCATGGCACATGGTAAGAAATGTTTCAGGCGATGATAAAGCGGAGTGTGGTTAAGTGTGAGGGGCAGAGAGGGGCTGCATGCAGTTTCACATAGGGTAGTCCAGGAAAGCCTCATTCGTAAGGCTACTTTTTTTTTTCTATTTTCACCCTTTAAAAAGCAGCATTATAGGGGCGCCTGGGTGGCTCGGTTGGTTAAGCGCTCCACTCTTGATTTAGGCTCAGGTCATGATCTCATAGTTCATGAGTTCGAGCCCTGCATCGGGCTCTGTGCTGACAGTGCAGAGCCTGCTTGGGATTCTCTCTCTCTCCTCCCTCTCTCTCTCTCTCCCCCCCTGCCCCTCCCACTCTTCCTTTCTCTCTCTTAAAATAAATAAATACACTTTAAAAAACACACAGCATTGTAGAGATGTAATTTGCATATCACACAGTTCACCCTTTTAAAGGATGTGATTCAGGGGCTTTTTGTGTATTCACAGAGTAGTGTGACCCTCACCACAATGTAATTCTGGCACGTTTTCATCATCCCCAAAAGAACCTCCCCCCTACCACCCGCCGCAGCCACGCCCCCTTCCTCTTTACCCCTAGCCTCCAGCAACCGCAGATCTACTTTCTATCTCTGCGGACTTGCCTATTTGGGACATTTCATATAAGTGGAATCATGTGCTAGGTGGTCTTTTGTGACTGGCTTCTTCTACTTAGAATGATAATTTATTAAATAATTAATAAGGCAATGTTTGGGCACAAACCTGTAGGATACGAGCAAGTCGGCTGTGCAGATGTCGAAGACTGGCACTTGGGGCAGAGAAGACCGTGGTCAGTGAGTCCCAAATTGCCCAGTGGCCATAGAACAGGAAATATTTACTCCAGCCCTACTTCCCTGGGCCCTTGTGGGGAAGGAGGTTTGCTGGGTGGGCGGTGAGGACCACTAGGTCAGGCAGCTGGGGGTAGGGGCACCTAGAGCGCCTGTTATCTAGCCTGGGTGGGTGGGTTGTAGAGATAGCCTCTGATACCCCAGGAGACTTTGAAAGTCTCCGCTGGGGCCTCAGTATCTTCATCTATAAAACTGGGGAGGGGGGGAATCATTTGGCTCCTCCAACCATGTGGAATTGGAATGACATTCCAAAGGACAGGTGTGAACCCGGATGGATCAAAAGCCTCGAGGTGGAAGGATGTGGTGTTGCCGTGATGGTCTGAGGCACTGGGGGAATAGAGGGGTGACTGCAGGCACAGCTGGGCCTGTCATTAAAAACCAGCTCTCTGTCACTATCTCTTTTCCTGGAGATGTCCTGGGTCTGCACCAGGCCCTTGGGGATCTGGATGGCCTTTTAATGAGATTTTTGCACAACCAGAGGGTGAAGACTGGAAGAGATTTCTTTGTGCTCATTGGCAATTCTGGATTTTTCTCAGCTGGGTCAGAGATGGGGCCTGGGAAGGCATGCTGGTGCCTGGAGCCAGCTGTGGTCTCCTGCTCATAGCACTGTGGAGAGCAGATAAAGGAGTCTTGGGTGGGGTCTCAGCTAATAGTGACCTTTGGCAAATTCCTTCTCCCCCGTGATCCACAGACTCCCCCAGACGAGGACACAGACAGCATAGTCCAGAGCGCCCCACAGGTATGACACTCCAGGACTCCAAACCCCTGGAATCACGGCAGAGAAGTGCCTCAGGACACTGAGACTCAACATAGGACCCACGGTTGACATATGGTCTAACAACAGAGTACAATTTTTCTCTTACTACGAATTAATTTTTTTCATTTGTAAATATTTTAGTACATACCTCTGAAATGTAGGGTTTTTTTTTAAGCAAACTATAATATCATTATAATATCTGTATCAGCCAACTGTCGCCACAATAATGCTGAGTAACAAAACACCCAAACTCAGTGGTGTACAAGACAGGCTTGTGGTTGTCTCTCGGATGTCTATAGGGCATCTGGGTTTGGCTGGAGTAAGTGGGGCTTGGTCCCAGGTTGCTTCTGGGCTCAGATCTGTTCCTCATGTCTCTTGTTCTTATGGGGCCAGAGGGCCAGGCTGGGACGTGTTCTTCCTTCCAGGGCAGAAGCTCAAGAACAAGCCTATCCAGGCAAGCACATTTCAACTGGCTTTTTGGTCGTGTTCATCAGCATCCACTGGCTAAAGCAAACCCCATGGCCACTCCCAGATTCAAGGGGGAACATAGACTCCACCTCCCATTGGGAAGAGCTGCAAAATTCCCCAGAGTTTCAGGGAAGGGTGAAGAATTGGGTCTATTTTTGTGACCAGCCAAACCTAGCATCCTCCACAAGAGACGAATGAGGTATGGATGGATGGATGTTTCTTTATGAACTCTAGATTCATTGCAGTTATTTATCCTTATTAATAATCCTTTTTTCTCCTCCTGACTTTAGCCAGTAAGGCCTCTTCAGTTTTGCATGACCCCAGCAGGCTCTGAGAGCTTCCCTGCTCTTTAATATTGGTTATAAGATGTTCCGGGCTCATCTTGCACATTTCCTTCCCTTGGCCTGGAATCAGCCTATTAATTATTTTTAAAAGCTATACATTTATAAGGTTTAAAAGTCAAGCCATTTTTTAAAATAACAGAATATACAGCAAACTCCCTCTCTGCACCACCCCCCACCCCTTTCCCCAAGCTTTTCGTTCCCTTCCCTAGAGGCAGCCACAACTATCAACGTCCCATTAATCTTTCTGGAGGTACTCTATGCCTAATTAAGTGCATGTGATAGGTGTCTTATTTTTAAAACACAAGAAATAAGTTCCTGTTTAATTTTACATTTTACAGTATGCAATAATTTCATTTCATAGTACATAATAATAATAATAATAATAATGTTGCTGCTTATATGGCATTTACCGTGTGCTAGGAGAGCTGAAGTCCAAAGGAAAATCTGCTTAAATCAGAAGGTTTTGATCACACCCTGCCTACCATCTCCAAGTCCAGGGCCCCAGACACACCCATCGTGGGATAATCGTGTTTGGTAGTGTTTCCCCAAGTACGGTGAACTACGTGATTTTACATAGTACAAACTGAGCATAATTATTATTTTAATCGTTACGGAAATATTCTACTATATAAGAGAAAAAAAAAAACGAGGATAACAAGGAACCCTTCAGTGTCCCCTGATTGTTTCACGGGAGCCCTGGTTCCATTACTGAAGCTGTGTTTGTTTGGGGCCAGCTCCTGGCTATCTCTGAGCAGAAGGAACTCTGCTTTCGAATCCGGTCCCCATTGCTGTCTTTCCAGGTTGCTGTGAGCAGGTCCCTCTATCTCTGCATCTCTGCTTCTTCCTACAAAGACTCAGCCTCCAGGGGGAATTCTGAAACTTTCATTAGAATCAAGACATCCCTGAGCATTATCAGCTGTTAAGTGCCATCTGCGCTAAGCCCTTCCTTGTAGAGAGGGGGACACTGAGCTCTGAGAGAAGGGGCTGGCCAGAGGCCACACAATGAGTGACACAGTGCAGCCATCTTTATTTTACACCAAACTGTGCGAGGAGCTGAGTGTTCCTGGGGCCGGCGAGCTGCCACTGTGCTCTGATCCATTGGGAGAGGGGGAGGATACCTTTGCTCTAAACTCAATCAGAATTAATGGATTAGGGAGGCTTCACCAAGGAATAAAAATACGTGTTCAAACAGTACAAAACAACTAAGTGAAAAGTTAGTCTCCGTCAGGAAACCTCTCTCCCACGCCTCCCTGCCGATGTCCCTCTGCAGAGGCAACCACTGCTGGTTTCTTGGTTTCTTGAGTATCTTTCGAGAGAAACCCTGCTCGTACTGAGGTAGAAGTGTGTCCTTAAAAAAGGATGTATGGAGAGTTTCAGTTGGGGATGATGAAAAGTTTCCACAGGACAGTTCCATCATCACAGGATGATGTTTCCCCAGCAACATGAATGTCCTTCATGCCACTGAATCGTACGCTTAAAAACTATAAGATGGTAAACTTTAAATTATGTGTATTTTACCACAATTGTAAAAACAATGAGGTGTATATTATCCACATTTTTTTCCCATCTTTTTCAATTAACCATGTATTTGGGAGATCATTCCACCATTACCCCATGAAGTGCTTTGTTCCTGGCCATCTTGGTTAAGCTGGGAACTATGCTTCCCTAAACACCCCTCCTTGTAAGCGTTTCCGGATAGAGTTGGCCAAAAGAAGAATTTGTGGGGGTGCCTGGGTGGCTCAGTTGCTTAAGCATCTGACTCTTGGTTTCAGCTCAGGTCATGATCTCAAGGTTGGATGAGATTGAGCCCTGCATCGGGCTCTGCACGGACAGTGTGGAGCCTGCTTGGGATTCTCTCTCCCTCTCTCTCTCTGCCCCCCACAATAAATAAGTAAATAAACATTAAAAAAGAAGAAGAAGAATTTGTGGACATTTGGAAGGTGGAAATGAAGCAGCGGGCATTCCTCTCCCAAGACTGAATGCCCACTGATGGCCCTGCTGACCGGCAGGGGCTGGGCCCACCACCCCGGGCAGTGAAGGTGGGCCATAGAACCCCCTCCCTGGTTCTTCCCATCTACCTGTGCCCCTCCTGCATCCCCATCCCCCAATTGTATAAGGGTGTGATTCCCATAACAAAGCCCTTTCTCCAGAAATCACAATGGTGTTGTTTCCCTAAGGAAACACTGACTATTTCACCTATGTTCTTCCTCATCTTTTTTTTTTTTTAATTGTGGTAAAATACACAATTATGACATAAAATCTACCATCTTAACCATATTTAAGTGTATGACTCAGTAGCATTAAGTACATTACATCGTTGTGAACCCTCTCTCCTGAACTCTTTTCATCTCGCACCACTGAAACTCGGTGCTCGTTCCCTCCTGCCCGAGCCCCTGGCAACCACCACTCTATGTCTATGGATCTGACGTCTCTAGGAATCTCACATGAGTGGCAGGCACATCACATTTCATTTGTCCTTTTGTGGCTGGCTTATTTCCCTGAGCGTCATGTCCTCAAGGTTCATGGTGTGGTAGCCTGTGTTGGAATTTCCTTCCTTTTTAAGGCTGAATAGTACTCCATTGTCGCATAGCCCACATTTTGCCATTGGTTCCTCCCCTGGCAGACACTCGTTCGAATCCTGCCTCCCCCTAGGGACATAGTAAGTAGCCAATGAAGGAGAGCCGTCACCCTCCCTGTGGCCACCTGTGGGAGAGCCACAGCTCACCCCTTTGGTCGTGCAACCCTCAGCAGCCCTCGGGCTCCCCACTATCTCCTGGGCCTGGCATGTAGCCTATCTTAATCCGTCTCTGGCAGCCTTCCCATTCATGCTGCCACCACACAGGACGTGGAACAGACCTTCTGCTTCATCGGGCCCTTGGCACAGCCTGCTGTGTGTATGCCCTCACGCAGCGTGCCAAGGGCCCATGGGGCCAGGTCACATGTGGGGTCACTTGCCTCCGGCTGCAAAAGCAGGAACGTTTTCTCCACATACTGTTCTCGCGTTTGTGTTTTCACACGGTGGGGTTTGGGGCACCGGACTGGGGGGTCAACACACCCAGCCTTTCCTCTCACACAGTGCCAGCCCATTCTGTGAATTTAGACAAGCCTCTTCCTTCTGTGGGCCTCCCTTTCCTCTCTGTAAAATGCAGAGACGATGCATTGACTGACAGAGACCATCCATTGCCTAGATGGTGTCCAGTGTGGCCCCAGAACACCCAGGCTCTGATTTTCCTCCGGCTCCTTCAGTCAGCATCCATTTAGTCACCTGTCTGTCCATCTGGCAATGACTTCTCTTTAGTTGTTCATCTTTTTGGTGTTTCTTCTCATTTCCCTGTGTCATGCTTGCACGTGGCAAAATTTTCAGGGTAGGGCTCGGGAAGCAGCCGTCCCTCCTGGCCATGTCCTCTGGACCAGTTGTTTTCAAAGGGAAGGGACGGTGCCCCCAGGGACATTTGGGAATGTTCGGAGACATTTTGTCTTGGAGACAAAATAGAGGTAGTGCTATTCCTGGCATCTAATGAGCAGAGGCTGGGATGCTGCTCAGTACCCGTCAGGACACTTAGTCCCCACGACAAAGACTTATCCAGCCTATAATGTCAGCAAGTACCAAGGCTGAAAAGCTCTGCTCTAGATACTGATGCTGTTGATATTTGTGGGGATATTTTCCTCACAATGTCTATGAATATACAAAACATAAATGTGCATATTTTTCAACCAAAATGGGTTCGAATTGCAGTGTTCTATGGGCAGTGACATTTCAAGTTAAGGGCCCAGTTGGAATTGGATTGTCAGTTAGTCAGGGGCAGGGCTAGGCTGGACCCAGTGCTGGCCCAGGGCTCTCCAGCTTAAGCAGCACTTCTGATAAAAGTATGTGCTCTTGGCTTGCTTGCTTGATTCTGTTTTCTTCTGGTGGAGGTGGGGGCAGGTCCAGAACAGGGAGGCCACCAGCCCTGTACTGGAGGGTGGCAGAAAGAATTCTGTACCAGTCCTGGAGGCTGGGGGCCGGCCGGCTCTGCCCCAGCTGTCCTGATTTCCCCATCTCTCCACCCCACCTCCCCACTGAGTTGGCCTGGCTCTCCGCTAGGCTTCAAGCAGGCCCTGCCTTATCTCCAGACGCCTGTTATCTGCACACCCATCTGTGGACAAATGGCCGGCCCGGCTGGCTCCTGGTCACCCCCGCCTGGAGGGGGCCCTCCTCTCAGGCCTGTGTCTGGCAATTTGGGCTGGAGCCCAAGGTGGGGGGTCTCACAATAGAGGAGGCCCAACCCAGCCCCACCCCTGGGGCTTTCAACTCTAGAATGAGGCTGCTTGAACATTCCATTCACGGGACAGGAATCAGGGCCAGGAAACTCATCCCATCCCACTGCCCCTTCGCTCATTTGGTTTTATAGCAGGCCTTATAATGTGGGTGAGGGCTGGAACTGACAGCAGTTGGGGAAACTGAGGTCAGAGAGGGGATATAACTTGTCACAAGTCACATAAGGCAGAAGCACTGCTAGGAGTAGAATGAGGCTCCCTACCTCCTATCGTGGCCTCTGAAGAGGAAAGCCCACAGACACCACACTTCTGGCTCGACTTTGCCACAGAAGCCAGGTGGCCGAGATGCAGTCACACTTCCTTTCTTTGGGCCTTGGTTTCTGCACTTCGCAAACAGAGAAAAGTGAGGGTCTGCTCCCAGCTCCCAGGGTCTGCTCCCAGGCAGGTGAGTGGTGGGGAGAGTGAAGCAGGGACTCTGAGCTCACCCTGGCTGGACTCAAGTCCCACGCTCCCCACCAATGCTCAGCAGGACTTTGGGAAATGACTTGATCTCCCTCTCTTGGCCTTGGCTTCCCCGTATGAAAAATGGGAAAACAGGAGCCCTTACCTCACAGGATCTTCTTGAGGATTAAATGAGTTAATCTACATAAAGCCCTTGGCACAGTGCTGGGCACATAATGGGCGCTCACGAGTAAATGGGAGTTACTGTAATTTTTATCAGCAGTCTAGTAGCGTAGGAGAACACAGTATAGTGCCTGTAGTAGCTGGCCGACTGTGTGACCTTAGGCAACTGACTTGACGTCTTTGAGACTCTGTTTTCTCACCTGCAAAAATAGAGGCAGTGAGGGGCATGTGTGGCTGAGGTTCTGGAGAGGGGCTTGGCACGGAGCATGGCTCCAGCGGCCGGGCCAGGACGGGGCGCTGCCGGGGACCCGCAGGGAGAAGTGTCTGCAGAAAGACAGAGACAGGCTGTGGGCCTTTGTTTACAGAGCCCATCTCTTCTCTGATGGATGCAGCCAGCAGAGTCTGTTTGCAAGTTCCTCCTGGAAACATGAATCAAGGTCTGTTTGGAGAACACGCGCGCTCTTCTGTCAAACATTCCACCCGTGCTGGGGCCGCGGAGCCCCCGGGGCCAAGAGCAGAGTGGGTCCCAGACGGCACACAGGGACAGAGCAGAGGCTAGGGGACAGAGCCAACCCCGGGGAACTGCACAGCCTGGGCTCCGTGACCTCTGGGACAGACGCCCTGCCTGGCCTCAAGGAGCTCTCTAGAAAACAAGATAAGACCTAGACTCCACCAGAAAACAGGGAGGGAGAGATAAGGACCCATCTGCTTCTACTCTGGTCCCCTGTGATCTTCCACAGCAGCGCCAGGGTGATCTTTTCAAAATGTAAATCTCATCGGCTCTCCCTGGCTCACAAGCCACCAGTGGCTTCCCTTGCAGTTGAGTAAACATCAGGTTCCTTACAAAGGGCCTCTGAGGCCCCATGGAACCTCCCCCTGCCTGACAGTGGACCCTCTGCTCCAAGCACCTCATCCTCTAAGACCTGCTTTCCCTCCCGCTCCTCAAGCAAGCCTGCCACGGGGTGCCCCTGACGGTCCCCTCCCTGAGGCCCCCCTAGCCACCCTCCTGGCTCCCATCGGATTTGGGATCGTATGTATATTTGTTTGCTTGCCCTTGTCATCTCCATTTCCACTGGGGCGGGGGCGGCGTCTGCTTTCTGCCTCAGCATGCCCCCAGCCCCGGGCATGAGGCTTGCCACGTGGAAGTCTCTGAACAAATATTTCCTCAGTGAACAAACGACTGGCCGTGGGAAGAAATGATATCTGAAAATGGACAGTCAGAACCAGCTGGGGGGTCAGAGAAGGCTTCTGGGGAGACGGCAGTACAGCCAGGTCTTGCTGATTAGGAAGCCTGAACGGCGGAGACAAGAAAAGAGGAAGGACAGTGTTCAGGCTGTTGGGGGGCAGGGGGTGGTGGTGGGCACTGGGGGCGGGGGGCACTTCAGGGAGGGCAGCACAGTGCAGTGGGGAGACTGACGCTCCCAATTCAGCCACCTTGGCCAAGTCACTTCAGCCCTCTGAATCTCAGTTCCTGAAAAATGGAGGTGATGATACCTATTCACAGACAGAGCATGCAAGGAGCAAATGGGGTACGTGGGTAAGCCCCCAGTCAGAGCTCAGTAGATGGTAAGCATCACAATTACAGATTTTCAGCTCATGGCCATGCCACTCTGAAGAAGGAGGTATCACTGTCGGCATCGTTTTCCCGTAGTAAACTCATTTGATTTGTTTTTAATGCTACATATATTTTCAATGCTGAAAGAATCTCAGGTTTACAGAAAAGTCACAAGTACAACACATGGAAGTTTTCCCCCTGAACCAGTTGAGAAGCAGTTGCTGATAGGATGCCCCCTCTCATCTGAATACTCTTGTGTGTATTTCCAACAAACATGGGCAATCTCCGACCACCCATAATACAGCCATCACTGTTGGGACATTAATGCATCCCTACCATAGAATCCTCAGACCCCATCAGAGATTCTGCCCTGGGCTAGAATCACATGTGGCATTTAATTGTGGAGACTCCTTGGTCCCCCTCTTCCCCCCACCCCCGCCCCCCACCACGGATGAGGGTGCTGAGCTCCCAGCTTCCTCTAGGTGGCATACAACTCTCTGAGGAAAGGAGGGAACCCTAGGTGAATTAATTCCAAGAGAAGGAAGGGTGATTTTAGACCGAGTAAGCCCTGTCTGTGGGGTAGAGTCCTCCAAAGGAGTCATCATTGCACCCCTGCTCCCACTAGAGGGGGAACCAGTATTCATTCATTCACTCATTCATTCGTTCATGGGTCAACAGGCATTTCTCAGTGCCTCCTCTGCTGATTGCTAAGGCTCAGCCTTCTGAAGGTCACAACACAAAGAGCAAGGTCACTGGACTCAGAGGTCAGGACACCGAGGTTCAGGCCCAGCTTTTGCTCCTGATTTGCTGTGAGACTTTGAGCATCCCCCTGGGTTCCAGCAGTTTAAAAAATGCAGGTGTCGGCTTGGCTAGATTAGGGTTCTGTTTCATCACCCCATGCCCATCCCCCTCCATCTCAAACCCATCTCTAAATGCACCTGGCCCTCTGCTCCAGACCCCTCCTCTTTCCCATAAAAAAGCAACCAAGGTGTGGTAAGAAAGACCGCTCACAGGCAGGTGAGAATATAGTTTGAAAGGACCCGGGGAGGGGGGGGGGGGGGGGTTAGCATGGTGGGGGAGGGGCTAGCACCAAACAGAAAAATCTCTAGCCCCAGGGACGGGGAAGGGGGAGGGAGAAGGAGCTAGAAGGCTGGGGGGCTATCTTCCCCCACCCCACTCCTAGAACAGAATGGTGCCTCTGCCCCCGCTCTTCAACTTCTGTCTCCCGTGGCTGACTTAGCAGGGGTGTCTTGCCCACTTGGAAACTACAGCAAGGGGTATGACTGTCTGTTTTCAGATCCCCCCTTGGCCACAAACTGCATCCCCTACAGCAAATGACTTACTTTGCTGTGCCTCAGTTTCTTCATCTGTTAAATGGGTGCCAAACGAAGCCTTTCTCCTAGGGAGATGTAGCCACACTGTTGATTCAAATGCTTCCATACGCTTCTGTTCCTAAGAGCAGGACAGATGGAAGGAAGGTATGAGGAGTCTCAGAACCCTGACTCAAAAGGAAGATCCTGTGGGGGAAAGGGGGCCCAAAGGGTGCTTATCACACATGAGGAGCCTGTTGGTGCTTTCTGTGTCACCTCCACTACTAATTCTTCAGCCACAGACAGCAAACTCCCTGCAGTGTCCAAAGCACTGCCATATCCATGACCTCACCTGATCTTCATCTCGATGGGCAGGGAAACTGAGGCTGGGGAAAGGAGGTGCGGCATCTGGCTAGCTGCAGAGTCAAGCTGTAGAAGAGAGAATCAGACAGTCCTGGATTTAAATCCTGCTCTGTCACGCTCAAGCTGTGTGACTTCAGGCAAATCACTTTACCTCTCTGAGTTTCAGCTTCTTCATTTATCCAATGGGGATAGCTGAAAATTGTTTTGAGGGTTATATTAAATATGTAGCATGAGAGGTAGGGTTTCATCTTGGTTTTGGTAATTTTCAGAGTGAGACAAACCTTTCCTGGTTCTAAGTGACCATCTTTGGGGAGTAGGATTTTCCTTTTTCTCATCCCACCTGTCTCTTCTCACCAATGTTTTCCCTGGCTCCTCCTCCTCCCCCATCGTCTCAAATCACAGTCTCTTCCTGATGACTTCCTGGTTCAACTGTAAGCACCATGAAGTCAGGGATCCGGTGTGCCTGTCTTTAGTCCATCTGGGCTGCCGTAACAAAGTTCCGTGGACTGGGTGGCTTATAAACATCAGAAATTTATCTCTCGCAGTTCTGGCGGCCAGAAGTCCAAGGTCAGGTGCCAGCGTGGTCCGCTCTGGTGAGGACGCTCTTCCCAGATGCAGACTGCAGACTGCCAGCTTCTCGTTGTCTCCTCATGTGAGAGGGCTCTCTGGGGTCACTTTTGTAAGAACGCTCATCTCATTCATGAGGGCTCCGCTCTTGCGACCCAATCAGCTCCCCCAAACCCTACCTCCTGATACCATCACCTTGGGGATTAGGATCTCAACATACGGATTTTCGAGGACACAAACATTCTGTCCACAACATTTGCCATTGTGAGCCCAGCAGGTAGCACAGAGCCTTGCCCTGAGTAATGGTGGCCACGTGCTGGCCACGTGCCAGTCCAGGCTCTTCTTCTCCTCACAACCCTCCAAGGCAGAGGCCACTACTCTCACCCCCATCACACCGATGATGGGACTGCAGTTCAGAAAAGGGAAGTAACATGCCCAACAGAGACGGGTCTAGGCTGGGGCAAGAGAGGCACCCAGGGTGCACAAATTTAGGGACGCTCAGTCTCAGGGTCACACCTCCCTCAATTCCGAACGCTAGGCTCTCACTTCATGCTAGCCCTGCTGCACAGGGTCACACATCTAGGAAGTGGGGACGCAGTGATTCGAACTCAGGCCTGCTTAATTCCAGGCCTCTTAACCACAGTGGGCTCAGCAACTGTTGGCTGTTTACAGAGCACGTGGTGCCTGGGAACACTGGCCACTAGATCCACGTGGCTATTACATGACTGTCAATGATTGCCTTCTAATCCTCAGTCCCTCCTTCTGACATCCAGCTTTAGGTTGCCCCCACCCACGTCCCACCAAAGCCAGCTTCTTGGGACCTTTCCTAGCTAGGCGGGGTGAGCTGTGCTAACCGTTTCCCAAGTTCTGTTACTCAATTTTTATCTTCCCTGCCAGGACCAACTCCCGTGTGCTATTACTGTGGCTGACATCTTGGCCAACTGCCCACACAAGCAGCAGAAACCTTCAGTCCTGCCCCAGAAGGCCCGAGAAATGTCTCTGTGCCCAGAGGTCTTTGAGAAAGCAAACCGCTTCAAGGGGAGTTATGAGGGTGAGACTGCCCCCCACCTCCCCGATCCCCACCCACTACCCTGGGCCCTTCATCTGGACAATAACAGCTCCTGTCTCCAGAAACCATTCCCGCAGGTCTCAGCTGAGTGGCAGGATTATACTACAGGGTGGCAATTAGCCTGATAAAGCGATGACCTCACCCTCTGCCTCTGGCCAGAGCAGAGAGACCAGCTAGCTGGAGCCTGCCCCTTAGAGGTTCTCCCTCGCCCCCCGCCAACAAACCTGGGGACTGCCTTGCTGTACGTAGAGTTGGGGACCCTAGTTCAAGGCCTTGGGCAAGTCTCTTCCCCTGTCCAGGCCTCAGATTGCCCATCTGTGAAATGGAGCATGTTCTGACCTTCATGGGCTTGTGGGAAAGTAATAATAAGTAGACTAATAAGTAGAATAGAATAATAAGTGAGAAATTGCTTTGGCCTGGGACTTCTAACCACAAACAATCCTAGGACTTTTTCTGGAATATTCCTGAAGGAACAAATAAAAGGGCACCTGGCCAGGGAGTGAGAAGGACCTGAATTCTGAGTCCTGGCTCCTGTGTTCACCAGTTATAGGCTCCCAGGCAAGCTACCTCTGTTTCCTCCTCTGTAAGATGTGGCACAATGCCTGTGCCTTCCCCTCCTTGCATGTGGTTATGAGAAACAGGGACACGTGAGGCAGGAGAGCCAGCTGCTTAGGGTAACAGCTTTCAGGTCAAATAGACCTGGCTTCAAGTGCTGCCTCAGCCACTTGCTAGCTGTGTGCCCTTGGGTAAGTTACTTAACCTCTCTGAGCCTCTGTTTCCCATCCATTCAATGGACAGAATAATAGTTCCTACGTATAGGCCTGTCATGAGGATTAAATTAAACAAAGCAAGTAAAGTATTCGGCATGGTGCCCGGAAAATGGTGAAGGGACATGGGGACAGCTGTGTGATCTTGAGCATGTGTGTGACTCTTTCTGAATTTGGTCTCCTCACCTGAGAAGTGACAGCAAGACAGCACAGGCAAAGCTAAGAACAGCACACTAGATTTCAAGAACATTCCATGGAATGGCAGAAGGGCTCCAGCCATTCTCAACTCAGAGTCGGGTGTCACTCTGTACCTTGTATCCAAAGGCCTCTGTCCCTTCTCTACTTAATGTAGAGGCAACGAATGTCGGCCATGAAGCCAACTTAGCAGCTGTGTGACCCTGGTCAATTTAGTGAACCTCTCTGTGCCTCATTTTCCTCACCTGGAAAATGGGATAATAGTTCTCCCTACCTCACCCAGGTGTTTTGAGGACTAAACACATTAATGTTTTTAAAGCGATTGAAACAGTGCCTGACACCCAGTGTGTGCTCAATACACGTTAGCTTGTATTTGTGTTATTTTGAAGTACCTGTTTCCCCCTCATCTCAAGTTGCCTTTGTAGCAGCTGGTGCTCGGCGAATTCCCTAGAAGTGCATGGAGAAGCCGCAGAGGGTCAGGGAGGAGCGTGAAGCCTGGCCCTGACCTTTACATATTCGGTGTCTCTGGCAAGTCCTCTCCCCATTCAGGGCCTGTTTCCTCAAGTGGGAGGATGAGAGGGCGAGACTGAGAACATTCCAGAATTCTAGGTCTCAGGGTGGCTTAGTCCCTGGCGAGGACTCCTGAGGGACTGTTTGCTCACTAGCCTCCAGGAGACCTGGCAGAACTGAGGTTCTTGCCTTGGTGGCCCCTTTGTCTCCTTCACTCCACAGCTCCAGCCCTGAGAGAAAGTGGACCGTGCCTGGGCCATCCCATGGGTGCAAAATCCCTCAAGCTCTCACACAGACAGATACAAACTGTGCTTGACACATGGATGGGCGTGCAGGCATGCAGTCAGACAGCGCATGCCCCCCAACACCTCCCTGAGATGGCCACAGACAGGCCAGTCCCCCCCCAACCCCTTGATGTGGAAGGACTTGGCCTGGTGCTTTGCACATAGTGGCCCTAAGCAGATGTTTGTTGACTGACTAAACAAATGAAACCTTCCTGGAGGGGTGCCTGTCCTCAAACAGCCCCAGCCAGACCAGGGTTTCCAAGAGCACAGAATCTCAGCCACCGGAGGTACAGAGGATTTTAGATCGCTCTGGGTGAGCCCATTCTAACTCTGCTAGTTACACATTCACTGAAACATGCCTTAGATAAAATGCTACCAGTGGTTACAATGAAATGACAGAGTAATAGAAATTTTCCTTGGGGCGCCTGGTAGCTCGTTTGGTTGAGAGTCCACCTCTTCTTGATTTCGGCTCAGGCCATGATCTCATGGTTCACGAGTTCGAGTCCCATGTCAGACTCTGCGTTGACAGCATGGAGCCTGCTTGGGATTCTCTCTCCCCTCTCTCTCTCCCCATGCCCACATGCGTGCTCATTCTCTCTCTCTCAAAACAAACAAACAAACAAACAAACATTTTTTAAAAATTCCTGATTTTTAGAAGCTTCGTTTCAAAACAAAACTTGTTTAATTAAAAAAAATCCTTTACATAAAAATTTTGCCAATAATGATACAGATGGAACTCAGACGTGGCTTCACCTCGGATGCCTAGGACTTGGGGCACTGCTGACACACTCACCATCCAGTCTATACCTCTCTTCACCATTTTACGAACAGGGAAGCTGAACTGGGGCTCAGCTCAGGGAAGGGTCTTTCCCAAGATAACATTTATTTGGATTCCCAGAGAACAGGGCTCTTGGTTTTGCCTCTGACTGACCTTGTGACAGTGCAGTTCATCCCTGGCCTCAGATTTCTCAAGTGTAAAATCAGGGAAATTTAGCCCCACACTGCTTGCCTCCCAAGGTGGCTGTGAAGATCTTGAGATGATGGGAGGCAAAGAGTAAGAAAGCACTTTGCAAACAGATTTAGGGCATTGCCTTAGTCAGAGGCAGAGCTGAGTCTAGAACTCAGCTCTCCTAGGCTCGCATTCAGGCCTTGCTCAGGGCAGGACACAGCATGGTGAAGGGAGACTGTAGGTTTGGGAGCCAGGCAGATAGGTGCCTAAGTTCAGTCTCTACCGGTTTCTTCTCTCCTTCAACGTTTTTTGAAAAGTTTGTTTATTTATCTGAGAGAGAGTGAGAAGAGGAGGGGCAGAGAGAGAGAGGGAGAGAGAGACGATCCCAGGTGGGCTCTGTGCTGCCAGCACCAAGCCCGATGCGGGGCTCGAATTCACAAACTGAGATCATGACCTGAGCTGCAGCCATGAGTCAGACACTCAACTGACTGAACCACCCAGATGTCCCATAATTCCTTCAACATTTTTTTGAGTACTGAACACTCAAACAGTACTAAATACTAGGAAGACAATGGAGAGCTGAGGGAGGCAGGCATTAGTCAAAAAATTATACAAATAAATGTAATATTAAAAGTGCAGGAAGTGCAACACAGCATAGGTTCACAGTGTGGGAAGGCTATTTGTCAGGTAGGTCAGCACATGCTTCCCCAGGAATGATGCTCAGACTGAGGCTGAAGAAGTAGAGGACATAAAGTGACAAAGAGGCAGGAAAAGCATTGCAGGTAGAGGAAACGACCAGTGCAAAGGCCCTGGGGCAGGA